>NC_064624.1:79831345-80137237 GCF_023898315.1 Schistocerca nitens
AGATACATCACATGATCACACTGACAGAACCACAGGCACATAGACACAGGCAACAGAGCATGCACAATGTCGGCACTAGTACAGTGTATATCCACCTTTCGCAGCAATGCAGGCTGCTATTCTCCCATGGAGACGATCGTAGACATGCTGGATGTAGTCCTGTGGAACGGCTTGCCATGCCATTTCCACCTGGCGCCTCAGTTGGACCAGCGTTCGTGCCGGACGTGCAGACCGCGTGAGACGACGCTTCATCCAGTCCCAAACATGCTCAATGGGGGACAGATCCGGAGATCTTGCTGGCCAGGGTAGTTGACTTACACCTTCTAGAGCACGTTGGGTGGCACGGGATACATGCGGACGTGCATTGTCCTGTTGGAACAGCACGTTCCCTTGCCGGTCTAGGAATGGTAGAACGATGGGTTCGATGACGGTTTGGATGTACCGTGCACTATTCAGTGTCCCCTCGACGATCACCAGTGGTGTACGGCCAGTGTAGGAGATCGCTCCCCACACCATGATGCCGGGTGTTGGCCCTGTGTGCCTCGGTCGTATGCAGTCCTGATTGTGGCGCTCACCTGCACGGCGCCAAACACGCATACGACCATCATTGGCACCGAGGCAGAAGCGACTCTCATCGCTGAAGACGACACGTCTCCATTCGACGGCGGCGGTGCACAAATGCTGCGCAGCTAGCGCCATTCGACGGCCAACACCGCGGTTCCTGGTGTGTCCGCTGTGCCGTGCGTGTGATCATTGCTTGTACAGCCCTCTCGCAGTGTCCGGAGCAAGTATGGTGGGTCTGACACACCGGTGTCAATGTGTTCTTTTTTCCATTTCCAGGAGTGTATATAAAATCTGTGTGTATTCATAATCGCATTATCTATAGGCTCAGAGAACTGTTTATAAGAAACTGGTATACGCATGCATATTCAAGTACAGATATGTAAAAAGGCAGAATACGACACGGCGGTCGGCGACGCCTACATAAGACAACAAGTGTCTGGCGCAGTTGTTAGATCGGTTACTGCTGCTACAATGAGAGGATATCAGGATTTAAGTTGCAAGTAGGATGTTTAGGTTTTTATATTGGTAACGCCACGTAGCGCTCTGTATGAAAATCACTGGCTGTGCTGTGTGCAGTCTGTGGCTGGTTTGCATTGTTGTTGGCTATTGTAGTGTTGGACTGTTGGCTGTTAACAGCGCGTAGCTTTGGCGCAGTTGGAGGTGAGCCGCCAGCAGTGGTGGATGTGCGGAAGTGAGTTGGCGCATTTTTGAGAGCGGATGATCTGGACGTGTGTCCATCAGAAACAGTACATTTGTAAGAATGGATGTCATGAACTGCTGTATATATATTATCATTTTTGAACACTATTGAGGTAAATACATTGTTTGTTCTCTATCAAAATCTTTCATTTTGCTGACTATGCCTATCAGTAGTTAGTGCCTTCAGTAGTTTGAATATTTTATTTGTTGTTGTTGTTGTTGTGGTCTTCAGTCCTGAGACTGGTTTGATGCAGCTCTCCATGCTACTGTATCCTGTGCAAGCTTCTTCATCTCCCAGTACCTACTGCAGTATGTAGCTGGTAGTATTGGCGCTCCCTGTATTGCAGTAGTTCGAGTAACGAAGATTTTTGTGAGGTAAGTGATTTGTTAAATGTATAGGTTAATGTTAGTCAGGGCCATTCTTTTGTAGGGATTACTGAAAGTCACATTGCGTTGCGCCAAAAATAGTGTGTGTCAGGTTAAGCACAGTCGTGTATAATTGTTCAAAGGGGGCGTTTCAAAGTGACTTTGAACGTGGTGTTACAGTTGGCGCATGAGCGACGGGACACAGCATCTCCGAGGTAGCGATGAAGTGGGGATTTTCCCGTACGACTATTTCACGAGTGTACCGTGGTCAGGAATGCGGTAAAACAATAAGGGTCAGACATCGCTGCGGTCGGAAAAAGATTCTGCAAGTAAGGGACCAACGACGATTGAGGAGAATCGTTCTACGTGACAGAAGTGCAACCCTTCCCTACGTGACAGAAGTGCAACCCTTCCACAAATCGGTGCAGATTTCAATGCTGGGCCATCAGCAAGTCTCAACGTGGGAACCGTTCAACGAAACACCATCGATATGGACTTTCGGAGCTGAAGCCCCACTCGTGAAGCCTTCGCGACTGCAAGACGCCGGCCGCTGTGGCCGAGCGGTTCTAGGCGCTTCAGTCCGGAACCGCGCGACCGCTACGGTCGCAGGTTCGAATCCTGCCTCGGGCATGGATGTGTGTGATGTCCTTAGGTTAGTTAGGTTTAAGTAGTTCTAAGTTCTAGGGAACTGATGACCTCAGAAGCCCCATAGTGCTCAGAGCCATTTGAACCATTTGACTGCACGACACAAAGCTATAGTCTACGCCTCGCCTGGGCCCGTCAACACCGACATTGGACTGTTGTTGATGACTGGAAACAGGTTACCTGATCGGACGAGTCTCGTTTCAAATTGTGTCGAGCGTTTGGACGTGTACGGGTATGGAGAGAAACCCATGAATCCATGGACCCTGTATGTCAGCAGGGGACTGTTCAAGCTGGTGAAGTCTCTGTAATGGTGAGGGACGTGAGCAGTTGCGGTGATATGGGACCCCTGATACGTCTAAATACGACTCCTGACAGGTGACACGTACGTAAGCATCCTGTGTGATCAACTGCATCCATTCATGTCGATTGTGCATTCCGACGGACTTGGTCAATTCCAGCAGGACAATGCGACACTCCACACGTGCTGAATTGCTAAAAGTGGTTCCAGGAACACTCTTCTGAGTTTAAACACATCCGCTGGTCACCAAACTCTGCAGATATGAACATTAATGGGCATATGTGGGATGGCTTGCAACGTGGTGGTCAGAAGAGATCTGCAGCCCCTCGTACTCTTACAGATTTACGGACAGCTCTGCGGGATTCATGGTGTCAGTTCCCTGCAGCACTGCTTCAGACAGTAGTCGAGTCCATGCCACGTCGTGCTGCGGCACTTCTGTGCGTAGGCAGGGGGAGGGGGGGGGGTACACGACAGTATCGTTTCCTCTCAAAGTTCGAGGCTTTGAGCATCTTACGAAAAATGTAAATTTCAAAGTAATGGACATCGCTGGCCGCTACTTTTTCCCCTCTTTCGAGCAGCATACGAATCCCGTGGCGGAAGAACTGGGCGTCTTTCGAGAAGATCCGTGCATCGATCCAATTTTGCAGTTGTTCATATGACAGGAAGCGCTGGGCAGCCAGGTCGTGTGTCATTGAAAAACTGAACTGAAAAGTTGGCAGTCAAAGGGAATAATGTGTGTAGAATACGTCGGGTGGAGTGGGAATTCCCATTTCAACGTTCCAAGGTATGTTTTGGCGGATTTTGCGACATGGGGTCGAGCACTGTCATGCTGCAACGTCACCTTCTCATGTCTATCGCTGTAGTGTGGCCGTTTGTCTTTCAGTGCTCAGCTCAAACATATCTACTGCTTTCGATAACGATCTCCTGTGATTGTTCCCGTCGGTTGCAGCAGCATCGAAAGCTTTCTCTCTTGCACAACCATGCCGGTCTTCAACGTCAAAATCAGCGTTCTTGAAGCATGGAAACCATTTTCTGCAAAGTTCTGTCACTAACAGGCGTCTCACCATAGGTCTTACCCAGCTTTTTATGAGCCTCAGCCGCAGATTTCTTCATATCAAAGCAGAAAATTAAAACCTCCCGCAGATGACGAGAACTGGGCTCGTAGGTTGACATACTCAGCCGAGAATAACTTCAAGATGCAATCAAAAATCGACTAATATTTTGATGGCGTTATGTTCTCAAATGCCTAAGCTTACTGTATGACACGGCCTACGACTTGCGCCACTATTTTCCACTAATGCTATCTACTGTGAAAAGGCGGAAGCAAAGTCGTAGACCAGGGTGTTTCAAAAATGACTGGTATATTTGAAACGGCAATAAAAACTAAACGAGCAGCGATAGAAATACACCGTTTGTTGCAATATGCTTGGGACAACAGTACATTTTCAGGCGGACAAACTTTCGAAATTACAGTAGTTACAATTTTCAACAACAGATGGCGCTGCAAGTGATGTGAAAGACATAGAAGACAACGCAGTCTGTGGGTGCGCCATTCTGTACGTCGTCTTTCTGCTGTAAGCGTGTGCTGTTCACAACGTGCAAGTGTGCTGTGGACAACATGGTTTATTCCTTAGAACACAGGATTTTTCTGGTGTTGGAATTCCACCGCCTAGAACACAGTGTTGTTGCAACAAGACGAAGTTTTCAACGGAGGTTTAATGTAACTAAAGGACCGAAAAGCGATACAATAAAGGATCTGTTTGAAAAATTTCAACGGACTGGGAACGTGACGGATGAACGTGCTGGAAAGGTAGGGCGACCGCGTACGGCAACCACAGAGGGCAACGCGCAGCTAGTGCAGCAGGTGATCCGACAGCGGCCTCGGGTTTCCGTTCGCCGTGTTGCAGCTGCGGTCCAAATGACGCCGACGTCCACGTATCGTCTCATGCGCCAGAGTTTACACCTCTATCCGTACAAAACTCAAACGCGGCAACCCCTCAGCGCTGCTACCGTTGCTGCACGAGAGACATTCGCTAACGATATAGTGCACAGGATTGATGACGGCGATATGCATGTGGGCAGCATTTGGTTTACTGACGAAGCGTATTTTTACCTGGACGGCTTCGTCAATAAACAGAACTGGCGCATATGGGGAACCGAAAAGCCCCATGTTGCGGTCCCATCGTCCCTGCATCCTCAAGAAGTACTGGTCTGGGCCGCCATTTCTTCCAAAGGAACCATTGGCCCATTTTTCAGATCCGAAACGATTACCGCATCACGCTATCTGGACATTCTTCGTGAATTTGTGGCGGTACAAACTGCCTTAGACGACACTGCGAACACCTCGTGGTTTATGCAAGATGGTGCCCGGCCACATCGCACGGCCAACGTCTTTAATTTTCTGAATGAATATTTCGATGATCGTGTGATTGCTTTGGGCTATCCGAAACATACAGGAGGCGGCGTGGATTGGCCTCCCTATTCGCCAGACATGAACCCCTGCGACTTCTTTCTGTGGGGACACTCGAAAGACCAGGTGTACCGCCAGAATCCAGAAACAATTGAACAGCTGAAGCAGTACATCTCATCTGCATGTGAAGCCATTCCGCCAGACACGTGTCAAAGGTTTCGGGTAATTTCATTCAGAGACAACGCCATATTATTGCTACGCATGGTGGATATGTGGAAAATATCGTACTATAGAGTTTCCCAGACCGCAGCGCCATCTGTTGTTGAAAATTGTAACTACTGTAATTTCGAAAGTTTGTCTGCCTGAAAATGTACTGTTGTCCCAAGCATATTGCAACAAACGGTGTATTTCTATCGCTGCTCGTTTAGTTTTTATTGCCGTTTCAAATATACCGGTCATTTTTGAAACACCCTGTATATATATAGGGTGTTACAAAAAGGTACGGCCAAACTTTTAGGAAACATTCCTCACACACAAAGAAAGAAAATATGTTATGTGGACATGCGTCCGGAAACGCTTACTTTCCATGTTACAGCTCCTTTTACTACTTCTCTTCAAATCACATTAATCATGGAATGGAAACACACAGCAACAGAACGTACCAGCGTGACTTCAAACACTTTGTTACAGGAAATGTTCAAAATGTCCTCCGTTAGCGAGGATACGTGCACCCACCCTCCGTCGCATGGAATCCCTGATGCGCTGATGCAGCCCTGGAGAATGGCGTATTGTATCACAGCCGTCCACAACACGAGCACGAAGAGTCTCTACATTTGGTACCGGGGTTGTGTAGACGAGAGCTTTCAAATGCCCCCATAAATGAAAGTCGAGAGGTTTGAGGTCAGGAGAGCGTGGAGGCCATGGAATTGGTCCGCCTCTACCAATCCGTCGGTCACCGAATCTGTTGTTGAGAAGCGTACGAACACTTCGACTGAAATGTGCAGGAGCTCCATCGGGCATGAACCACATGTTGTGTCGTACTTGTAAAGGCACATGCTCTAGCAGCACAGGTAGAGTATCCCGTTTGAAATCATGATAACGTGCTCCATTGAGCGTAGGTGGACGAAACTAAAATGAGCTCTAACATGGAAATTAAGCGTTTCCGGACACGTGTCCACATAACATCTTTTCTTTATTTGTGTGTGAGGAATGTTTCCTGAAAGTTTGGCCGTACCTTTTTGTAACACCCTATATATATATATATATATATATATATATATATATATATATATATATACTCCTGGAAATGGAAAAAAGAACACATTGACACCGGTGTGACAGACCCACCATACTTGCTCCGGACACTGCGAGAGGGCTGTACAAGCAATGATCACACGCACGGCACAGCGGACACACCAGGAACCGCGGTGTTGGCCGTCGAATGGCGCTAGCTGCGCAGCATTTGTGCACCGCCGCCGTCAGTGTCAGCCAGTTTGCCGTGGCATACGGAGCTCCATCGCAGTCTTTAACACTGGTAGCATGCCGCGACAGCGTGGACGTGAACCGTATGTGCAGTTGACGGACTTTGAGCGAGGGCGTATAGTGGGCATGCGGGAGGCCGGGTGGACGTACCGCCGAATTGCTCAACACGTGGGGCGTGAGGTCTCCACAGTACATCGATGTTGTCGCCAGTGGTCGGCGGAAGGTGCACGTGCCCGTCGACCTGGGACCGGACCGCAGCGACGCACGGATGCACGCCAAGACCGTAGGATCCTACGCAGCCGGCCGAAGTGGCCATGCGGTTAAAGGCGCTGCAGTCTGGAACCGCAAGACCGCTACGGTCGCAGGTTCGAATCCTGCCTCGGGCATGGATGTTTGTGATGTCCTTAGGTTAGTTAGGTTTAACTAGTTCTAAGTTCTAGGGGACTAATGACCTCAGCAGTTGAGTCCCATAGTGCTCAGAGCCATTTGAACCATTTTTGATCCTACGCAGTGCCGTAGGGGACCGCACCGCCACTTCCCAGCAAATTAGGGACACTGTTGCTCCTGGTGTATCGGCGAGGACCATTCGCAACCGTCTCCATGACGCTGGGCTACGGTCCCGCACACCGTTAGGCCGTCTTCCGCTCACGCCCCAACATCGTGCAGCCCGCCTCCAGTGGTGTCGCGACAGGCGTGAATGGAGGGACGAATGGAGACGTGTCGTCTTCAGCGATGAGAGTCGCTTCTGCCTTGGTGCCAATGATGGTCGTACGCGTGTTTGGCGCCGTGCAGGTGAGCGCCACAATCAGGACTGCATACCACCGAGGCACACAGGGCCAACACCCGGCATCATGGTGTGGGGAGCGATCTCCTACACTGGCCGTACACCACTGGTGATCGTCGAGGGGACACTGAATAGTGCACGGTACATCCAAACCGTCATCGAACCCATCGTTCTACCATTCCTAGACCGGCAGGGGAACTTGCTGTTCCAACAGGACAATGCACGTCCGCATGTATCCCGTGCCACCCAACGTGCTCTAGAAGGTGTAAGTCAACTACCCTGGCCAGCAAGATCTCCGGATCTGTCCCCCATTGAGCATGTTTGGGAATGGATGAAGCGTCGTCTCACGCGGTCTGCACGTCCAGCACGAACGCTGGTCCAACTGAGGCGCCAGGTGGAAATGGCATGGCAAGCCGTTCCACAGGACTACATCCAGCATGTCTACGATCGTCTCCATGGGAGAATAGCAGCCTGCATTGCTGCGAAAGGTGGATATACACTGTACTAGTGCCGACATTGTGCATGCTCTGTTGCCTGTGTCTATGTGCCTGTGGTTCTGTCAGTGTGATCATGTGATGTATCTGACCCCAGGAATGTGTCAATAAAGTTTCCCCTTCCTGGGACAATGAATTCACGGTGTTCTTATTTCAAATGGTTCAAATGGCTCTGAGCACTATGGGACTTAACATCTATGGTCATCAGTCCCCTAGAACTTAGAACTACTTAAACCTAACTAACCTAAGGACAGCACACAACACCCAGCCATCACGAACCTGTTCATCTTCGATTCTCCCTGTTTTCTACTGCAAGGTCTTTACTTATTTTGGGAAGAGGAAACATGCATGCTAAAAATTCCCACCTTAAGAGCTATAAGCACTTGTTCAGTATAATAGATTTGTTTCGCACTAGCGAAGATGAGCAAGTGCTCATAGCTCTTAAGGTAAACGCTTTAGGACTCTACTTTACTACACTCTTTTATACGTACAGATCATTCGGAAATTCTCGTTAAAAGCTTCTAGGACTTGTATAGGGGAGTGAGTACATAATATTTTGAATAGGTACCCATGTCCGGAAACGTACTGTTTCTGTTCTTTGGTGGTTTCAGTTCATACGTGTATGGCGTCCATGTCTGCTGAGGGAAAATGTCCCATGGCTGCTTGTCCTGGTATGCAATGGGGTAGAGAGAATGACGCGTAATACGTGAGTCTACTTGTTGGGGGGTCGTACTAAAAGTTTAATCTAGGAGACTCCTGTAGAGGCAGAGGAAGATCTGCTGGCAAGAGTTCCGGCCCCTGCACTGGAAAATGAAGAGACACCAGGTGGGCTGGAGAGTGTTTACCGGAACATGCTCCGTAGGTACAACGTCTGTAACAACATTTGTGTTCGCCACATCGAGCCCTTATTGTAACGCATCAGTAATGTTCTGTACGTACAGTATGCTGGGATCTTTTATGTTTCGGAATAATGTAAACACGTAATGTTCAAGTGTTAATGCAAACGAACGCGCTGAAGTGCTAAATGGCTGTTTCGTCATTGTACTCCATCACGCCTAATTCAATTCCTCAAGCAGAGGCGGATCACAAAATTGTTGAGGCTTTCGTGGCCACTTGTTGACAAACTGCCTATTGGCTTCCGTATCGGGTTCTTCGGCCGACGTTCATCTCATGATTTTTCTGACGTTTCGCCAGCACGAGTGGCTGGCATTGTCAAAGCTTCTCCCTCCATTGCCGGTGCTACCGCGAGCTCGGCTCCAGTCCACCACCGGCAATGGAGGGAGAAGCTTTGACAATGCCAGCCACTCGTGCTGGCGAAACGTCAGTAAAATCATGAGATGAACGTCGGCCGAAGAACCCGAGACAGAAGCCAATAGGCAGTTTGTCAGAGGTACTTATTCCCCCATACAAATCCTAGATGCTTGTAACGGGAATTTCTGAACACCCTGTATATGGCACGCTATGAACAGTAGCAAGTGACTCCATGGGCTGCACGTAATCAGAATATCATGGTGATCGTTAATAAATGATTTCATTTTATTTTCAATTTCTCAAATAAATACTGAGAAGGCATTTGGTTTGTTTGTGTACTGACAGTAGGCCGTGCACAAGGAAAACGTTAAGTTCGGCACATAACCTTTCAATCGCCACGGATATATCATCTCGGGAAATATAATACGTAACTGAAATCCACACCAGTAACAAATAAAACATTTTTTGTTGAATATATTCCGCACTTTTTCTAAATTGCGGAAATGGCGTCATGTAACCAACCCTTTAATCTCCTGTTCAGTGAAGGCCATTATCCAGAATTGATTTTCGTTAACATAAAAAATTACATACATATAAAGATTATATCAGATATGATATTTATAAACAACGTTTAATCATGGACAGGTAGATGCACTGAACGTCAATTACAGACAACTATCCATGGAATACACTATACAATCATGAACAGCAGTTAGCTAATGTATAAATACCGTAAATTTAGTTCTAATGAACTGGCCTTCACGACTAATATTTCCTTTGTAACAACAACCGAGAGAAATTTTAAATATATTTTTTGTTCTCCATTTCGAGTTTCGTACAGAAAATTACATTTGGTTCTTAAGCATAATGGGGAAAAAATTCTGCCTTTCCAATTTGGTCTATGCATCAACGTTT
Source organism: Schistocerca nitens (assembly GCF_023898315.1). Lineage (NCBI taxonomy): Eukaryota > Metazoa > Arthropoda > Insecta > Orthoptera > Acrididae > Schistocerca > Schistocerca nitens. Next base: position 79,841,254 of record NC_064624.1, read on the forward strand.
CTCTGCTTTACATATTATAACAAAACTATTATCAATGTTTCAGGCTTATTGTTCTTTTATTTTGTGCATTCCCTGGATAGTTTACTGTAGTTGACACGACATCCTTCTGTCTCTGCATGAATGTACATTATTCATAAATATTATATTTTTGACACAGAGCTTTCTTAATGTATATTATGTAACTCTTGCTGTAAACAAATATCTGTGAGTACTGCTTGTGCTTCTACTACAATTTTCAAACAGCCTCCTATATCAATGGCGTGTGCACAAAAGGGGCTGGCTTATTGTCTCCGACCGGTGAATAAAGAAGAGCTACTCGATGCCATTTCCGTAATATTTCACACACGACGAACACGGGAGCCCAAATTCACAAAATCGTTGGGATGCTGGTCCATGTTAATGATTTTATTTCTTTTTCAATTGTGCAAATGTCTTTCGTGAAGTGCTATTTTGTCGAAAACTGACATTGTAAGCCCGTGGCTGTGTTCAAAATATACATTGACTCTCACATAGCAGATAACAGTAACCAGCCAGTTTTTACAATGATGTTTATTTATTTCCATGTTCCCTGTTGTGAAACTTCTTAGTGTGTGAGTGGTGGTTTTCGATGCCGCAAGATCACAAAAGTCTGCACTGGAACGTAATGGCGGGGATTTTTTATCGGCACCACCCTCCCACGGAAATTTCACCAGTTGGGAAAAGAAAAAGCGAAAACTAATGTAAAATATATATTAACGTGAACTAGACGTCTGAAAATGAACCTGTCGGTTCGAAACCGGTAACGGCGCTATTTAAATAAATAAACAGCATTGTAAAAAGTGGTTGGCTGCTGTTGTCTTCTACGAAAGATAAAGTTTCCTTTAATTTACGTCTATGGTCACAATCTTTTCTGTTTAACAGATTACCGGTTTCGGTCTTTAATGACCACCATCAGATCTGCAGCAAAAATGGGAATATATAAATACACTCCCAAACTGTATACAGCTTAAGAACAATACATGGATCATATTGAAACGTAGTACTGACAAAATTTACATTTGTGCGCTTTAAATGTGAAGAGGCATACCTGTCTCATAAAAACAAAGTCCTAATGCACTGCAGCCATAATGGCATAGTACGCATTTAACAGTTGACTATGCCACTATGGCTTGCAGTGCATTAGGAGTTTGTTTTTATGAGACAGGTATGCCTCTTCACATTTAAAGCGCACAAATGTAAATTCTGTCAGTACTACTTTTCAATATGATCCATGTATTGTTCTTAAGCTGTATACAGTTTGGGAGTGTATTTATATATTCCCATTTTTGCTCCAGATCTGATGATGGTCATTAAAGACCGAAACCTGTAATGTTAAACAGAAAAGATTGTGACCATAGACGTAAATTAAAGGAAACTTATTACATTTACGGGTCACTGTGTTTTTTCGCGACGATGTCGCAGCTTGTGACTCTACGAAAGAGTCAACCTGTCTTTTGGGAAGTATTAGTTACGATTGCGTACTGAATGAAAACGTTGTCTAGGGAAATGAAACGACGAAAAAGTTCGTGTATACAGTCTGGCTTACCTGTTCGGTCAGCCAGCTACGTATTTTCGTCAGTTACTGGTCAGCCAGGGGCGCTGGTTCCAAAACAACAACAACAATAGGGAAGAAAGTCGCAATTTCAGCGGAGAACGGGTGCCGTTGTGTACGACTTTACAAAGAGTGCCATTTGTGTAGCTGGGAATGTCGCGAGAGCGCGGATCGCGCATTACGAGCGCTCATCGTATTCGTCGCGGGGCGCGGCACTGAACACAAACGCACACACGGGCGGACCGCGGGTGGTCCCTTCCACCTTCGACCGCCGGCGGCTGGGACGCGACTGAGCGGGCATAGGCAGCAACAGGTTAGCCCGGCGAGCGGTTCCGGGGCGCGACCGCACCGCGGCGCTGCCGTCGCCGGAGACTACCGAGGTCAGCCGATTTGCGGTCCCGCGCGATCGCGGCCGCTCGCCGGATTGGAACAAAATTTTGCGAACTGGTGGACCGGTCGGAGAGGAAAGGGGAGGGGGGGGGGGGGGGCAGAGCGAAGGGCGCCCGTCAGGAAGGCCGAGGGAGGGAGGAGATTACGTTATTATTACTATTACATTGAAGCGGCAAAGAAACTGGTATACACGTGCGGATTCAGACACAGCGATACGTAAACAGGTAGAATACGGCGCTGCGGTCAGCAACGCCCATACAGGGTGGTCCATTGATACTGACCGGGCCAAATATCTCACGAAATAGGCGTCAAACGAAAAAACTACAAAGAACGAAACTCGTCTAGCTTGAAGGGGGATACCAGATGGCGCTATGGTTGGCCCGCTAGATGGCGCTGCCATAGGTCAAACATACACTCCTGGAAATTGAAATAAGAACACCGTGAATTCATTGTCCCAGGAAGGGGAAACTTTATTGACACATTCCTGGGGTCAGATACATCACATGATCACACTGACAGAACCACAGGCACATAGACACAGGCAACAGAGCATGCACAATGTCGGCACTAGTACAGTGTATATCCACCTTTCGCAGCAATGCAGGCTGCTATTCTCCCATGGAGACGATCGTAGAGATGCTGGATGTAGTCCTGTGGAACGGCTTGCCATGCCATTTCCACCTGGCGCCTCAGTTGGACCAGCGTTCGTGCTGGACGTGCAGACCGCGTGAGACGACGCTTCATCTAGTCCCAAACATGCTCAATGGGGGACAGATCCGGAGATCTTGCTGGCCAGGGTAGTTGACTTACACCTTCTAGAGCACGTTGGGTGGCACGGGATACATGCGGACGTGCATTGTCCTGTTGGAACAGCAAGTTCCCTTGCCGGTCTAGGAATGGTAGAACGATGGGTTCGATGACGGTTTGGATGTACCGTGCACTATTCAGTGTCCCCTCGACGATCACCAGTGGTGTACGGCCAGTGTAGGAGATCGCTCCCCACACCATGATGCCGGGTGTTGGCCCTGTGTGCCTCGGTGGTATGCAGTCCTGATTGTGGCGCTCACCTGCACGGCGCCAAACACGCATACGACCATCATTGGCACCAAGGCAGAAGCGACTCTCATCGCTGAAGACGGCACGTCTCCATTCGTCCCTCCATTCACGCCTGTCGCGACACCACTGGAGGCGGGCTGCACGATGTTGGGGCGTGAGCGGAAGACGGCCTAACGGTGTGCGGGACCGTAGCCCAGCTTCATGGAGACGGTTGCGAATGGTCCTCGCCGATACCCCAGGAGCAACAGTGTCCCTAATTTGCTGGGAAGTGGCGGTGCGGTCCCCTACGGCACTGCGTAGGATCCTACGGTCTTGGCGTGCATCCGTGCGTCGCTGCGGTCCGGTCCCAGGTCGACGGGCACGTGCACCTTCCGCCGACCACTGGCGACAACATCGATGTACTGTGGAGACCTCACGCCCCACGTGTTGAGCAATTCGGCGGTACGTCCACCCGGCCTCCCGCATGCCCACTATACGCCCTCGCTCAAAGTCCGTCAACTGCACATACGGTTCACGTCCACGCTGTCGCGGCATGCTACCAGTGTTCAAGACTTTTTTTTTTTTCACTAGCTGCTTATATTTTATGACCCACCGTCTAATTTCTTATGGTGGGTCGTATATTGCCACTTAGCCGCTGTGACTGGGTCCGGGGTCCGCAGTGACTGAAAGTAACGCCACGCCGGCTCCCGTCCCCACTCACACCGTTGCCCGTGTCCCGCCACGTGGAGGCGGGCTCTGTTTAGATCCATTTGATATCTTTTTTTTTTTGTGCAGCATTAGAAAAACTTATAACTAATACAAAATCAAGTAAGATATTAATAAACAAAACGAAATTATATATTTAGAAAGAAGGAAGGAAGATAACTGAATAGAGAAGTTATAGGTATAATATGGCCCGTCACCTGGTTGTGGGCGGCGGCCCGGGTCTTGGAATGACCCTCAAGACGCTGGCCGTTGCTCACCATGCTTTTAACATCTACCATCCTAAAAACTACCTTAACTAGGAGAGATTAGGGTACGTTAAAGCTAGAAACTAAGACTAAGACCTCCATGTCCAGCCTGCTAAACTATTTACGATATACAATAGAGAGGTAACTGATTTTGTGCTTGGCTCAAAGTTGCTAATGAAAGGGTACTCGTGGTAAAAGTAATAAGGTAATGACGCTAACGGTTTGTGTTGAGCCTGCAAGGCTCCTAGTAGAGTACATCAGGCGCGAGCACCTCCCGGCCCCGCCGACAACACGACCTGAACGGTGGTTTTCCCCGATCTACCATAGGTATCCGTCGGGTTGGGCTCAAAAGAGAGGAACCACAATTAAGATTCTTCCCTCCAGGACGTGCGCCGCCTCTTACCAGGGGGGTGTAGGTCCCTTGAAGAGGTGCCCAACTTTAAGCTTCAGATGAGAAGTTCTTAGTATAGTGGAGGTTGAGGTATAGGCTGTGTAGGTTGGTTGTACAAACAGTTCACACTGAGCCAATGAGACTTACAATGATACGTGGTGTGGCAGTTAGCACCTTCCGGCCCCGCCAGCAACACAGCCTGAGCGGTGGTTTTCCCCGATCTACCATAGGTATCCGTCGGGTTGGGCTCAAAAGAGAGGGACCACAATTAAGATCCTTCCATTCAGACTGTGCGCTGCCTCTTAACGGAAGGTGTAGGTCCCTTGAAGAGGTACCTAGCTTTAAGCTCTTATTGGACATGGAGATGCTGTTTAACTATTTATATATACGGTGCAATCTGTTTTTAGGATTGTGTGTGACTTGTGCACCTCTTGTCGGTTGTTCCACTCTGTTCTCTGAATTTGACTTGGTTGACACTATGGATCATCCGCGCTGGACGCTTCAATATCTGTGTTGGTGCCCTGGTCTGTATCTGTTTCTTCTTCATCACTCGTGGTGCTAATCATATCTGTGTCCCCCTGGGCATCGTGACGTCTGTTTGGACCGACTTGCCTTCGGTAGGGTCTGTTGCGCAAGTATTCTATTTGTTGGATCTTCGAGATTTCGTCCGTTAGTTTGTTGAGTTCAGTCCACCTTTCCGGGTCACGTATTATGGCATGTAGTTCGTTCTGTGTGTTCAGGCGATTTATGTGTACTGTGTGTCTTATGTTCGTGCGTTGTCCGCAGAAGAAGACAGTATGTTCAGGGGAACCTTCTTCCCCGTATGTGCATCTATTAGTCTGCTGCAGACTCACGCGGTACAGGTGCGTGGGATAAGGGCCATGTCCTGTGATGAAATGTACCATACCGCGGCTGGGATCGATATGTTTTAGTTTTAGTCTTTCCCGGATGTCAGGGAAGAAGTTGTAGACACGGCGGCCCTTATCGCTGTTGGCCCACTCGCTCTGCCAGGTATCCACTCGCCATGCTCTGAGTTGGCGTGTTGTCTCAATCGGTACACCAGTGATCTGCCGAACCTGGTCTATTCTCCCCATCCTAAGCCAGTACATTGCTGCGCGGTACCTGATGGTGATATCTATGGGGAAAATTCCCATGACGACACATAGTGCGTCATTTGATGTTGTGTTGAATGCCCCTGTTAGTCGAAGTAGAACACTTCTTTGGCCTCGACGTACAATGGTTCTGTTGGGTGAGAGATTTAACCTGTGGGCCCACGTACTGGCAGCAAAGCATAGTACTGACTCGAAGAGAGCGCAATGGTATGTTCGTGTCACTGACAGGGGTAGTCTGAATTGTTCCGAATTTAGCCTAGCCAGTTTGTGTAGTATCTTTTCTGCTTTGTTTGTGCATATTCGCATGTGTTCGTGGAAGTTCAATCGTTCATCAATGTATACTCCTAGATAGCGTGTGACTGCTAGTCTTTTTATGTTTGTGTCCCCGATTTTGACTATTGGGTTCCTGCGCAGGATACCCTTTAGCAATGTATAAGTTGTTTTGTTTCCTGCTATCTTTAATTTATTATCTGTGCACCATTGGGTTATTGTCCTAAGTGTTCCATTGGCTCTTTCTTCTAGCTGGGCACGGTTATTTGCTGAAACTACGACGAGTAGATCATCAGCATAAGCGACAGCTCCATCTGTCAAGACGTGCTCCTCTAGTAACTGTAGGAGCGGTTCTATAACTATGTCCCAGAAGATGGTGCCGCAGATCGACCCTTGTGGACAGCCTTTTGTAATTCGTTTAATCACTTTCTGGTTGTCCATTTGCCAAACGACCGTCCTGTCTCTGCAGTAGTCCATGAAACTATTATACAGAGACTCCGGTACCTGCAGGTGTCTGAGCCTCTTGAACAAGGCCGGCCACCAGAGGTTGTCGAAGGCACCTGAGATGTCTATCATAATTGCAAGTGTGTATTTGGAGGGTGTGTCGTGTACTATTTGGAGTGCTCTGTTAATTGCGTCGTCTATAGATTTCCCTTCCCTGAAGCCGTATTGGTGTGGTGTCAGTCCCCGTAGTGTTCGGTGTGCTTGTAGTCTTTTGCAGAGTAGTTTTTCTTGTACTTTACCGAGTGTATTGATAAGGCAAATTGGTCTGTATGACTTGGGGTCTGATGGGTCTTTGTCTGGAGCCTTTTTTATGATAACCGCCTTCGAGGTCTTCCACACTGCAGGCACACGGCCCAGCCTTAATGCATCGTTTAACAACGTTGTGAGAAACGGGGTGATCTGCGGTGCAATTTGTTTCAGTACCTCAGAGTGGATACCATCCGGTCCAGGCGCCTTTTTGTTTTTGAGTTCTGAGATCGCTGTCGCCACTTCTTCCTGCGCAAATGGACAGGTGACGGTTGGTGTGGTGTATACTGTGTCTACTTCGCGTCTCAGTGCTGCATGTCGTGGTGTGTCTGTGTCTGCGATGTCGTCGGGCAGGAGTTTGCTCAGCAGGAACTCCGCTGTGCGTCTCCAGCCCTTAGTCATCTCACCATCCTCCTGTCGCAGCGTTCCCAGAACCAGTGGGCTCTTAATTTTCTCTGTCACGATTTTGTATGGTTCCCCCCAAATGTTTAGTTGTGTTTGTGCTGCTACATGGCTGTTCCAATGGTCTTTCCTGGTCTTATTCAGTTCAAGTTTATATTTATCCTTGGCAAGCCGGTAGTCGTGTAGTCGTAATTGTCTTTCTCTATCTGAAATTGCTCGTTGGTAAAGTTTACGTTTACGTTTTGAGTCTTGTTTGAGTCGTGTTAATTGTGTAGTCCAGGGAATATTTTGGTGTTTTGTCATTCTTTGTGTGGGTATGCAGGTGTTCTGTGTGTGTGTGATGATATCTGTCAGCATGTGTGCTCTGTAATCAACACTGCCGGTGATGTCTTGCGATATGTGCTCATGTATTTTTTGTATGACCCTGTCTCAGTCTGTTTTGTCAAATAATAGTCTTTTTGGTAGTGTTTCTGTGTTGACGTTTGGTGTACCACTTAAGGTTAGTGTGATGATGTTGTGGTCGCTAGCAGTGATCTGGTCAAGTACGGTCCAGTCTCGTACGTGGTTGATGGCGGCATTATTAACGAGGGTGATGTCTATGTTTGATGAATGACCGTTGTGTCCGATGTGAGTCGGGTGATGTCCTTCCTTGTTGAGTACGTGTAGTCTGTTTTCTTGGATGATGTCATTTATTATTCTACCTCTGTCGTCAGTTCTGTCTGAATGCCACAGGGTTGATCTGGCATTTATGTCTGCACAGATGAGAAGTTTTTTTGTTGCCAGCGTATTGCGCAACATCTCTGATGAGGTCTGCGTATGATTTGATGCAATGACAGAATTGGGCGTACAGCGACGCGATGATCCAAGTATCCCCCTTGTGTGTGACTTCAACTGTAACTAGGTGCTCGGAACAGAGTTCTGTAATTTTGACTGGATGTATTTCTTTGTTTAGGATTATGACAGATGCCATGCAGCCTGTCCCCTCCGCAACTGTCACCGCACTTGGAGGAAAGTTGGGGATATGCCCTTGTCTAGTGTAGGGCTCCTGTATGCACAGAATGTCACTTTTTAGTTCACGTAGGACCCGTGGGATCTCCGAAGTTACAAGTATACTCCGCATAGCATTAAGCTGTGCTATTAGCAGTTTGGGTGTTTAACTGTGGCGTAGCACTTGCTGCCAGTTTGACTGTAATCGAAGTATGTTCTCCCATGAGCCGTTACGTGATCCTTGTAAAGCTTGTCCATATCGAATGGTTCCTCCCTGCGGGCGCACACCTGCATGAGCAGGTCTAGTAGGCTGTCTGGATCTGTTGGAATATTCTCCGTTTTGAGAATCAGTCTATCGGTTTGCTCTGATGTACGGAAACAAACAGATTGGCCGTACGGGTGTAGGGTGCGGATGAGCATCCGCTGTGCCGTCTCTAAGATGTCTCTTTTTTCTAACCTACTTAATTTTACATTTATATCTAGCTTGTCGTAACTAAAACTATCGGTGTCGATGGCGTGTGTTGGCGTCTCTGCAGCCGTGACGTGTCGTGATGGTGTAGTGGCGTTGTTGTGCACCTCTGCGGGGAACGCTGGATTGACTTCCTCGTTGGTTGTTGTGGGGGTTTCCTTGGGCGTCGGCATTGAGGTTGTTGGTTGGGGGGCTGCGAAGTTGTTGGTATCATCAGGGGTATGCACTTTCGTATCACTAGTTTTTGAGGCAGCCTGCGATTGCCGCGATTGGTCGTCACACGCTTTCACTTTCGGGACTCTCTTAGGCTGTTTGGGTTTCCTATGCGGTTTTAGTTTCCTAAAGGCTGCGATGATTCGTTTGTTTTTTGTGTGTGTTTCGTTTGTGCAGTCTTGATGTGTATCAGATGTGTTGGTTGTTTGTGCCTCCATTCTGCATTGATTTGACGTGATTTGGTTCCCACTTGACTGCTCGTCTACGCTACGTGTGACAGACATAACAGCTTTTGGTATGTTATGCGCACTGTCGCCTCTGTTGCCAGACCCTCCGCAGACTTTTGTTGCGGTTGTTGCTGCGGCTTTTTGTGTGGCATTCGTGGTGTCTGCCGGCGCTGTGGCCTGTTCAAGGTCGGTATTACTGTTTCGAATATCATTGTTATGAACACTACAATCTCTGGCGTAAGGGCAATAATAGACGTCGTCTTCTTCCTCTGTCAGTGAGTCAGAGAGAGTTATTTTGCGTTTGATTTGATTACAGTCTGAGGTGTCTGATTTGTTCATGTTTTCCGTTTGGACTCCAGTTGTGCTTGCTTGCGTTACGGTTGTGTTTAGCACCGTTGGGTTCAAGGTCTCACCTTGTATGAATTTGATTGGTTTGATGCGTCCTTCGCATTTTGTAGTGTCGTATGTGCGTCGTTGTGCTGGAGTGGATGGGTGATCTTGAGTGGTTAGCAACGCTGTTTTGTGCAGTTGCTTTGGTTGGTCATGTGTGGTATGGTTTTCTGGTCTGTCGATATCAGGATTTGGGGTTATCATGTCTATTCTCAGTAGTTCGTCTATCCTGTTCATAAGGGTCGTCTGGAATGTCATCCACTACATTATTTGTCTTTTGATTAGTTTGGCGGCTTCTGGTGACATTTGTCCTGTGAGTGTTAGGTCGTCTATGTATTCAGTGATTGCATGATGGCTGTCCTCCAGGTTTGTATTGTGTATCAAGCCTGGAATGTGACCATTGTTGGGGTAGTCGTCAGGTAATAGTTTTTGCCTCTTACGCCAGAGTATTGCACGTAGATGGTTTCTGTGCCTGGTGGATGGTGACTTGTATGATCTTATTTTTTCAGGGGTTGGTTTATGGAGCATGTTGTTTGACTCAAGACTGCGATGGAGCTCCGTATGCCACGGCAAACTGGCTGACACTGACGGCGGCTGTGCACAAATGCTGCGCAGCTAGCGCCATTCGACGGCCAACACCGCGGTTCCTGGTGTGTCCGCTGTGCCGTGCGTGTGATCATTGCTTGTACAGCCCTCTCGCAGTGTCCGGTGCAAGTATGGTGGGTCTGACACACCGGTGTCAATGTGTTCTTTTTTCCATTTCCAGGAGTGTATATCAACTGCGTTTTTTTAAATGGCCCCCATTTTTATTACATATTCGTGTAGTATGTAAAGAAATATGAATGTTTTACTTGAACCACTTTTTTCTCTTTGTGATAGATCGCGCTGTAATACGCACAAACGTATAAGTACGTGGTATCACGTAACATTCCGCCAGTGCGGACGGTATGTGCTTCCTGATACATTACCCGTGTTAAAATGGACCGTTTACCAATTGCGGGAAAGGTCGACATCGTGTTGGTGTATGGCTATTGTGATCAAAATGCCCAACGGGCGTGTGCTGTGAATGCTGCTCGGTATCCTGGACGACATCATCCAAGTGTCCGGACCGTTCGCCGGATAGTTACGTTATTTAAGGAAACAGGAAGTGTTAAAAAAAATGGTTCAAAAGGTTCTGAGCACTATGGGACTTAACAGCTATGGTCATGTGTCCCGATGAACTTAGAACTACTTAAACATAACTAACCTAAGGACATCACACAACACCCACTCATCACGAGGCAGAGAAAATCCCCGCCGGGAATCGAACCCGGGAACCCGGGCGCAGGAAGCGAGAACGCTACCGCACGACCACGAGCTGCGGACAGGAAGTGTTCAGCCACATGTGACACGTCAGCCACGACCTGCAACAAATGATGATGCCCAAGTAGGTGTTTTGGCTGCTGTCGTGGCTAATCCGCACATCAGTAGCAGACAAATTGCGCGAGAATCGGGAATTTCGAAAACGTCGGTGTTGAGAATGGTACATCAACATCGATTGCACCCGTAGCATATTTATATGCACCAGGAATTGCATGGCGACGACTTTGAACGTCGTGTACAGTTCTGCCACTGGGCACAAGAGAAATTATGGGACGATGACAGATTTTTTGCACGCGTTCTATTTAGCGAGGAAGCGTCATTCACCAACAGCGGTAACGTAAACCGGCATAATATGCACTATTGGGCAACGGAAAATCCACGATGGGTGCGATAAGTGGAACATCAGCGACCTTGGCGGGTTAATGTATGGTGCGGCATTATGGGAGGAAGGATAATTGGCCACCATTTTATCGATGGCAATCTAAATGGTGCAATGTATGCTGATTTCCTACGTACTGTTCTACAGATGTTACTAGAAGATGTTTCACTGCATGACAGAATGGCGATGTACTCCCAACATGATGGATGTCCGGCACATAGCTCGCGTGCGGTTGAAGCGGTATTGAATAGTATATTTCATGACAGGTGGATTTGTCGTCGAAGCACCATACCGTGGCCCACACGTTCACCGGATCTGACGTCCCCGGATTTCTTTCTGTGAGGAAAGTTGAAGGATATTTGCTACCGTGATCCACCGACAACGCCTGACAATATGCGTCAGCGCATTGTCAATGTATGTGCGAACATTACGGAAGACAAACTACTCGCTGTTGAGAGGAATGTCGTTACACATATTGCCAAATGCATTGACGTTGACGGACATGATTTTGAGCATTTATTGCATTAATGTGGTATTTTACAGGTAATCACGCTGTAACAGCAATCGTTCTCAGAAATGATAAGTTCACAAAGCTACATGTATCACTGTGGAACAACCGAAATAAAATGTTCAAACGTACCTACGTTCTGTATTTTAATTTAAAATACCTACCTATTACCAACTGTTCGTCTAAAATTGTGAGCCATATGTTTGTGACTATTACAGCGCCATCTATCACAAAGCGAAAAAACTGGTCCAACTGAAACATTCATATTTCTTTACGTGATACACGAATACGTAATAAAAAATTGGGGTTCCTATTTAAAAAAAACGCAGTTGATATCCGTTTGACCTATGGCAGCGCCATCTAGCGGGTCAACCATAGCGCCAGCTGGTTTCCCCCTTCAAGCTAGACAAGTCTCGTTCTTTGTAGTTTTTTCGTTTGACACTTATTTCGCGAGATATTTGGCCCGGTGTCATCAATCGACCACCCTGTATAATAAGTGTGGCGCAGTTAGATCGGATACTGCTGCTACAGTGGCAGGTTATCAAGATCTGAGTGAGTTTGAACGTCGTGTTACAGTCGGCGCCAGAGTGATGGGACACAGGTAGCGATGAAGTGGGGATGTTCCGGTACGACCATTTCACGAGTGTACCCTGAATATCAGGAATCCGGTAAAACATCAAATTTCCAACATCGCTGCGGCCGGAAAAAGATCCTTCAAGCACAGGACCATCGACGACTGAAGAGAATCGTTCAGTGTGACAGAATGGCAACCCTTCCGCAAACTGCTGCAAATTTCGATGCTGGGCCATCAACAAGTGTCACCGTGCGAACCATTCAACGAATATCAGCCTCTTCCTGGCCCGTCAACGCCGACAGTTGATCACTGGAAACATGTTGGTTGGTCAGACGAGTCTGGTTTCAAATTGTTTCGAGCAGATGGACGTGTACGGGTATGGGGAGAAACTCATGAACCCACGGACCCCGTATGTCAGCACTCTGTAATGTTATAGGAGGTGTGCAGTTGGAGTGATATGGGACCCCTGATACTTCTAGATACTACTTTGACAGGTGACACATATGTAAGAATCCTGTCTGATCACCTGCATCCATTCGTGGCCATTGGGCATTCCGACGGACTTGAGCAATTCCAGCAGGACAATGCGACAACCCACACGTCCAGGGTTGCTGCAGAGTGGCTCCAGAAACACTCTTGAGTTTAAACACTTCCGATGGCCACCAAACTCCACAGACGTGAACGTTATTGAGCATATCTGGGGTGCCTTCCAACGCGCTGTTCAGAAGAGATCCCCACCCAATCGTTCTCTTACGGATTTATGGACAGCTCTACAGGATTCAGTGGTGTTTAATTCTCCCTAGCACTACTTCAGAGGTTAGTCGAGTCCATGACGTCATGTTGCGACACCTCTGTGTTCTCGCGGCGGTCCTACACGTTATTTGGCAGATGTGCCAGTTTCTTTGGCTCTTCAATGTGTAATTATTGTTAATTCGCCCTTAAGGAGAGCGCTAAAACAATCAGTTTTCATGGGTTTCTTTGTGTCTAGCCTGACATATATTCACTGTATTTCATCTTCCTCTCTCTTGTCCACTTCTTTCCAGTCTTTTTTTTTTTGGGGGGGGGGGGGGAGGGGAGTTTGCTGTATTTTTCGCTGTCTGTCATGTCTTCCGTGAAGATGTTACGTTTCTAAAGGTCTTCCGCGCTTTTCTTTACCCGTATGGTTTTCACAGTGTTAAAAATATTCTTGCTCATTGTGTTTTCCTTCATCCTATGTATTTGCCCGAAGAACTTTGCACTTCTTCTCCTGATGTCTTTTCTAATCGTCGCTGTCTGTTCGCATAGTTCTTTTGTCGGTCTTTTTATCGAGATCCGTCATTTTGAACCGGTTCGTAGATTTTTCTCAGTATTTTCCTCTGTTTTTCTCCATCGCCTTGATTTTCGGTCTTCCTTTGAGTACTGTAGTTTCTGAGGCATACAAGGCCTCTGGTATGGCTCTGTACTAATTTGCCACTCATGGAAATACACTACTGGCCATTAAAATTGCAACACCACGAAGATGACGTGCTACAGACGGGAAATTTAACCGACAGGAAGAAGATGCTGTGATATGCAAATGATTAGCTTTTCAGAGCATTCACTCAAGGTTGGCGCCGGTGGCGACACCTACAACGTGCTGACATGAGGAAAGTTTCCAACCGATTTCTCATACACAAACAGCAGTTGACCGCCGTTACTTGGTGAAACGTTGTTGTGATGCCTCGTATAAGGAGGACAAATGCGTACCATCACGTTTCCGACTTTGATAAAGGTCGGATTGCAGCCTCTCGCGATTGCGGTTTATCGTATCGCGACATTGCTGCTCGCGTCGGTCGAGATCCAATGACTGTTAGCAGAATACGGAATCGGTGGGTACAGGAGGGTAATACGGAACGCTTTGCTGGATCCCAACGGCCTCGTATCACTAGCAGTCGAGATGACAGGCATCTTATCCGCACGGCTGTAACGGATCGTGCAGCCACGTCTCGAACCCTGAGTTAACAGATGGGGACGTTGGCAACACAACAATCATCTGCACGAACAGTTCGACGACGTTTGCAGCAGCACGGACTATCAGCTCGGGGACCGTGGCTGCGGTTACCCTTGACGCTGCATCAGAGACAGGAGCGCCTGCGATGGTGTACTCGACGACGAATGGCAAAACGTCATTTTTTCGGATGAATCCAGGTTCTGTTTACAGCATCATGACGGTCGCATCCGTGTTTGGCGACATCGCGGTGAACGCACATTGGAAGCGTGTATTCGTCATCGCCATAGTGGCGTATCACCCGGCGTGATGGTATGGGGTGCCATCGGTTACACGTCTCGGTCACCTCTTGTTCGCATTGACGGCACTTTGAACAGTGGACGTTACATCTCAGATGTGTTACGACCCGTGGCTCTACCCTTCATTTGATCCCTGCGAAACCCTACATTTCAGCAGGATAATGCACGACCGCATGTTGCAGGTCCTGTATGGGCCTTTCTGGATACACAAAATGTTCGACTGCTGCCCTGGTCGGCACATTCTCCAGATTTCTCACCAATTGAAAACGTCTGGTCAATGGTGGCCGAGCAACTGGCTCGTCACAATACGCCAGTCACTACTCTTGATGAACTGTGGTATCGTGTTGAAGCTGCATGGGCAGCTGTACCTGTACACGCCATCCAAGCTCTGTTTGACTCAATGCCCAGGCTATCAAGGCCGTTGGCCGCTATTACGGCCAGAGGTGGTTTTTCTGGGTACTAATTTCTTAGAATCTATGCACACAAATTGCGTGAGAATGTAATCACATGTCAGTTCAATATATTTGTCCAATGAATAGCCGTTTATCATCTGAATGTCTTGTTGGTGTAGCAATTTTAATGGCCAGTAGTGTATGAGAATACGCGTTTGTGGTGTACTGAAAATCCATGTGCACGAAATCCTTGCATTGACAAAAGACTGGCGTGTTCTGAGCAATATCACAGCATCGCATCGTCAGACCAATTTTTTTCGAGTCCATGGTGACAAGTGCAGTTTACATCGAAATCCTTCGGATGTTTGTGAACCGGTTGGATGGTGAAGAACTTATGCTCCGTTGGTACTCGTGGGGCCTCTTTCGTGTGAGACACACTGTGTTATTGCACGAAAAGCGAAAATGAAATAAGAGATGAAATTTTTTCCTTTCACTATTTTGTGGGTGGTGTCAGCGAGAAAAGTTTCGAAAACGGTATAAACTACGTGTAAAGATTAGTAGGCAAGGCTATTCTCAAAGAGTGCGTGGTTTTAGTCTCTTTAATTTGAGCGTCTTGTGTTAAACTGACAGGAGAACTATGCATTGTCTCTAACTTTAATTCTTGACTTCCCGGCAGCGGTGGTCTAGCGGTTCTAGGCGCTCAGTCCGAAACCGCGCGACTGCTAAGGTCGCAGGTTCGAATCCTGCCTCGGGCATGGATGTGTGCGATGTCCTTAGGTTAGTTAGGTTTAAGTAGTTCTAAGTTCTAGGGGACTGATGACCACAGATGTCCCATAGTGCTCAGAGCCATTTGAAGCATTTGAATTCTTGGCTTACTGTGCTACAGCTTTAACGCAGAAATATACTTCTTAATGACTAGATTATAACTCCATTTCAGATTTCGGTTAATAATTGTATGAAGTAATGAAAATCAATTTTTGTTCTCCCTCGAAGCCGTTAGACATGCACCAGCAACTGTGTTTTGTCACACAGATATTTGAGATGGAAGGCGGCGTATTGATAAAAAAAAATATTCTTAATATAATGTAACCTGATCATACACAAAAGAGATTATACAAAAAGATAGCAGACTTACATGGAACCATTACAACAAAATAAGTATGCTACTGGCCATTAAAATTGCTACACCAACAAGAAATGCAGATGATAAACAGGTATTCATTGGACAAATATATTATACTAGAACTGACATGTGATTACATTTTCACGCAATTTGGGTGCATGGATCCTGAGAAATCAGTACCCAGAACAACCACCTCTGGCCGTAATAACGGCCTTGATACGCCTGGGCATTGAGTCAAACAGAGCTTGGATGGCGTGTACAGGTACAGCTGCCCATGCAGCTTCAACACGATACCACAGTTCATCAAGAGTAGTGACTGGCGTATTGTGACGAGCCAGTTGCTCGGTCACCATTGACCAGACGTTTCCAATTGGTGAGAGATGTCGAGTATGTACTGGCCAGGGCAGCAGTCGAATATTTTCTGTATCCAGAAAGGCCCGTACAGGACCTGCAACGTGCGATCGTGCTTTATCCTGCTGAAATGTAGGGTTTCGCAGGGATCGAATGAAGGGTAGAGCGACGGGTCGTAACACATCTGAAATGTAACGCCCTCTGTTCAGTGCAGTCAATGCGAACAAGAGGTGACCGAGACGTGTAACCAATACCATCACGCCGGGTGATACGCCAGTATGGCGATGACGAATACAGGCTTCCAATGTGCGTTCACCGCGATGTCGCGAAACACGGATGCGACCATCATGATGCTGTAAACAGAACCTGGATTCATCCGAAAAAATGACGTTTTGCCATTCGTCGTCGAGTACAGCATCGCAGGCGCTCCTGTCTCTGATGCAGCGTAACGGGTAACCGCAGCCACGGTCCCCGAGCTGATAGTCCGTGCTGCTGCAAACGTCGTCGAACTGTTCGTGCAGATGATTGTTGTGTTGCCAACGTCCCCATCTGTTAACTCAGGGTTCGAGACGTGGCTGCACGATCCGTTACAGCCGTGCGGATAAGATGCCTGTCATCTCGACTGCTAGTGATACGAGGCCGTTGGGATCCAGCAAAGCGTTCCGTATTACCCTCCTGTACCCACCGATTCCGTATTCTGCTAACAGTCATTGGATCTCGACCGACGCGAGCAGCAATGTCGCGATACGATAAACCGCAATCGCGAAAGGCTACAATCCGACCTTTATCAAAGTCGTAAACGTGATGCTACGCATTTGTCCTCCTTACACGAGGCATCACAACAACGTTTCACCAGGCAATGCCGGTCAACTGCTGTTTGTGTATGAGAAATCGGTTGGAAACTTTCCTCATGTCAGCACGTTGTAGGTGTCGCCACCGGCGCCAGCCTTGTGTGAATGCTCTGAAAAGCTAATCATTTGCATATCACAGCATCTTCTTCCTGTCGGTTAAATTTCGCGTCTGTAGCACGTCATCTTCCGCAATTTTAGTGGCCAGTAGTTTAGTTTACATAGCCAGAGAGGTGGGGGCGACGCCTCATCACTGAGCCACGTGTAGTGCAATATTGCTGGTCTCTGAGCAATAAATTGCTGAAACGAACGTTACGTGTTTGTCATTGACATTCAGTTCCTAAGCTACTCTAAACCTGTATGGATATGTGCCGGGCCGGCTGGAGTGGCCGAGCGGTTCTAGGCGCATCAGTCCCGAACCGCACGACTGCTACGGTCGCAGGTTCCAATCCCGCCTAGGGCATGGATGTGTGTGATGTCCTTAGGTTAGTTTGGTTTAATTAGTTCTAAGTTCTAGGGGACTGGTGACCTCAGATGTTAAGTCCCATAGTGCTCAGAGCCATTTGAACCATTTGATATGTGCCGGCTTTCTTCGCAGCTCAATGACATGTGCACTGTGACATTCACCATTCCTGAAATATACGTCGAACAGATTTTGCAGGTGAGGCCAACAATCGTTGTTGCATATATGACATGTCCGAAAGAACAGATACCATTGTTGATCATGCAGCTCTCGAAGAATGAAATGACAAAGAAATCCAGACCCTTAGCTGCTTACGTACGTTGATAAATATCAACGGAGACAGTTGAAAATGCGTGCCCCGACCAGGACTCGAACCCTGGATCTCCCACTTACAAGGCGGACGCTCTATCCGAGAGAGCCATCGAGGACACAGAGGATAGTGCGACTGCAGGCACGTATCTCTGGCACGCTCCCAGTGAGACACACATTTCCAACTTATTTGTCTTGCCCATGCTCACTATACCCAATATTCTCAGGAGTCAATCTACCGATTCCCAAACGTGTCCGAAAGAGCAGATTCCATCTTCGTATGGATAAGGCTTACCGGCCAATGATCTTCTTCAGTGCGGGTGGACTCACATTGTCCGATTTCTTATGAGAATCGGTAGGTTGACTGCTGCGAGTAATGAGTATAGTGGGCAGCGGCACTGTAATTATTTTATTTAATCGTATGGCTTTGAGGTTCGCCGATGACATTGTAATTCCGCCAGAGACAGCAAAAGACTTGGAAGAGCAGTTGAACGGAATGGACAGTGTCTTCAAAAGACGATATAAGATGAACATCAACAAAAGCAAAACGAGGATAATGGAATGTAGTCGAATTAAGTCGGGTGATGCTAAGGGAATTAAATTAGGAAATGAGACAAGTAGTAAAGGAGTTTTTTATTTGGGGAGCAAAATAACTGATGATGGTCGAAGTAGAGAGGATATACAGGTAAAATGTAGACTGGCAATGATAAAGAAAGCGTGTCTGAAGAAGTGAAATTTGCTAACATCGAGTATAGATTTAAGTGTCAGGAAGTCGTTTTTGAAAGTGTTTGTATGGAGTGTAGCCATGTATGGAAGTGAAACATGGACGATAAATAGTTTGGGCAAGAAGCTTTCGAAATGTGGTGCTACAGAAGAATGCTGAAGATTAGATGGGAAGATCACATAACTAATGAGGAGGTATTGAATAGAATTGGGGAGAAGAGGAGTTTGTGGCACAACTTGACTAGATGAAGGGATCGGTTGGTAGGACATGTTCTGAGGCACCGAGGGATCGCAAATATAGCATTGGGCCGCGTGGAGGGTAAAACTCGTAGAGGGAGACACTAGGCAGATTTATAAGGATGTAGGCTGCAGTAGGTACTGGGAGATGAAGAAGCTTGCACAGGATAGAGTAGCATGGAGAGCTGCATCAAACCAGTCTCAGGACAAGACCACAACAACAACAACATGGCTAGGGCCCCTCGTCGGGCAGACCGTTCGCTGGGTGCCAGTCTTTCAATTTGACCCCACTTCGGCGACCTGCAGTCGATGAGGATGATAGGATGAGGATTAGGACAGCTTAATACCCAGTCCCTTGGCGGAGAAAAATCCCTGAGGTAGCCGAGAATCGAACCCGGGCCCAGAGGATTGACAACCCGTCACGCTGACCATTCACCTACCGGGGGCAGATGGCACTATAAGTGCAGTGTGTAGACAGTAAGTTGGGAATGTGGGTCTCATGGGGAGCATGCCATAGATACGTTTCCTGAAGTCTCACTTTTGTCTGCATCCTCAATGGCTCAGTCGTATAGAGCATTTGCCATGTAAGCAAGAGATACTGGGTTCAAGTCCTGGTCGGTGCACACATTTCCAACTGTCCCCATTGATATTTATCAACACCCTTAGGAAGCAGCTAATGGTCTAGAATTCATTGTAATTTCAGACCGTCCCAGACCACCATTCCGCTGCTCTCCATCTTGTTCACTAACTTTTGTATGCAGCACTTAGACCGTATATGCTGGACTGCTGGTCACCAAACCATTCACCAAGCGAGGTAGCACACTGGAATCGCATTTGGGAGGACAGATGTTCAAACCCGTGTCTGGCCATGCAGATTTCGGTTTTCTATGATTTCCCTAAATCGCTTCAGCCAAGGGCCAGCATTGTTCTTTTGACGGTGCACGACCGATTTCCTTCGCCCACCTTCCCTAATCTGTGCTTGCGTTCTGTCCCCAACGACCTCGTTGTTGACGAGACACTTCTCTCCTCCACTGAACCGTTCAACCAACATCCGCTGACGTGTCTTAATGGAGCCAGTAATCCAATACTGGTTCGCAGGAAACAGGCGCTCTTGGACAGAATAAAATGGCTCAAATGGCTCTATGGGACTTAACATCTATGGTCATCAGTCCCCTAGAACTTAGGACTACTTAAACCTAACTAACCGAAGGACATCACACACATCCATGCCCGAGGTAGGATTCGAACCTGCGATCGTAGCAGTCGCACGGCTCCGGACTGAGCGCCTAGAACCGCGGGACCACCGCGGCCGTCTTAGACAGAATAGCAGCACAATGTCACTAAACACAACACTGAGCTCCAGCCACACCGAAGCGCGGAAACACACTGTTGCGTCAAACGATGTCGCAGAGTGCAGTGTTGCCACGTCTAACGTCACAAATTGCCGCGCGGAGTGGTAGCGCGGTTTGAGGCGCCAAGTCACAGATTGCGCGGCCCCTCCTGCTGTAGGTTCGAGTCCTTCGTCGGCCATAGTTGTGTGTGTTGTTCTTAGTTTAAGTAGTGTGTAAGTCTAGGGACCGATGGCCTTAGCAGTTTGGTCCCTTATGAATTCACACACATTTGAACATTCCACAATCTGAGCTGAACTGTCCGCCATGTTTTCTCCAAAGTATAGGACACTCATACTTGTTTACGTAATAGCAGTGGCGATTCGGAGGTATACATTCAGGGTGTCCGCGAATTTTTAAATTCAGATAAATGTGAGAGTGCGATATTAATAGCATCTGCTCTATAACATGCTTACCAACATATTTATACAACTTCAGCTGCTGTCAATAATAATAATAATAGTAATAGTAATAGTAATAATGTGTTTGGCTTTTGTAGATGACCTTGCAATCCTCACAAATAATAGAAAAGAAGCCGCTAACGCCATAGAGAAGTTACACGAAATTCCACAAAATGTTCAAATGTGTGTGAAATCTCATGGGACATAACTGCTAAGGTCTTCAGTCCCTAAGCTTACACACTACTTAACCTAAATTATCCTAAGGACATACACACACACCCACGCCCGAGGGCGGACTCGAACCTCTGCCGGGATCAGCCGTACAGTCCATGACAGCAGCGCCTTAGACCGCACGGCTAACCACGCGTGGCGGAAATTCCACAAAGAACTGGCCTGCAAATTTCGTATGAAAAAACCTAGTACATAGAAAGAGTGCCACAAGACAAAATGCCTATTGTGGCAACCCATGGGAAAATCGTACAAGTACCACATTTTAAGTACCTAGGAGAAATCATCCAGCCATCAGGGATCAACCTAAAGGCCAATGAGGGAAGAATAAAAAACTACAGAAAGCACATAAACTCACTTGGAACTATTATAACAAAATGTCCATATCCATTAACGCAAAATTGAGGCACTACAACACTGTCGTACTTCCGGAGGCACTGTATGCATCTGAGACAACACAAATAAGTGGGCAAACTAAAATCAGAGAAATGGACAAACAAGAAAGGAAAATTCCCAGGAAAGTTTTTGGCCTGATACAAGAGCAAGGAATCTGGAAGAAGAGACCAACGTCAGATTAATATATATACACAGACAATATTAGGGATACAATAAGGAAAACAAGAATGTAGTTATATGTCCATATCCACAGGATGAATGAAAACAGAATTTCAAAGTGAATTCTTAAAGTCATCAACTCAGGGAGGGGAAAAACAACATGGATAACAGAAGTTGAAGAGGACCTCAGACAAGCACACATAACAGCAAACGATGCAGAAAATAGAACTGAATTCAGGAAAATCATCAAAAAACATAAATTTGACACCACAACTCAGAAGAGACCAGGATGCAAATGGACAGCGGAGCGATAGAAACAACACATTGAACACATGAAGAAAATTTGGGCTCAGATAAAAACATAAACAATCATCATAAAGGAATTCAAGTTCAAACGCTCTCTTTAAATGGGAATAATCGATAATAATAATAATAATAATAATAATAGTAATAATAGGTGAAGTGCTCGAACCAACAGGAAAGGAGAAAATTGTCCAGAACACCAGGTCATTGAAAATGAAGAAGGGAGCCTTATACAAAACACAACAAGAAATGTCTGTCCACCTGCACGACAATTCGTCACCACAACATTGTAATCAAATCTGAGGTGCGATACCTTCACACAAAAAGGGCGACCTTGAGTTCTCACTCAGGAAAGACTAATCATTAGGAAAATTATTGGACCAAAACTTACGGATGAAGGATATAGGCTTCACTCCAGGGACACCACAGAGAAGTTCTCGAAGTTCGCAGCAGACATCAGAAAGAGGCGAGTAAAATTTTATGCACACATCAGCAGACCCCCACAAACCAGACTCACCAACAAAAACCTTAGATACATCCATGGACTCAAGACCACTACACCCAGGATGACACAAGTCAAAACTGATCTGGAAAGAGTTCAGATACACTACTGGCCATTAAAATTCCTACACCACGAAGATGACGTGCTAGAGACGCGAAATTTAACCGACAGGAAGAAGATGCTGTGATATGCAAAGTATTAGCTTTTCAGAGCATTCACACAAGGTTAGCGCCTGTGGTGACACCTACAACGTGCTGACATGAGGAAAGTTTCCAACCGATTTCTCATACACAGACAGCAGTTGACCAGCGTTGCCTGGTGAAACATTGGTGTAATGATTCGTGTAAGGAGGAGAAATGCGTACCATCCCGTTTGATAAAGGTCGGATTGTAGCCTGTCGCGATTGAGGTTTATCGTATCGCGACAATGCTGCTCGCTTTGGTCGAGATCCAATGACTGTTAGCAGAATATGGAATCGGTGGGTATAGGAGGGTAATACGGAACGCCATGCTGGATCCCAACGGCCTCGTATCACTAGCTGTCGAGATGACAGGCATCTTATCCACATGGCTGTAACGGATCGTGCAGCCACGTCTCGGTCCATGAGTCAACAGATGGGGACATTTTCAAGACAACAACCATCTGCACGAACAGTTCGACGAAGTTTTCATCAGTATGGACTATCAGCTCTGAGACCGTGGCTGCGGTTACCCTTGACGTTGCATCACAGACAGGAGCGCCTGCGATGGTGTACTCGACGACGAACCTGGGTGGACGAATGGCAAAACGTCATATGTTCGGATGAATCCTGCTTCTGTTTACAGTATCATGATGGTCTCATCCATGTTTGGCGACATCGTGGTGAATGCACATTGGAAGCGTGTATTCGTCATCGTCATACTGGCGTATCATCCGGCGTGATGGTACAGGGTGCCTTTGGTTACACGTCTCGGTCACCTCTTGTTCGCATTGACGGCACTTTGAACATTGGACGTTACATCTCAGATTTGTTACGACCCGTGGCTCTACCCTCCATTCGATCCCTGCGAAACCCTACATTTCATCAGGATAATGCACGACCGCATATTGCAGGTCCTGTACGGGCCTTTCTGGATACAGAAAATGTTCGACTGCTGCCCTGGTCAGCACATTCTCGAGACCTCTCACCAATTGAAAAGTCTGGTCAATAGTGGCCTAGCAACTGTCTCGTCACAATACGCCAGTCACTACTCTTGATGAACTGTGATACCGTGTTGAAGCTGCATGGGCAGCTGTACCTGTACACTCCATCCAGGCTCTGTTTGACTCAATGCCCAGGCCGTTATTACGGCCAGAGGAGGTTGTTCTGGGTACTGATGTCTCAGGGTCTATGCACCCAGATTGCCTGAAAATGTAATCACATGTCAGTTCTAGTATAATATATTTGTCCAATGAATAACCCGTTTATCATCTGCATTTCTTCTTGGTGTAGCAATTTTAATGGCCAGTAGTGTAGATTCATCGGATGCCATGGACAAAGATGTCTATAGACAAAACGTGTGCAAGTGGGAAGTGATGTGAGAGGAAACAACACCTAAAGCCCAAAGTGGACTGAAGAAATGAAGAGAGCCTTTAGTGAACGATTGAAGGAGTACTGGAAGAACGGGAAGAACAAGTAGTCATGAATGTTTCGCATGGTCTGATAAAATGCCCGTAATGTATGTAATAATAATTTTAATAATAATAATAATGACAATGATAACCGCAATAATACTAATAATATCCATAAGTTGTCTGAAAAAAGTAAGAATTGTTCTTGAGGAATTTTTTTGTTTTGTACATAATTAAATACAGTTTATGTCAAGAACGAAATAATTACCACGAAATAATGTTTAAGGTTTCGGTAACTTCCGTTTCGCAATTTTGTGTAAGTGGGTGTTTTCGTTCTTGTTTATTTTTTTTCGGCCAAATGCGCAATGTCCCTAATTCATATATCAATTATTACTTAAAGAATTAACTTCCGGGCTGAAAACCAGGCATTCTTTCATTGCACCCACACAACAATCTACGCTTATTGTACACTTCTGTATTATACGTATGTTCACTCGTAGTCAAGCTTATTCGATGTCGTCA
The DNA here is from genome assembly GCF_023898315.1 of Schistocerca nitens. Taxonomy (NCBI): domain Eukaryota; kingdom Metazoa; phylum Arthropoda; class Insecta; order Orthoptera; family Acrididae; genus Schistocerca; species Schistocerca nitens. The sequence goes on from NC_064624.1 coordinate 79,865,454, forward strand.
CTTTCTCAGACAACGGATCTGATCTGGGGAACCCTACTTCCTTTGCGCTAACTTTTCATGGTAATTTTCTTTTGTGTTAGCCCTTTATGCAGGTTCAACAGAGTTCATGATGACACTCCACATGAAAGCCGATTCCAGCACAGCAAACAACCAACTTCAAACATAAACTGCCGTTTGCGGAAATTTTTAAATTCAGGTAGTACGAGGGTTGTTTTTTTAAGTAAGGGCCGTTCGCGCGTATAGTCCCGTAGTTCGCGCGGACGCCGCAACAAGCCACCGCGCCACTTGCCGGCATCCTTCCCGTTCAGACTGATGCAAGTTGCAGCTCTGTAGCTGACGTGTACGCATCGCTGTGCTACTTTATAATGTTTACGATTATTGAATCGCCCGCCGCGTGTGAGATACGGTGATACGTTTTTTGACCGCGAGAAGCCTATCAGCTGCAGAAATTCATCGTCAGTTATCAGAAGTTTGTGGCTGGTTCAAAATGGCTCTGAGCACTATGGGACTCAACTGCTGAGGTCATTAGTCCCCTAGAACTTAGAACTAGTTAAACCTAACTAACCTAAGGACATCACAAACATCCATGCCCGAGGCAGGATTCGAACCTGCGACCGTAGCGGTCTTGCGGTTCCAGACTGCAGCGCCTTTAACCGCACGGCCACTTCGGCCGGCTCAGAAGTTTGTGGCTCGAATGCAATGAGTGAAGGTAAATTGCGTCAATGGGTTAGAGAGTTTAAAAATGGCCGTCAAAACGTCCATGACGAAGAACGCTCAGGCCGGCCCTCTGTGATCACTGATTATTTGGTGGCTGCAGTCGAAAAAAAGATTCGTGAGGACAGAAGATTCACAATCTCCACTCTTTCTTTGGAATTTCCACAAGTTTCAAAATCGGTTTTGTACAAAATTGTCTGAAAACCTAAACTTTAAGAAACTGTGTTCTCGGTGGGTACCCAGACTCCTCACAGAGGACCACAAAGGGAAGAGATTTGCCACTTCATTGGACTTTTTGATTCGTTACGAGGAAGAAGGGGATGACATGTTGAGTCAAATTGCCACTGGAGATGAAACATGGGTATCCCATATCACTCCCGAAAGCAAGCGACAATCGATGGAATGGCGACACACAACCTCACCCGTCAAGGTCAAAGCCAAACAGACGAGGAACGACAATCAACTCAGATGCCTACTGTGCAACTCTAAAGAAGCCCCGCAGAGCAATTCAAAACAAAAGGCGCCGCATGCCGACAAAAGGAGTTTTGCTCCCCAAAAGACTCGGGATTTGATCGATTCTTTTGGCTGGGAAGTTTTGGACCATGCACCATACAGCCCCGACCTCGCTCCTAGCGATTTTCACCTTTTCCGGCACCTGAAACACAATATAGGCGGGCAGCGCTTCAATGACGACGATGAAGTGAAAGCGGCCGTGAACTCTTGGCTGTCGGAGCAGGCGGCCGAATTCTTTGAAGAGGGAATTAAAAACATTGTTGTACGGTATGAGAGGTGCTTAAATAAACAAGGCAACTATGTAGAAAAATAAGTAAAAGTGTGTAGAATCAGAAAATAAAAGGTTTTTTACAAAAGCATTTGTATCTTTTTCTAAAAATAAAAACGGCCCTTATTTAAAAAACAACCCTCGTACTATCAACCAACAAGGTCACTTGATTAGAATACAAATGAGGTGCTGAGAGCCATCATGGCCAAAGGCACACCGCCTTCCAACCCCATATTTAAGTGAATGTAACAGATACCAGTGAGACACCTTCTCGTGAATGTTCAGATATACAGGGTGGCGCACGAAATGTGTTAACATTTTGTTTTTGAATATAAACTTTATTGTCAATACAATCTGAAAGGAACGTATACTACGATGAAGAGCCGTCCATGGAGATTTGTTCTAACTCAGCACATGCTCAATATGTCCACCATTTCGTTTCCTAACTTCCTTCAAACGAACACTGAAGTTAGTCTTTACCCTACGGCACATGTCTTCCGTAATTTCACTGCAAGCTTGAAGAATAAGTCTTCTGAGCTTCATTAAATCGCGTGGATTAAGTCACATGGATTGAGGTCTGGACTATTGGGGGGGCCAATTTTGTCCGTCATTGAAGCGACCTGGAAACCTGAGTGAAATTATGTGCATGTCGAAATTCTCGTGTAAAAACTCCAGCACAGTGTTTGCAGTATGTGGTCTTGCTCCATCTTGCAGGAACCATTGCGTGTTGATGGTCAAGGCAGTAGCAAGAAGCTGTGGAATGAACCTATTGCCAAGAAGCTGTGGAATGAAGCTCAAATAACGCTCGCTGCTCACGGGTCCAATAAGTCCGTGACTGAAAATTTCTGCCCACGCTGTAATCCTCGGAGCATAACGTTGTCCGTTCATGAAGCACTTGTGGGTTTTCAGTGGCCCAAAAGCGTACATTTTGTTTGTTAACCACACCGTCTAAATGAAAATGCGCCTCGTCTGAAAACCAAAAGTTGTTGAGAGTTTCTTCCCTATCCTCCGCCCACTGAGCAAACAGTAGTCTCTGCTCCTTGTGTTCTGCAGTGAGCTTCTGTGGACAGGTCATCTTGTATGGGTACATATGGAGGTCACTTCTAAGAATGCGTTGAACGGAGCGTCTGGATATTCCCAGTTGCACTGCTGCCTTTCTACACGATTTCACGGGACTTCTCTGTACAGCAACTCGTACCGCTTCAATATTCTCCGGCGAACAAACAGGCTTAGGCCGAGGTCGCTTCACTTCCAATACTGTTCCTTCCTGTACAGCCTGTGGATGGTCTTCTTGCAAGAGACCCATCGTGTGTTAAACTGTTGTCGAAAACGCCTCTGAGTCGCAACAAGGCTTTCAGTTTCATGAAAAAGTAACACAATTGCCGATCGTTGCTGCGTCGTCACTCTTCCATTGTCAGCCATTGCTGCTTACTAGTCTCCTAGCGGCAGTATCGTGAATTACACGACATTTCGTAACTCATTTGTTTTCCCGAGCTCTGCTGGTAATGCTGTAGAAATCCCAGCGGGATATCTAATATGCGTCGTAAATTGTGAGAGAAACAATTGGTAACACATTTCGTGCGCCACCCTGTACGTAGAATGTGAACCTACAGTACAGATAAACCTGACCCACCAAAATATCAACAGATGTCAAAAACATGAATAAATGCCACAGTCTCACAATCGACCATGATGTGTTTGGTAGTTCTCAGCATCTCAAATAGGTTATTAAATGATCAAAGCCAAAAGAATATCGCATTCAGAATCCCGCAAAATAGGCTTTTCTATCAGTATAAATATAAAATATACTGATGTCTGATCTAATTTTAGATTCCCGCGTAGCAGGATTTACGCCAAGCGGCTGTGGATAAAAGTCTGCTGAAACGTGCTACCACCTGGTGGCACTGATGCAGACTTTGAAGTTGAGTGGTAACGGCTAGCTGTGCACGCCGTGAGCCTGAGTCGTGCACAGTGTTTATCACATCCGTATGTACACTCCTGGAAATTGAAATAAGAACACCGTGAATTCATTGTCCCAGGAAGGGGAAACTTTATTGACACATTCCTGGGGTCAGATACATCACATGATCACACTGACAGAACCACAGGCACATAGACACAGGCAACAGAGCATGCACAATGTCGGCACTAGTACAGTGTATATCCACCTTTCGCAGCAATGCAGGCTGCTATTCTCCCATGGAGACGATCGTAGAGATGCTGGATGTAGTCCTGTGGAACGGCTTGCCATGCCATTTCCACCTGGCGCCTCAGTTGGACCAGCGTTCGTGCTGGACGTGCAGACCGCGTGAGACGACGCTTCATCCAGTCCCAAACATGCTCAATGGGGGACATATCCGGAGATCTTGCTGGCCAGGGTAGTTGACTTACACCTTCTAGAGCACGTTGGGTGGCACGGGATACATGCGGACGTGCATTGTCCTGTTGGAACAGCAAGTTCCCTTGCCGGTCTAGGAATGGTAGAACGATGGGTTCGATGACGGTTTGGATGTACCGTGCACTATTCAGTGTCCCCTCGACGATCACCAGTGGTGTACGGCCAGTGTAGGAGATCGCTCCCCACACCATGATGCCGGGTGTTGGCCCTGTGTGCCTCGGTCGTATGCAGTCCTGATTGTGGCGCTCACCTGCACGGCGCCAAACACGCATACGACCATCATTGGCACCAAGGCAGAAGCGACTCTCATCGCTGAAGACGACACGTCTCCATTCGTCCCTCCATTCACGCCTGTCGCGACACCACTGGAGGCGGGCTGCACGATGTTGGGGCGTGAGCGGAAGACGGCCTAACGGTGTGCGGGACCGTAGCCCAGCTTCGTGGAGACGGTTGCGAATGGTCCTCGCCGATACCCCAGGAGCAACAGTGTCCCTAATTTGCTGGGAAGTGGCGTTGCGGTCCCCTACGGCACTGCGTAGGATCCTACGGTCTTGGCGTGCATCCGTGCGTCGCTGCGGTCCGGTCCCAGGTCGACGGGCACGTGCACCTTCCGCCGACCACTGGCGACAACATCGATGTACTGTGGAGACCTCACGCCCCACGTGTTGAGCAATTCGGCGGTACGTCCACCCGGCCTCCCGCATGCCCACTATACGCCCTCGCTCAAAGTCCGTCAACTGCACATACGGTTCACGTCCACGCTGTCGCGGCATGCTACCAGTGTTAAAGACTGCGATGGAGCTCCGTATGCCACGGCAAACTGGCTGACACTGACGGCGGCGGTGCACAAATGCTGCGCAGCTAGCGCCATTCGACGGCCAACACCGCGATTCCTGGTGTGTCCGCTGTGCCGTGCGTGTGTTCATTGCTTGTACAGCCCTCTCGCAGTGTCCGGAGCAAGTATGGTGGGTCTGACACACCGGTGTCAATGTGTTCTTTTTTCCATTTCCAGGAGTGTATTTGCCCCGTAAGGCAATTACGTCACGCCAGTTGCGCATGCTCAGAAGGTCCTTCAAACGTGCACAAGTGAAGGTGCGCCCGCGACCCTAATGTCAAGTTTCGTCGAGTCTGGAGCAGCAACGTAACACAATCCGGTAGATTCAGTGCCGTGTATTTCAGATTATCGCATCTACTTTACGTTTAGCAGCATTCAAAGGCCGGCCGGGGTGGTCGAGCGGTTCTAGGCGCTACAGTCTGGAACCGCACGACCGCTACGGTTGCAGGTTCGAATCCTGCCTCGGGCATGGATGTGTGTGATGTCCTTAGGTTAGTTAGGTTTAAGTAATTATAAGTTCTAGGGTACTGATGACCTCAGAAGTTAAGTCCCATAGTTCTCAGAGCCATTTCAACCCAGCACTCAAAGAAAAATAACCAATAAATCCGCAAGGTGTCGAAAGTTGGGCTGTTCGCGTGCTCTTGTGATTCTACACAACAGCCGCCACTGCATACGAGTCATGACGAGAGTGGGTATTTCATTAAATGTGTTGAAGAATTTGCCGTAAATACTGGTGACAGCTCAGCTGTTAACTGGGCTAACGGTGGCAGAAATGGTTTTCGCATCTTTAGATTTCCAAGTGATCTGGAATGAAGAAAGAGATGGGTCATAAATTGTCAGAGAGATAACCACGAACCAGGATGTGGCATCCAATTGTAAATATACGTCAATAAAAATAGTTATAAACATGAAACCAAATTATACAACTGCATTTCTTCCCTACGTATGATTATATATGTCTTCCGTTGCACTTCTGAACTCTTTATCTCCATCAAGCGGTTGAGACCACATGGCAGCGTACCACCGAGACTGTATGGTCTTCCTAAAGTGCATAAAGAAGGTCTGCCTTCACGGCCTATAGTGAGTAATATTGACGCACCCACATATGATGTAGCCAAAGATCTAGCGTCTTTGCTGAGACCATTTGTTGGTAAATGTTCACATCATATACGGAACTATACTGGTTTTATCAACAGACTGGGGGCTCTCCACTTAAGTAGTTTGGATCAAATGGTTCACATGGTTCTGAGCACTATGGGACTTAGCATCTGAGGTCATCAGTCCCATAGAACTACTTAAACCTAACTAACCTAAGGACATCACACACATCCATGCTCGACGCAGGATTCGGACCTGCGACCGTAGAAGTCGCGCGGTTCCGGACTGAATAGTTCGGATCTTCTAGTGAGTTTTGATGTAGTTTCCCTTGTGGATTCCTTGATTCTAATTGGTCAACAGTTTGAATCGGACATAACTGATTTGTTTCGACATACTCTTTCCTCAACTTGTTTTATGTTTAACCAAGAATATTTTGAACAGTCTGACGGTGTCGCCATGGGCAGCCCTCTGTCTCCTCTGGTGGCTAACCATTTTATGGAGGATTTTGAGGAGAGAGCACTTGAATCAGCGGTTTGTAAACCGTTTTTTTGGAGATACGTCGATGATACTTTCATAGCGTGGCCCCACGTAGAAGAAAAGTTAATGGAGTTTTTTCGTCATCTTAACTCCGTTCTTGAGAATATTCGATTTACTATGGAACTAGAGAAAGGTGGTTGCCTTACATCCCTGGATGTTTTGTTTAAACGGAAGTGTGACGGCTCGTTGGGACATTCTGTTTATCGTAAGCCCACTCACACTGATTTGTACTTGCATTCTTCAAGTTCATGGCTATTCACGCCAAACCATGAGTGTACTTAAAACCCTTGTGGACAGGGCACATACGGTGTCGGATGCAGAGAATTTGCCTAAGGAACTGGCACATTTAAGGACGGTTTTCAGAGACAATGCATACTCGACCAGGCAAATTAACAAGGCCTTCTAAACCAAAGCCAGGAACCGGGAAGTGGATAAAGAGGAGGACGCGCCAGCCAAGTCCTTAGCTTTTCTTGCCTTCTTTGGAAATATCTCCTTCAAAATAGCTAGGATTCTTAATAATTTTCATGTGAAAGTGGCTTTTCGTCCGCCTTGTAAGATTTCGGATTCGCTGGGATCGGTGAAGGATGTTTTGTTACTGCCGAAGGCGGAAATTTACAAAATACCGTGTCACTGCGGTATGGCCTATAGAGGACAGACAACGCGTACAGTGGAAGAGCGTTGTACAGAACATCAAGGTTGAACTCGCCTACTGCGACCCACTAAGTCTGCAGTTGCGGAACATTGTATTTCTGCCGGACATTCAATGGAGTATGACAAAACTTCGATGTTGGCCAGAGCAACAACTTTTTGGGACTCTATTATCAAAGAATCCGTTGAAATGCGCATCGCGGGAAATCTAATGAACCGTGACAGTGGTTACCAACTGAATAACGCATGGACTCTCGTCATCTCCGAAATTCGCTCGAGACGAAGACGCCAGAAGACTTCGATAACTGCGGTCAGCGACAATACCGAAGGCAGCTGACAAGGGAACCTCCCCATCGCACCCCCCCTCAGATTTAGTTATAAGTTGGCACAGTGGATAGGCCTTGAAAAACTGAACACAGATCAATGGAGAAAACAGGAAGAAGTTGTGTGGAACTATGAAAAAAATAAGCAAAATATCCAAACTGTGTAGTCCATGCGCAAGATAGGCAACATAAAGGAGAGTGCGAGTTCAGGAGCGCCGTGCTCCCGTGCTTAGCGTGAGCAGCTGCGGAATGAGAGGTCCTTCGTTCAAGTCGTCCCTCGCGTGAGAAGTTTAATTTTTTATATAATCAACTTCGCTCTCTAAAATTCCAGGACATGTTCAGATTTGCTTGGACATATGCAGGATTTGACGGTCTACACACGGAAAAATTTGAAAACGTTAAAAACATGTGTTTTGACAGAGCATAGGGAAAACTGTACGATTGTGAAACTGTTGCATTCATTTCTTGCTGTTTATGTGACAAACTCTTATGTTTCCATCACTTTTTTGGGAGTGATTATCACATCCACAAGAAAACCTAAATCGGGCAAGGTACAATAATCTTTTTACTCATTCGCCAAGTGTACAAGTTAGGTGGGTCGACAACATATTCCTGTCATGTGACGCACATGCCGTCACCAGTGTCGTATAGAATATATCAGACGTGTTTTCCTGTGGAGGAATCGGTTGACCTATGACCTTGCGATCAAATGTTTTCGGTTCCGATTGGGGAGGCACGTCCTTTCGTCTACTAATCGCACGGTTTTGCGGTGCGGTCGCAAAACACAGACGCTAAACTTATTACAGTGAACAGAGACGTCAATGAACGAACCGACAGATCATAACTTCGCGAAAATAAAGAAAGTAAACTTTTCTCTGGAGGGACGACTTGAACGAAGGACCTCTCATTCCGCAGCTGCTCACGCTAAGCACGGGAGCACGGCGCTCCTGAGCCCGCACTCTCCTTTATGTTGCCTATCTTGCGCATAGACTACACAGTTTGTATATTTTGCTTATTTTTTTCATAGTTCCACACAACTTCTTCCTGTTTTCTCGATTGATCTGTGTTCAGTTTTTCAAGGCCTATCCACTGAGCCAAATTATAACTAAATCTGTGGGGGGTGCGATGGGGAGGTTCCCTTGTGAGTAGTGCAGTTCCACCAGCGAGGGCGCTGCCGCTGGGCGGTGTGGTCCTTCCGTCTCCGCCATTTCAACGCATGCGCGGCAGTACCACCAGCACACTACGAGGTGCATTCAAGTCCTAAGGCCTCAGATTTTTTTTTCTAATTAACTACTCACCCGAAATCGATGAAACTGGCGTTACTTCTCGACGTAATCGCCCTGCAGACGTACATATTTTTCACAACGCCGACGCCATGATTCCATGGCAGCGGCGAAGGCTTCTTTAGGAGTCTGTTTTGACCAGAGGAAAATCGCCGAGGCAATAGCAACACGGCTGGTGAATGAGCGGCCACGGCGAGTGTCTTTCATTGTTGGAAAAAGCCAAAAGTCACTAGGAGCCAGGTCAGGTGAGTAGGCAGCATGAGGAATAACTTCAAAGTTGTTATCACGAAGAAACTGTTAGCTCGATGTGCGGGTGCGTTGTCTCGGTGAAACAGCACACGCACAGCCCTTCCCGGACGTTTTTGTTGCAGTGCAGGAAGGAATTTGTTCTTCAAAACATTTTCTTGGATGCACCTGTTACCGCAGTGCCCTTTGGAACGCAATGGGTAAGGATTACACCCTTGCAGTCACAGAACATGGACACCATCATTTTTTCAGCACTGGCGGTTACCCGAAATTTTTTTGGTGACGGTGCATCTGTGTGCTTCCATTGAGCTGACTGGCGCTTTGTTTCTGGATGGAAAAATGGCATCCACGTCTCATCAATTGTCACAACCGACGAAAAGAAAGTCCCATTCATGCTGTTGTTGCGCGTCAACATTGCTTGGCAACATGTCACACGGGCAGCCATGTGGTCGTCCGTCAGTATTCGTGGCACCCACCTGGATGACACTTTTCGCATTTTCAGGTCGTCATGCAGGATTGTGTGCACAGAACCCACAGAAATGCCAACTCTGGAGGCGATCTGTTCAACAGTCATTCGCCAATCCCCCAAAACAATTCTCTCCACTTTCTCGAACGTGTCGTCAGACCGGCTTGTGCGAGCTCGAGGTTGTTTCGGTTTGTTGTCACACGATGTTCTGCCTTCATTGAACTGTCGCACCCACAAACACACTTTCGACACATCCATAACTCCATCACCACATGTCTCCTTCAACTGTCGATGAATTTCACTTGGTTTCACACCAGGCAAATTCAGAAAACGAATGATTGCACGCTGTTCAAGTAAGGAAAACGTCGCCATTTTAAGTATTTAAAACAGTTCTCATTCTCGCCGCCGGCGGTAAAATTCCATCTGCCGTACGGTGCTGCCATCTCTGGGACGTATTGACAATGAATGCGGCCTCATTTTAAAACAATGCGCATGTTTCTCTTTCTTTCCATTCCGGAGAAAAAAAATCGGAGGCCTTGGAACTTGAATGCACCTCGTATATAAGACGGTGCGGAGAACGTCTTCGTCAGTCCTCGTTCGGATCACCTGAAGATGGCTGGCAGTTGTCCAGCCGAAATATCGTGCAATGAAGTTTACGACGACCTGCTGCAAGCCCGAAATCTTTTTGAACAAAAACCTTGAGGTTTGACAATGACATTGTAATTCTGTCAGAGACTGCAAAGGACTTGGAAGACCAGTTCAACGGAATGGACAGGGTCTTCAAAGGACAATATAAGATGCACATCAACAAAAGGTAAATGAGAATAATGGAATGTACTCGAATTAAATCAGGTGTTGCTGAGGGAATTAGATTAGAGGAAATGAGAGGCTTAATAAAAGTAGTAAATGAGTTTTGCTATTTGGGAAGCAAAATAACTGATGATGGTAGAAGTAGAGAGGATATAAAATGCAGACTGGATATGGCAAGAAAAGCATTTCTGAAGAAGAGAAATTTGTTAACATCGAGTACAGATTTAAGTGTCAGGAAGTTGTTTCTGAAAGTATTGGTATGGACTGTAGCCATGTATGGAAGTGAAACATGGACGATAAATAGGTTAGAGAAGAAGAGAATAGAAACTTTTGTTGTGCTACAGAACAATGCTGAAGATTAGATGGGCAGCTCACATAACTAATGAGGAGGTATTGAATAGAATTTGGGAAAAGAGGAGTTTGTGGCACAACTTCACTAGAAGAAGGGATTGGTTGGTAGGACATGGGCATCAAGAGATCACTAATTTAGTATTGGAGGGAAGTCTAGAGGATGAAAATCGCAGATGGAGACCAAGAGATGAATACACTAAGCAGTTTGAGAAGGATGTACGGTACAGTAGGTACTGGGGAGATGAAGAAGCTTGCACAGGATAGAGTAGCATGGAGAGCTGCATCAAACCAGTCTCTGGACTGAAGACCACAACAACAACAATATTTATGACTCGCAGACTCCTCCTATGCCGGCCGGGGTGGCCAAGCGGTTCTAGGCGCTTCAGTCTGGAACCGCACGACAACTACGGTCGCGGGTTCGAATCCTGCCTCGGGCATGGATGTGTGTGATGTCCTTAGGTTGGTTAGGTTTAAGTAGTTCTAAGTTCTAGGGGACTGATGACCTCAGATGTTAAGTCCCATAGTGCTCAGAGCCATTTGAACCATTTTTGAAACTCCTCATAATCTCAGAGTGGCATAAGGCAACTTTTGTTAGCAAATATTTATTAATAACAATTACTTGATTGGCGCTAGAGCAGGGCTTCCCAACCTTTTCAGCTGGCGGACCCCTTCCTCAGTCGAAAATCCGTGGCGGACCCCTAGTCAGTCAAGAGCACAGTAACCTTAAATTTCAGAGCGAAACCCATGGGAACTGAAAGCTTCTTAATGCAAGTGCCATGTTCCCAATGACCCCCCCCCCCCCACCCTTGAAATGAACGATCCAGTTTGAATTCCCACTGTATCCAGACTCTTATTAGTGGATTTACTCCCTTTGTTCAACACACTATAGCCTGATTGGAGTACTTGGTAATTGACATTTCACACGTTGGAGCTACCTTCCTCCAAGAGAAATCTGTAGTGGCCTGACAAGGCAGCCAGTCCACAGAGACGGGTAGCCGAAAGGGCACACGTACACACACGCCGACTGGCGCGAAGTCTGGAACACGATACGTGATGAATGTGATAAAGAAAAGAACGTAGCTACTAGAACACTTAACTTTTATATTGTCCTTTGGTATACAGCATTCTGGATGATACAAGTGAGACTCTATCTTGAGGTACATGCAACGTTACAAATGGTTAATGGCGCCTTGCTAGGTCGTAGCCATTAACTTAGCTGAAGGCTATTCTAACTGTCTCTAACTGTCTCTCGGCAAATGAGAGAAAGGCTTCGTCAGTGTAGTCGCTAGCAACGTCGTCGTACAACTGGGGCGAGTGCTCGTACGTCTCTCTAGACCTGCCGTGTGGTGGCGCTCGGTCTGCGATCACACAGTGGCGACACGCGGGTCCGACATGTACTAATGGACCGCGGCCGACTTAAGCTACCACCTAGCAAGTGTGGTGTCTGGCGGTGACACCACAAAATCAACGTCATGTCCAAATTTTCATTAATTGTTTTTGCATGAGTTTTCATGCAATACTAAAAAGCAGCTAGTTCAGCACTGTTCCTTTTGAAAAAATCGATGTCTTCAGCATGGAAATCCGGGTGAGTACCTTCAAAATGACGGCGCAATTTAACTGGAACCACTGAACTGTTCGGAAGGACTCGCGCACAAATTAAACACTGAGCTTTACCGTCCTTTGTCTCCATAGAGCTCATTTCTAGATAGCTTTCGTTGTACTTACACTTCTGGGTTATTCCACTATCACAGGATATTGCAACCAATGGAGTACTTGCAGCGTTTTCACATAATAAATCCGGCTGTGGAGCTTCTTGTGATTGTTCTTCCTTTGCTCGTCCTCCCTCCTCATTTATTTCACCTGGAAACTTCCCTTGTTGTGAAGGCGATGGAGAAACTGCAGCCTTCTTCAATGATCCCGACTTCTGCCACCGATCCATGTTAGAAGTAATAAACTGGTCAAAAATCGACTTATGAAATAGGTAGCGCACTGACAAAGCCAAGTTTAACATTCAATGATGCCTGGGGCCGCATAGGTGCCAGCGAGCGCTGTGATTGGTCGACAAAGCCGGCTCCGCGCATGCGTAAAAGGTTTCAGCGCATCTAGGGCCGTGAGCCGGTGCACAAACGACCCCCGTATTGTTGCGAAACAGTCGATCAGAGAAGCCGCATTCTCCGGCACTAAACTGTCTCTGCGTTCCCACCTAGGAACCGCAAAGGCTGCTTGGGAATACGACCTGAAGTAAAAGTACACAAGTTTTTCACATGAAAAAAACAATAGTGATGAATTTGATTTTCGCATTTTTATTCAATAATTTTACTCATTATTTTACACGATTTGGTGAAGGGTGGCCGCGGACCCCTGGAAAGAGCCAACGGACCGCTAAGGGTGTAGTCTCCCCACGGAAAATTACCCTCTACCACGCAATAATTAATAATTACCAATGAAATCATCCAAATTTATTCACTTTTGGAAAGTATCTGATTGGATTTTCTAGTAATATATGCGCCGACAGCTCGTCGACGCCACGGTATTTTTCTAGTACGTTTATTCTTTGGAAGAATAGAGATACATATATGTATTCTCCCTGGTTGTTAGGGAAGAATAAGGAGAACAGCTTCGGAAGTATCTGTTGGAAGATTGTCGGGCTGCTAAAAGAGACATATTTGCTCTTCTTCTCGCTAAAGCGAGCTATTAACGTTTGTGCGAGAGAGAAAAACTGTAAACGCAAATTAAGTAAGACTTGGAATCAACAGAAAACGGAACATGTACTGGAGATGGATTGAATATACAATTTTTCCTCAGAAATAAGGTTTGTGACCCTTTTATTCTAGAGTGAATGACGAATGAGTTCTCTGTCTGAATCATTGATGATTGTCTTGGCCCTGTAATTAGTGGGGAAGTTTCAGTTGTGACGAAGAGAGCCTGCAATCACCGCTATTTTATAAAATCGTCCAAAAAGGCTTCGGACACATCTGAAATTCTAAATCTGTCGTAGAATGAACGAATTGTTCAAACCATCGATTTTCCCAACTGAATGCAGCGCTTAACAATAATAATAGATATAAAGATCTTTTACAGCAAGCCAGCCGCTGAATATTAAGACGCAGGGCTCCACCAGAGATTCTATTGGGCTGAGTTCACGTAATTAAATAATATATTTCAAACTGTATATAGATAAAGGACAGAGAGAGAGAGAGAGCGAATGAAATTAGAGAAAATATGCAGAATCCTCCATTAGTATAATTGTTTGTCTGTCTTATCACGGATCAGCCCAAAGATAAAACAGGAGGCCCTTACTTTACTGTACAGGTTCATGTGTGAGAGACATTACACCAAGTTAGCGGCAAGCTGCATTCACATACTTTCATCATTTACAAGTATAATCCAATTATAAGGGGTCGGCAGACCGCAGGTTAGGAAGCCCTGCGCCCTTACCATCGGCACCTCATCCCACCGGCTCTGAAAGCGCCAGATGGCCAACCGCCTCTGCTAGCCAGCCTGGGAACCTACCGCTCTACCCGTACTACCTACGTAACTGCAGCACTGATACATTCACTCCACGTACGTCGAATAGCAAAACTGGAAATAAAGTGACATGCGCTCATACCTGCAAATAAAGGGTAACTTAAAAGCTCGCATTTGTCGAAGCTTCCCTGTTACTGAGGGAGGGCGGGGCGAATATGGCGCAGCATCTCGGCGGTTCCGATACGCCCAGCTCCATGCCCTGAGGATGTTGACTTTCCGGAGGATAAACTGGAATTTCATCTGAAAGCGAGCGTTCGCAAGGAATCAAATTCCCCCAGGAATGTCGCCCAGTGCACAATAAGAGACCGCGCGGAAGCGGCCGGCGTTTACTCTGCGAGGGAGAGAAAGGGCCGAAGCGCCCCTCGGCGATTGGCTGCGCCACTACAGGAAATTAGATCCCGGGGACACCGTCGTGGCGCCAGCAAACACGGCAATGAAATTAATCAGACAGCGTGGCGGCTCGGGGGTACGGGGGGGGGGGGGGGGGGGAGAGGTCGTACGATCGACTCGACTGAGCGTTCTGAGCTTAAGCCGTATCGCAGGAGCCACTTGAGGTGCGCCCTGGGGGGGAACTGTACTAGAACCACACAATACACTCTACAGCTGCAAACGATTTAAGGTCCTCTGAGCACGCAGTGTACACACACCTACTGCAAGTGGAAGCTTGGAAGTCTTGCCTCGTAAATAATTTTCGTGGGACAGATAAACAGGGTTGAACTTTATCTATTTCTTGTGGTCTTCACTCCAGACACTGGTTGGATGGAGCTCTCCATGCTACTCTATCCTGTGCAAGCTGCTTCATCTCCCAGTACCTACTGCAGCCTACATCCCTCTGAATCTGCTTAGTGTATTCATCTCTTGGTCTCCATCTACGATTTTTACCCTCCACGCTGCCCTCCAATACTAAATTGGTGATCCAAATGGTTCAAATGGTTCTGAGCACTATGGGACTCAACTGCTGAGGTCATTAGTCCCCTAGAACTTAGAACTACACTCCTGGAAATTGAAATAAGAACACCGTGAATTCATTGTCCCAGGAAGGGGAAACTTTATTGACACATTCTTGGGGTCAGATACATCACATGATCACACTGACAGAACCACAGGCACATAGACACAGGCAACAGAGCATGCACAATGTCGGCACTAGTACAGTGTATATCCACCTTTCGCAGCGATGCAGGCTGCTATTCTCCCATGGAGACGATCGTAGAGATGCTGGATGTAGTCCTGTGGAACGGCTTGCCATGCCATTTCCACCTGGCGCCTCAGTTGGACCAGCGTTCGTGCTGGACGTGCAGACCGCGTGAGACGACGCTTCATCCAGTCCCAAACATGCTCAATGGGGGACAGATCCGGAGATCTTGCTGGCCAGGGTAGTTGACTTACACCTTCTAGAGCACGTTGGGTGGCACGGAATACATGCGGACGTGCATTGTCCTGTTGGAACAGCAAGTTCCCTTGCCGGTCTAGGAATGGTAGAACGATGGGTTCGATGACGGTTTGGATGTACCGTGCACTATTCAGCGTCCCCTCGACGATCACCAGTGGTGTACGGCCAGTGTAGGAGATCGCTCCCCACACCATGATGTCGGGTGTTGGCCCTGTGTGCCTCGGTCGTATGCAGTCCTGATTGTGGCGCTCACCTGCACGGCGCCAAACACGCATACGACCATCATTGGCACCGAGGCAGAAGCGACTCTCATCGCTGAAGACGACACGTCTCCATTCGTCCCTCCATTCACGCCTGTCGCGACACCACTGGAGACGGGCTGCACGATGTTGGGGCGTGAGCGGAAGACGGCCTAACGGTGTGCGGGACCGTAGCCCAGCTTCATGGAGACGGTTGCGAATGGTCCTCGCCGATACCCCAGGAGCAACAGTGTCCCTAATTTGCTGGGAAGTGGCGGTGCGGTCCCCTACGGCACTGCGTAGGATCCTACGGTCTTGGCGTGCACCCGTGCGTCGCTGCGGTCCGGTCCCAGGTCGACGGGCACGTGCACCTTCCGCCGACCACTGGCGACAACATCGATGTACTGTGGAGACCTCACGCCCCACGTGTTGAGCAATTCGGCGGTACGTCCACCCGGCCTCCCGCATGCCCACTATACGCCCTCGCTCAAAGTCCGTCAACTGCACATACGGTTCACGTCCACGCTGTCGCGGCATGCTACCAGTGTTAAAGACTGCGATGGAGCTCCGTATGCCACGGCAAACTGGCTGACACTGACGGCGGCGGTGCACAAATGCTGCGCAGCTAGCGCCATTCGACGGCCAACACCGCGGTTCCTGGTGTGTCCGCTGTGCCGTGCGTGTGATCATTGCTTGTACAGCCCTCTCGCAGTGTCCGGAGCAAGTATGGTGGGTCTGACACACCGGTGTCGATGTGTTCTTTTTTCCATTTCCAGGAGTGTAGTTAAACCTAACTAACCTAAGGACATCACAAACATCCATGCCCGAGGCAGGATTCGAACCTGCGACCGTAGCGGTCTTGCGGTTCCAAACTGCAGCGCCTTTAACCGCACGGCCACTTCGGCCGGCTAAATTGGTGATCCCTTGATGCCTAAGAATATGCCACAAATTTCTCTTCTCTCCAATTTTATTCAATACTTCCTCATTAGTTATGTGATCTACCCATCTAATCTTCAGCATTCTTCTGTAGCACCACATTTCGAAAGTTTCTATTCTCTTCTTGTCCAAACTGTTTATCGTCCACGTTTCACTTCCGTACATGGCTACACTCCATACAAGTACTTTCAGAAACGACTTCCTGACACTTAAATCTATACTCGACTTCAACAAATCCCTCTTCTTCAGAATCGCTCTCCTTGCCATTGCTAGTCTACTTTTCATATCCTCTCTACTTCGACCATCATCAGTTATTTTGCTCCCCAAATAGCAAAACTCATTTTCTACTTTAAGCCTATCATTTCCTAATCTAATTCCCGCAGCATCACCCGATTTAATTCGACTGCATTCCATTATTCTCGTTTTGCTTCTGTTGATGTTCATCTTTTATCCTCCTTTGAAGATACTGTCCATTGCGTTCAGCTGCTCTTCCTGGTCCTTTTCCGTCTCTGACAGAATTACAATGTCATCGGCGAACCTCAAAGTTTTTATTTCTTCTCCATGGATTTTAATTCCTACTCCGAAATTTTCTTTTGTTTCCTTTATTGCTTGCTCAATATACAGATTGAATAACCTCGGGGAGGGGCTACAACCCTGTGTCACTCCCTTCCCAACCACTGCTTCCCTTTCATGCCCCTCGACTCTTATAACAGCCATCTGGTTTCCGTACAAATTGTAAATAGCCTTTCTCTCCCTGTATTTTACCTCTTCCACCATCAGAATTTGAAACAGAGTATTCTAATCAACATTGTCAAAAGCTTTCTCTAAGTCTACAATTGCTAGAAACGTAGGTTTTCCTTTCCTCAATCTATTTTCTAAGATAAGTCGTAGGGTCAGTATTGCCTCACGTGTTCCAACATTTCTACCGATTAAACGCAAATAAAAAGAGTAGTAACACTGGTTCCCGTCAGATCACCGAAGTTAAGCGCTGTCGGGCTGGGCTAGCACTGGGATGGGTGACCATCTGGTCTGCCGAGAGCTGTCGTCAAGCGGCGTATACTCAGCCCTTGTGAGGCAAACTGAGGAGCTACTTGATTGAGAAGTAGAGGCTCCAGTCTCGGAAACTGGCGTACAGTCGGGAGAGCGTTGTGCTGACCATATGCCCCACCATATCCGCATCCCGTGACGCCTGTGGTCTGAGGATGACACGGCGGCCGGTCGGTACCGTTGAGCCTTCCAAGGCCTGTTCGGACTTAGTTTAGTTTTACTAGTACAAACTACAAAATGAGTATGACCTCAGTGGACCGGGAATAGCTCCATCGCTAATTTCAAAGGCTGCGATCTCCATGATCGTCTCATACAGTCAGGGAAGTAAATCCTGCAATGAAACTTCCGGGCATATTACACCTGTGTGCCGGGCCGAGATCGAACTCGTGACCTTTGCCTTTTGCGGGCAAGTGCTCTACCAACTGAGCTACCGAAGCACGACTCACAGCTTTAATTCCGCCAATAACTCGTCTCCTACCTTCCAAGATTTGCAGAATCTCTCCTGTATATCTTGCAGAACTAGCACTCCTGGAAGAAAGGATACTGCGGAGACATGGCTTAGCCACAGCCTAGGGCAGGGCTTAACAACTGGCCGGTTTTGAGCGCGAGTACTCGCGTCTGCTCAGGCACTTGCTCGCGAGCAGGTGCAAGGTCGCGGAGTAGGGAGGGAGGGGAGGGAGGGGAAATGCGCGCGCACGTTTGAATAGGGCCGCAGCTTGCCTATTGAAATCGCGCCGACTGTGTAACGTTTAAAGTACTACGATCAGCTCTTAACAGTCACTTCGCTGGTTAAGAATCACGTGAAGTCGCCGTTGTGTAACCCCAACCATGCTTTCGTAGTTCAACCCCCATTGGGAGGAATTGTATCTGTTTACAGAAAAAGATGGTGTTGCAAAATGTTTAGTATGTCACAAAACGCTGAATTCTTTTACGAAATTTAATTTGCAGCGACATTATATGTCGTACCACGCGAAAGACTACGGACGTGGAAAATGTGATTGACCAGATCGTGCACAGGAAGTTATTAAACATAAAAGGAAGCTATCCGAAGAAGATCTGGATGACGAAGAAAAATCTACTGAGGCAGCTCTCAGAGTGGGTTACAAAATTGCTTTGCTTTTAGCAAAATCCCTGCGCCCCTTAACTGATGGCGATTTAATAAAAGAATGTTTGGTAGTTGCAGCGGAGCATTTGTGTCCATCTCAAGTTGAACAATTTCGGATTGTGCCATTATCTAACATGACCATTATGCGTCGCATACAGGACATGGCAGACGACGTCCAGAGCCAGCTTGCAAATATCTGTAAAGATTTTATGGCGTATTATCTAGCTCTGGACGAAAGTGTTGATATCACCGGAACAGACAGCTTGCCATATTTATTAGAGGTGTTAATAGAGATCTTCAGGTGAGGGAGGAGCTCCTCGATGTAGTAGCCATGAAGAACACTACAACCGGAGGTGATATTTTAAGTAGCGTTGAAGAAAGTGTTGAAAATATAGGATTGTCGTGGAATTCTTTAGTTTCAGTGTCTACAGATGGTAGAGGCATACACTAAGCTAATAAAATTATGTGGCACGTGTACATTCTCCTTTATTTGTTTCATTTGTCGCAGTAATAATTCGTGAGTGATATCCCTGCAGGTGGGTGCGGATTTACATCGACTGGCGGCAGCTGTTGTGTACCCGACGTGACCCCCCCACTCTCCGCTCTGGTCCGGTAGTGGGGATAGCGTGCTCGCGCTGCTCCGTGCTCGCGCCTTGCTGCTCACAGCTTGCTCCGCGAGCACGTATGTTGTGAAGCCCTGGCCTAGGGGATGTTCGCCAGTACCTTGTCTCCTACCTTCCAAACTTCGCACAAATTCTCCTGCATACCTTGCAGAACTAGTACTCCTGAAAGAAGGGATACTGTGGAGACATGGCTTAGCCACTGGCGGAATTAAAGCTGTGAGGACGGGGCGTGACTCGTACTCAGTTGACAGAGCATTTGCCCGTGAAAGGCAAAGGTACCGAGTTCGAGACTCAGCCCAGCACACAGTTTTAATCTACCAGAGTGAAAATTTTGTTTGGGAAATCCTGCAATATCTACATTTGTCAACCAGAGACCGCATTTTGTTTATGTGACTAGCAGCCATCGTTTTTCTCTTTTTACCTCACAGAAAGACTTTACATTGTCATGCACCGTGTTGATAATGCTTCATCCGAGACATTAACAGTAGTAGCTGTTATTAGATGGTAAGGTACAGTCAGAGGACATTAGTCATGGACCAGCGATATGCACGTATACAGATGGCGGTCGTATCGCGCAAACAAAAGGGCAGTGCATTGACAGAGGCGTCAGGCGATCATTGTAGGCAAAACCACCCCTTCCTTCCGCCTCCTCGACTTCTGTGTCACCATCTATGGCCATCCTATCGCCCTCACCCCCATCCTTAAGTACCTTGGCGTCACCCTTGACCGTCGCCTCTCCAGACAATCCAAGCCGAGGCACGCTCCCGACTCCGTCTCCTTGAGCTCCTTTCTGGCTGCACGTCGGGTCTGGACCCCTCCACCATCCTCCACACCTATAAATCCCTCATCCACCGTATCCTCTGCTACACCCACCCTGCCTGGATCTCCGCCCCTCCTACCTTTTACAAATCCCTTCAGATCCTCGAACGCCATGCTCTCCACCTTACCTATCACATCCATCTCCCCTCCCCCACACGGATCCTGTACGACCTTATTCCGTTCCCCCACCTCCTTTCCTCGAACGGATACGGATCCTCTACACCTCCTGTAAACTCGATCCTCCTCACCTGCTTGTCCCTCCCATCCTCTCCCGCCCCTGTCCACTGCCGCGCCTGTATTTCCACGTCCCACCTGCTCTCCATCTCTCCACCCTCCTTACCCTCTCCCAAGGTGGCTTCCGCCAGCTCCCCCTCCCTGATGATACCCTTCTCCCCTCCATCTACCCCTCCTATCAACTTCGATCCTCCCTCCCACTTCCTGTGTTTGTTCCTATGGGCACCCTCTCTCCCTTCTCTCCTCCTTCCCTCCATCCTCCTGTTTTCCCCCCTCCTCCCCCAGGCTTCCCGCTCCCCATACCTTCATTCCTCCCACCATCTCTCCTCCCATTGGCATTTCTGCTCTCCCTCCCCCACCCCCTTCTGCCCCTCTTGGCAGGTCCCCAGACTCGCACAAGTTATGTGGACATTTGCGCGCCGGAGATGGTCGCCATCAGTTTCTCGTGTGTGTGCCATCGTGCTTCTCTTTTACATCTACATCTACATCCATACTCAGCAAGCCACTTGACGGTGTGTGGCGGAGGGTACCCTGAGTACCTCTATCGGTTCTCCCTTCTATTCCAGTCTCATATTGTTTGTGGAAACAACGATTGTCGGTATGCTTCGGTGTGGGCTTTAATCTCTCTGATTTTATCCTCATGGTCTATTCGCGAGATATACGTAGGAGGGAGCAATATACTGCTTGACTGTTCGGTGAAGGTATGTTCTCGAAACTTTAACTAAAGCCCGTACCGAGCTACTGAGCGTTTCTCCTGCAGAGTCTTCCACTGGAGTTTATCTGTCATCTCCGTAACGCTTTCGCGATTACTAAATGATCCTGTATCGAAGTGTACTGCTCTCCGTTGGATCTTCTCTTCTATCAACCCTATCTGGTACAGATCCCACACTGCTGAGCAGTATTCAAGCAGTGGGCCAACAAGCGTACTGTAAACTACTTCCTTTGTTTTCGGATTGTTCCTATGTTAGTATTTTTCGCCGCCACGCTCCTTCGTTCACTTGTACCGTCTAAGTCATCAGTGTTTGTGCGCAGCGCCGACAGTTTTTGGTGTTTTTTCGTCGAGCGTGAACGGCTTCGTGTTTTTAATTTTTGTATCTACTGTTTCTTTAACCAACAATCTGTTACCTTTCTGTCTTCATTTTCTCTTTTACTGTAATACTTGTGGCTGAAGAGCGGAATATATTTATCCGCTGCCAGCCCACCTTTGTATAAGGTGAAAAATAACAATAAAGAAAAAAGACAGAGGCGTCATTCCTACTCAGCTGATTCACGTGAAAGGATGTACGACGTGATTATGGCCACACGACGCGAATTAAAATATTTTCAATGCCGAATGGTAGTTGCAGCTAGACACATGACACATTCAGTTTCGGATATCGTTGAGCCTTCGGCACACGGGCCGTGCTGTCGAACGTCAACGCTGAGCGTGCGTAGTCCACCGTGCTGCTGAACGCTGAGGAACGATGCGACTCATGCATACGGTACGTGGGCCTCAACGTGGTATACGCGATCGCAATGCACTCCAGCGGCAGTTGAGGGATGTTTCTAGTTCGTAAATCATACTGTTTACGAAACGGGCGCGCGTAAAATTCCCACGTTAGGTCTTTTAAAACGCACATTTCCTCCATTGTCCAGGAAAAGGAAAGAACCGTGTCCACTCAGTAAGGACACAGGCTTATAAAAGTTCCATTACAAACAGTGCGGTACAAATTTGGAATACTTCCCCGCATAAGATAAAGATTATTTCATCATTCCCACATTTTAGTAAAACCCCAATGTCAGTCTTACTTGATCACCGTTCCTACCCACTAGCAGAATCTTTGGAACATGTGAATTACGAAGAGTAAAAGAAAAAGGAACAAAATATCTTTATGCAAGTAGCGCAAGCTGTCCTGTAGATTAAGCCAATCGAACGAAGTTACCCTTCAAAAAAAGGTGAACTTATATTTACATAACATCAAATATTATAGTGTATACCTACATTAAACTAATAATAAAGTATCTGAACCTAATAAAATCGCGAATGTTAGGAAAAGAAATTTGGAAGTGGTAAGACGCGATCCACCGCCCCAACAAACAGTTCCATACGGGACAGTGATGCTATGGTTCGTTGTATTTCGTCGTAGCGGACGTCACATTACATCCGTTGAAGTTCGTTGTTGATCTGTTCAGTCAGTTTTTTTTTATTAAAGGGGACAGCCAGCTATCTTTTTTTCTTAAATCTCATTTTGTTCGCTTTTGTTCGTTGTACCTGCTCGGGGCGGACGTCGTAAGACAGCCGTTTAGGTTCATTGTTGATCGATTAACTCTGTTTATAACAGAGGGCAGCTAACCCTCTGACCGAACACGCTGAACTACCGTGCCGGCATCACGCAATACTATAGTTCCAAGGGAAGTAAGCTTGTCGATCACTAAGATCATCATTCACATACATTGCGAGGCACAGACTTTTACGCGATTTGTGCCTGCCAAAAATTGATTGTTTATATGACTACATGTTCTCCGACCGAACACGCTGAGCTACCGTGCCGGCGTTAAACCTACTGCACACAGATGGTTACTAAATATTTATTTTACTTGTTGCTGAAAACCTTAATCGTTAATATGTTACTAATTGAAATTTAATTATAACAAGGTGTACCAAGAACAATGCGTTTTGGGTGGATCTTCAGTGCGTCGCTGCCTTCAAATAGCCTACTCTCATAATACGCAAGTTACAATAATTCTTTTGCCACGAATATGATGTTTCTCATTATTTTATTGGAACGAATCACAAGTTAACAACGCGTTTGCCAGTGATTCTCAGTTTGCTGGTGCTCAGAAACGGCATATATACGTATAGGCTTGAAATGAATGCCAATATGGCGCCTGACAGCTCTGTACTGAAGGGAGACCGCATGCGTGTGACGTAGGTGGCGTTGTGCCATCTCATTGGTCAACGCTCAGACGCACGCTCAGAATATCTGACATGCCAGATATTGCTCTGCACGTTCGGAAAGACTCCCGAACGTGCTATTCCACGCTATGACGTCAGAAACACGGCGCGCTCAGCGCTCAAGGTTCGGATGCACGGTCCGTGTGCCGACGGCTTTAGGGAATTCAATATTCGGAGATGCATAGTTTTGCTGAGACACCAAATATTAGGCATAACCTCTCATCTCCGACAATGCAGTGGCCGAAGGCCTTCACTTAACGACCGAAAGCAGCGGCGTTTGCTTGGAGTTGTGGGTGCTAGCAGACAAGCAACGTCGCTTGAAATAATCACAGAAATTAATGTGGGACGTGCGACTAACGTATCCGATATCCATTAAGACAGTGCGGAGGAATATGGCGTTAATGGGCTACGGCAGTAGACGACCGAAGAGAGTGCCTTTGCTAACAGCTCCACACCGCCTGCAGCGCCTCTGCTGGACACTCGTGACCCTATCAGCTGGACCCTAGACGACTGGATAACTGTGCCTTGGTCAGATGAGACCGAATTTCAGTTGGTAAGAATTGATGGTGAGGTTCCAGTATGGTGCAAACTCCCCAAGCCATTGGCTCACTTTGTGAACGAGGCACTGTGCAACCTGGTGGTGGCTCAATAATGGTCTGGGCTGTGCTTAGATGGAATGTACTACGTTCTGGTTATGTTCAGCTACTTGGAGACCATTTGCAGTCATACACGGACTTTGTGTACCCCAAACGAAGATGGAATTTTTAATGATGTTCGATTTATTGTGGCTTTTCCTGTTTGGTTTGAGGGTATTGAGGAACAAGCAAATAATAGTAATACACTACTGACCATTAAAATTGCTACCCCACGAAGATTACATGCTACAGATGCGAAATTTAACCGACACGAAGAATATGCTGTGATATGCAAATAATTAGCTTTTCGGAGCATTCACACAAGCTTGGCGCCGGTGGCGACACCTACAACGTGCTGAGATGAGGAAAGCTTCCAACCGATTTCTCATACACAAACAGCAGTTGACTGGCGTTGCCTGGTAAAAAGTTGTTGTGATGCCTCGCATAAGGAGGAGAAATGCGTACCATCACGTTTCCGACTTTGATAAAGATCGTATTGTAGCCTATCGCGATTGCGCGTTATCGTATCGCGACATTGCTGCTAGCGCTGGTCGAGATCCAATGACTGTTAGCAGAATATGGAATCGGTGGGTTCAGGAGGGTAATACGGAACGCCGTGCTGGATCCCAACGCCCTCGTATCACTAGCTGTCGAGATGACAGGCATCTTATCCGCATGGCTGTAACGGATCGTGCAGCCACGTCTCTATTCCTGAATCAACAGATGGGGACTTTTCAAGAGAACAACCATCTGCAGGAACAGTTCGACGACGTTTGCAGCAGCACTGACTATTAGCTCGGAGACTGTGGCTGCGGTTACCCTTGACGCTACATCAGAGACAGCAGCGCCTTCGATGGTGTACTCAACTACGAACCTGGGTGCACGAATGGCGAAACGTCATTTTTTCGGATGAATCCAGGTTCTGTTTACAGCATCATGACGGTCGCATCCGTGTTTCGCGACATCGTGGTGAACGCACATTGGAAGCATGTATTCGGCATCGCCAGACTAGCATATCACCCGGCGTGATGGTATGGGGTGCCATTGGTTACACGTCTCGGTCATCTCTTGTTCGCATTGACTTTGAACAGTGGATGTTACATTTCAGATGTGTTACCACCCGTGGCTCTACGCTCCATTCGATTCCTGCGAAACCCTACATTTCAACAGGATAATGCACGACCGCATGTTGCAGGTCCTTTACGGGCCTTTCTGGACACAGAAAATGTTCGACTGCTGCCCTGGCCAGCACATTCTCCACATCTCTCACCAACTGAAAACGTCTGGTCGATGGTGGCCGAGCAACTGGCTCGTCACAATACACCAGTCACTACTCTTGATGAACTGTGGTATCGTGTTGAAGTTGCATTGGCAGCTGTACCTGTACACGCCATCCAAGCTCTGTTTGACTCAACGCCCAGGCGTAACAAGGCCGTTATTACGGCCATAGGTGGTTGTTCTGGGTACTGATTTCTCAGGATGTATGCACCCAAACTGCGTGAAAATGTAATCGCATTCAGTTCTAGTATAATATATTTGTCCAATGATAACCCGTTTATCATCTGCATTTTTTCTTGGTGTAGTAATTTTAATGGCCAGTAGTGTAGTTGGAGCTAGACACATGACACACACAGTTTCGGAAATCGTTAGGGAATTCAATATTTCGAGATGCATAGAGTCGAGAGTTTTGCCGAGAATACCAAATTTTAGGCATAACCGCTCATCATCGACAATGCAGTGGCCGAAGGCCTTCATTTAACGATCGAAAGCAGCGACGAGTGCTTGGAGTTGTCAGTGCTAACAGACAAGCAACGTTGCTTGAAATAACCGCATAAATTCGCGTGGGACGTGCGACTAGCATATCCGATATCCATTATGACAGGGCGGCGGATTATTGCGTTATTGGGCTACGGCAGCAGACGACCCACGCGAGTGCTTCTGCTAACAGCTCGACACCGCCTGCAGCGCCTTTGCTGGACTCGCGACCGTATCAGCTGGACCCTAGACGACTGGATTACCTTGCCTTGGTCAGATGAGACCGGATTTCTGTCGGTAAGAATTGATGGTGAGGTCCCAGTATGGTGCAGACTCCCCAAGCCATTGGCTCACTTTGTGAACGAGGCACTGTGCAACCTGGTGGTGGCTCCATAATGGTGTGGGCTGTGTTTACGTGGAATGGTCTGCGTTCTGGTTATTTTCAGCTACTTGGAGACCATTTGCAATCATCCACGGGCTTCATGTTCCCAAACAACGATGGAATTTTTCTGGATGACAATGCGCCATGTCACCGAGCCACAGTTTTTTGCTTGTGTTTGATGATAATTCTGGACAGCATATGTTGAAAGTATCGCTTCAGTTGTAAATCTATTTATTTTCACACGACCGGTTTCGGACTGTTATAAGCCCATCCTCAGGTGTCGTAGTTGTGCGGTGGTCCCCGAGCGCCACATGTACCTGTCAGTGTGCTGCCTATGAGCGCAGAACTGGGAGTGAGTCATTTGGTCACCCAGATCTACCGACATTAATCCCATCGAAGATTTATGGAACACAATCGAGCGGTCAGTTTCTGCACGAAACCCAGCACCGGCCACTCTTTCGGGGCTGTATAGGCAACATGCCTCGCTATTTCGGCAGCCGACTTCCAGCGTTTGGTTGAGTCCCTGCCATGTCGAGTTGCTGTACTACTCCGGCAAAAGGAGGTCTGACACGGTATTAGGAGGTACTGCATGACTTTTCTCTACTCAGTGTGCACTGTAAAATGAATAGCATAGAAAAATAACACCAGTTTTGCATTCCAATGCAAGGAAGAGACAATATCAGCCTGAGAAGTGAAAGAGTTCGATAGCTTTTCAGCCGACGCTGCATGTATGTATGTACCGGGTGATCAAAAAGTCAGTATAAATTTGAAAACTTAATAAACCATGGAATAATGTAGATAGAGAGGTAAAAATTGACACACATGGTTGGAACGACATGGGGTTTTATTAGAACAAAAAAAAAGTATTGGTAAACGCGTGAAAGATCTCTTGCGCGCGTCGTTTGGTGGTGATCGTGTGCTCAGCCGCCACTTTCGTCATGCTTAGCCTCCCAGGTCCCCAGACCTCAGTCCGTGCCAGTATTGGCTTTGGGGTTACCTGAAGTCGCAAGTGTATCGTGATCGACCGACATCTCTAGGGATGCTGAAAGACAACATCCGACGCCAATGCCTCACCATAGCTCCGGACATGCTTTACAGTGCTGTTCACAACATTATTCCTCGACTACAGCTATTGTTGAGGAATGATGGTGGACATATTGAGCATTTCCTGTAAAGAACATCATCTTTGCTTTGTCTTACTTTGTTATGCTAATTGTTGCTATTCTGAACAGGTGAAGCGCCATCTGTCGGACATTTTTTGACTTCTGTATTTTTTTGGTTCTAATAAAACCCCATGTCATTCCAAGCATGTGCCTCAATTTGTACCTCTCTGTCTACATTATTCCGTGATTTATTCAGTTTTCAAATTTATACTGACTTTTTGATCACCCAGTATGTATGTATGTATTAAACCATGGTCCTAGAAACGACAGAGAGGCTTCGTCCAGTCATAGCCCTCAGTGGCTCACAAACCCACAACAAGCCACAGCAGTCCACCCACCCCACCGCCGCCCCACACCGAACCCAGGGTTATTGTGCGGTTCGCCCCCCCCCCCCCCCCTCCCCAATGGACCCCTTTGGGAATGTCTCGTAACAGACGAGTGTAATCCCATATGTTAGCGTGATAGAATAATTATGAGGTACGCGCACGTGGAATCAGCGTTTCCACAGCAATTGCCAACACAGTGTAACTGAGGCGGAATAAGGGGAACCAGCCCGCATTCGCCGAGGCAGATGGAGAACCGCCTTAAAAACCATCCACAGGCTGGCTGGCACACCGGACGTCGACACTAATCCGCCCAGTGGATTCGTGCCGAGGACCCGCAGGCCTTCCCACTCGGGAATCAGCGTGTTAGACCGCACGGCTAGCCAGGTGAGCTAGCTGAGGTTAGTTCAACAATTTTGTTTCATATCTCGCTGTTTCATTTGCTGTTGTTGTTGAAAGCTAGTTTCAAAATTACCGTTGCAGGTTAAGCAATGGTGCAAACACTTTTTTCTTTGCTTATTTATTTCCTCATTCTAATAACTCTTTAACTTTCAATACTGACAAAAACATAAGCATCTATACCTACCGTTAAAAATTCTCAGTTGTTTTACAGGAATCGGCCACCGAAGCTGCTAGATTTTCGTGCTTTGGGAAATTCTATAAAAAGCTTGCAATGTGTAACTTATCTATGCTTAGACTTCCATAAACTGTTCTATGCAAATAAGAATCGATCCAGTCAAAATGCCGTTTAATGACAGTACTGCAAAGTGTTATTCACAGCACAGAGGTGGTCAACGACAAGTACTTATGTTGGAAAATCTTTCTAAACAAATTACTTTCTGAGGAAAAATGGTAATAATGTGTGCCAGAGAACTCTTTTGGGAATTATTCGGGATAAGCATGCAAAAACTGACTCTGTAAGAAAACAAATTTTTTTCACACAGCAAATGGCCTGACTAAAAAATGGTGTGGAAATCACTCAGAAATTTCAGGTTGCGATGAATTTCGTATCGACCCTGACCTGTCTGACTGCCTTTCATCTAGAGAGAGAAAATAGTTTACCATCTCAGCTAAATGTAGCATTACTTCATAGGATATATAATGAAGTCATTGGTTCCAAATTACAGGTAAAAGAAAGTTTAATAGTCTGACATTGTAATACTGTCAGAGACAGCAAAGGACCTGGAAGATCAGTTCAATGGAATGGACAGTGTCTTGAAAGGAGGATATAAGAAGAAAATCAACAAAATCAAACCGAGGATAATGGAAAGTAGTAGATTAGGAAATGAGACACTTAAAGTGGTAGATGAGTTTTGCTATTTGGGGAGCAACATAACTGATGATGGTCGAAGTACAGAGGATATAAAATGTAGACTGGCAATGGCAAGGAAAGCGTTTCTGAACAAGAGAAATTTGTTAACATCAAGTGTAGGTTTAAGTTTCAGGAAGACTTTTCTGAAGGTATTTGTATGGTGTGTAGCCATGTATGGAAGTGAAACATGGACGACAAATAGTTTAGACAAGAGGAGAATAGAAGCTACAGAAGAATGCTGAAGGTTAGATGGATAGATCATGTAACTACTGAGGAGGTACTGAACAGAATTGGGGAGAAGAGGAATTTGTGGTACAACTTGAACAGAAAAAGTGATCAGTTGATAGGACACGTTCTGAGGCATTACTGGATCACCAATTTAATATTGGAGGGAAGCGTGGAGGGTAAAAGTCCTAGAGGGAGACCAAGAGATGAATACAGTAAGCAGATTCAGAAGGATGTAGGTTGCAATAGTTACTTGGAGATGAAGAAGATTGCACAGAACAAAGTAGCATGGAGAGCTCCATCAAACCGGTCTTCGGATTGAAGATCACAACAACAACTATTTGGTAGTCGATTTAACATTGGGAAGTTTCGGAGTAGATATGTGGTCCGCATGCGTTGATTTAAAGATAGACAAAGGTTGAAAAAGGTCTGGAATTGAAACTTCAGATTAAATCACAGATACAGATTCATAAAGAAGTAAGCACAGGCCTTTTATTCTCTCTTAAAAGACAAACCCGAGAAAACTGTAAGTCTCTTATTTGACTACCAGAGGAACCTCCTTTCTCTTCAAATACCTGTCCAAGAAACAAACTAACAATGTCATATCTATATGTACAGCTTTTCCGTTGTTGTTGATCCCTCTGATTACCTCAACTCTTGGAACTGTAAAAGTTTCAAAGGATGTATGGACAGAGACTGTTCTTGACATTTGGGTCTAATGAAATTGCTTCATCACTATGCGTTTCTCTGAAAAAACTAAACCTGGGGAAACGTAGAAGATGAGTTTATTTGATGATGGGTGTGGGGCTCGAAGAATAAACCAAAACTCTGCTCGCCATGCATATCTACATCTACATCTACATCCATACTCCGCAAGCCACATGACGGTGTGTGGCGGAGGGTACCTTGAGTACCTCTATCGGTTCTCCCTTCTATTCCAGTCTCGTATTGTTCGTGGAAAGTAGGATTGTCGGTATGCCTATGTGTGGGCTCTAATCTCTCTGATTTTATCCTCACGGTCTCTTCGCGAGATATACGTAGGAGGGAGCAATATACTGCTTGACTCTGTGGTGAAGGTATGTTCTCGAAACTTCAACAAAAGCCCGTACCGAGCTAATGAGCATCTCTCCTGCAGAGTCTTCCACTGGAGTTTATCTACCATCTCCGTAACGCTTTCGCGATTACTAAATGATCCTGTAACGAAGCGCGCTGCTCTCCGTTGGATCTTCTCTATCTCTTTCATCAACCCTATCTGGTACGGATCCCACACTGCTGAGCAGTATTCAAGCAGTGGGCGAACAAGCGTACTGTAACCTACTTCCTTTGTTTTCGGATTGCATTTGCTTAGGAGTCTTCCAATGAATCTCAGTCTGGCATCTGCTTTACTGACGATCAACTTTATATGATCATTCCATTTTAAATCACTCCTAATGCCTACTCCCAGATAATTTTTGGAATTAACTGCTTCCAGTTGCTGACCTGCTATATTGTAGCTAAATGATAAAGGATCTTCCTTTCTATGTATTCGCAGCACATTACACTTGTCTACATTGAGATTCAATTGTCATTCCCTGCACCATGCGTCAATTTGTTGCAGATGATCCTGCATTTCAGTACAATTTTCCATTGTTACAGCCTCTCGATATACTACAGCATCATCCGCAAAAAGCCTCAGTGAACCGATGTTATCCACAAGGTCATTTATGGATATTGTGAATAGCAACGGTCCTACGACACTCCCCTGCGGCACACCTGAATTCACTCTTACTTCGGAAGACTTCTCTCCATTAAGAATGACATGCTGCGTTCTGTTATCTAGGAACTCTTCAATCCAATCACACAACTGATCTGATAGTCCATACTGGCTACTTCAAACGTCCTCAAGTTTCCCGAAGGTTGAGATATACATTGAGGTGAAAAAAGTCATGAGATAGATCGGACCTCCTTTTGCTTAGCGAAGTGCCACAAGACGACGCGACATGGACTCAACAATTCGTTGAGAAATACTGAGCCATGGTGCTTCTATAGCCGTCGATAACTGAACGAGTGTTACCAGTACAGGATTTTGTACATGAATTATGTCCTATAAATGTTCGATGGGATTCATGTCTGGGTGGCCAGTTCATTCGCTCGAATTGTCCAGTATACTCTTCAAACCAGTCACGAACAATCGTGGCTCGATAACATGGTACACTGACATCCATAAATATTCCCTCATTGTGTGGGTACATAAGTCCACGAATGGCTGAAAATGGTGTCCAAGCAGCCGAACATAACAAGGATCCAAAAATGGTTCAAATGGCTCTGAGCACTATGGGACGTCTGAGGTCATCAGTCCCCTACAACTTAGTACTACTTAAACCTAACTAACCTAAGGACAGCACACGCATCCATGCCCGACGCAGACTTCGAACCTCCGACCGTAGCGGTCGCGCGGTTCCAGACCGCAGCGCCTAGAACCGCTCGGCCACCCCGGCCGGCTAACAAGGATCCAGTCCATTCCATGTAAACACAGCTCATACCATTGTGGAGCACAGTACCATGTTCACAACTTGGAACCATGGCCTCGTAGGGTCTGTGCAACACTCGAACCCCACCATCAGCTCTTACCAACTGAAATCGGGACACATCTGAACAGGCCACGGTTATCCAGTCGTCTAGGGTCCAACTGATACGGTCACGAGCCCAGGAGAGACTTCTGCAGGCGATGTCGTGCTATTAGCAAAGTCACTCTCGTCGGTCGTCTGCTGCCATAGCCCATTAGCGCAACTTTTCTCCGCCCTGTCATAATGGGTACGTTCGCCGTACGTTCCTCATTGATTTCTGCGGTTACTTCACGCAATGTTGCTTGTCTGTAAGCACTAACAACTCCACACAAATGCCGCTGCTCTAGGTCGTTAAGTGAAAGTCGTCGGCCACTGCATTTACACAGTGAAAGGTAATACCTGAAGTTTGGTATTCTCGGCACACTCGTGACACTGTGGATCTTCGAATATTGAATTCCCTGTCGATATCCGAAACTGAATGTCCCATGCGTCTAGCTCCGACTACCATTCCGTGTTCAACCTCGCTTAATACGCGTCGTGCAGCCACAATCACCTCGGAGACATTTACGCACGAATCACCTGAGTACAAATGAGAGATTCGCTAATGCACTGCCCCTTTGTATTTTGTGTACAAAATACTACTGTGATCTGTATATATGTGTATCGCTATCTCATGACTTTCACCACCTCAGCGTATTTCCCAACGCCAGGCCACTCTTTCATTCCACTTGACTGGTTCTGAGGGCTGCGTTCACAAGATATTTCGCAACGACAGGTGACATGCAAATGACTAGCTTTTCAGAGCATTCACACAAGGTTAGCGCCGGTGGCGACACCTACAACGTGCTGAGATGAGGAAAGTTTCCGACCGATTTCTCATACACAAACAGCAGTTGACCGGCGTTGCCTGGTGAAACGTTGTTGTGATGCCTCGTGCAAGTAGGAGAAATGCGTACCATCACGTTTCCGACTTTGATAAACGTCGGATTGTAGCCTATCGCGATTGAGGTTTATCGTATCGCGACATTGCTGCTCGTGTTGGTCGAGATCCAATGACTGTTAGCAGAATATGGAATCGGTGGGTTCAGGAGGGTAATACGGAACGCCGTGCTGGATCCCAACGGCCTCGTATCACTAGCAGTCGAGATGACAGGCATCTTATCTGCACGGCTGTAACGGATCGTGCAGCCACGTCTCGATTCCTGAGTCAACAGACGGGGACGTTTGCAAGACAACAACCATCTGCACGAACAGTTCGAAGACGTATGCAGCAGCACGGACTATCAGCTCGGTGACCGTGGGTGCGGTTACCCTGGACACTGCATGACAGACAGGAGCGCCTGTGATGGTGTACTCGACGACGAACCTCGGTGAACGAATGGCAAAACGTCATTTTTTCGGGCTAATCCAGGTTCTGTTTACAGCATTATGATAGTCGCATCCGTGTTTGGGGACATCGCGGTGAACGCACATTGCAAGCGTGTATTCGTCATCGCCATACTGGCGTATCACGCGGCGTGCTGGAATGGTTTGTCATTGGTCACCTCTTGTTCGCATTGACGGTACTTTGAACGGTGGACGTTACATTTCAGATGTGTTACGACCCGTGGCTCTACCCTTCATTCGATCCCTGTGAAACCCTACATTTTATCAGGATAATGCACAACCGCATGTTGCAGGTCCTGTACGGGCCTTTCTGGACACCACATTCTCCAGATCTCTCACGAATTGAAAACGTCTGGTCGATGGTTGCCGAGCAACTGGCTCGTCACAATACGCCAGTAACTATTCTTGATGAACTGTGATATCGTGTTGAAGCTGCATGGGCAGCTGTACCTGTACACGCCATCCAAGCTCTGTTTGACTCAATGCGCAGGCGTATCACGGCCGTTATTACGGCCAGAGGTGGTTGTTCTGGTTACTGATTTCTCAGGATTATGGACCCAAATTGCGTGAAAGTGTAATCACATGTCAGTTCTAGTGTAATATATTTGTCCAATGAGTACATCGAAATAATGAGAACATAAAAAATAGTGAAGGTTGGAACAGAAGACTGCGAAACATTCGATTCTACATTGGAAGTGGATAAGATATTAAACCCTCTGGCATTTGCTGTTTTCTCCTGGCAAGAGATACACAGTCAACAGATCTACCATCAACAAACGCAGTATATTCACAAGAGGCGAGAACTTCTACATGCTTGGCATGGCCTCCTTTAAAGGCAAAACATAAAACAAAGCCTATGCGGTTCGAAAGCTTCCAAAACGCATTCAACGACTGCAACAAAACATTGTCAATCCTAAGAAAGTGGTTGATGTCAAAGGCTTGCTTGAAATTCATTTTTGTGAGAACTGGCCTCAGAACTCTCTAAATGACAATGTGCATGCGTCCATCCGATGTCCCTAAAGAGGCAGATAATAGCGACTGACAGTGTGATGTAGGGGAAGAGTGTGTGCAGAAAAGTTGTATTGTGACCTCTTGTAACTACCACAAAAAAAGAATACGTTTGAGAGTATGCTTTATTCATAACATAATAATAATCTTTGTCATCCATATTTACTTTCAATACATCAAATGCACATTCACACCTCTGCTACAAACGTGATTGAAAAATACCTTCTAAAAGACATGTTTTTTATTTTTTTTTCAACCTTGTCATTAAATAACTACTTTCTGTGAGGACCATGTAATGGAAAACGAATATAATGTTATGTATCAGATAACTAATATTGGTTATAGCCCACAGACTGTGTACAGCACACACGTCAAGGGTAATCTTTAAATCTCTTTCAAGATTTTCTCCAAAGCAAAAATTGGGAAACGAGAACTTTCTCTTCTTGTAGTCACTTCAGATGTCTTTTGAAAAGCGACCGATGATACGTGTATTGAATTCTATGTTCTGTCTCATTTATTAAATAGCTAGCTGGGGTACCTGGCTTCACTCAGGGAGTTGACATGAGATTGTGTGATAGTTGGAATGCAACGATATACTTTAAAGTGTAACAGGTATTAACTGAAAACGTATTCTGACTATTGACAGTACTTGTTAAAATACAAGAGGGAAAAAATTTCGTTGAAAACATATTCTAGATTATTTACGATACTTGTTTATAAACAACATTTTTCGTTTTGTTATCCAGAGTATTATAATGTTGTTGTTGCTGTTGTTGTTGTTGTTGTGGTCTTCAGTCCTGAGACTGGTTTGATGCAGCTCTCCATGCTACTCTACCCTGTGCAAGCTGCTTCATCTCCCAGTACCTACTGCAGCCTACATCCTTCTGAATCTGGTTAGTGTATTCATCTCTTGGTCTCCCTCTACGATTTTTACCCTCCACGCTGCCCTCCAGTACTAAATTGGTGATCCCTTGATGCCTCAGAACATGTCCTACCAACCGGTCCCTTCTTCTTGTCGTGCCACAAACTCCTCTTCTCCCCAATTCTATTCAATACCTCCTCATTAGTTATGTGATCTACCCATCTAATCTTCAGCATTCTTCTGTAGCATCACATTTCGAAAGCTTCTATTCTCTTCTTGTCCAAACTACTTTTCGTCCTTGTTTCACTTCCATACATGGCTACACTCCATATGAATACTTTCAGAAACGACTTCCTGACACTTAAATCAATACTGGATGTTAACAAATTTCTCTTCTTCAGAAACGCTTTCCTTGCCATTGCCAGTCTACATTTTATACCCTCTCTACTTCGACCATCATCAGTTATTTTCTCCACAAATAGCAAAACTCCTTTATTACTTTAAGTCTCTCATTCCCTAATCTAATTCCCTCAGCATCACCCGACTTAATTCGACTACATTCCATTATCCTTGTTTTGCTTTTGTTGAAGTCCTTCTTTCAAGACACTGTCCATTCCGTTCAACTGCTCTTCCAAGTCCTTTGCTGTTTCTGACAGAATTACAATATCATCGGCGAACCTCAACATTTTTATTTCTTCTTCATGGATTTTAATACCTACTCCGAGTTTTTCTTTTGTTTCCTTTACTGCTTGCTCAATATACAGACTGAATAACATCGGGGAGAGGCTACAACCCTGTCTCACTCCCTTCCCAACCACTGCTTCCCTTTCATGCCCCCCGACTCTTATAACTGCCATCTGGTTTCTGTGGTATTCTGTCGCAATTATTGATTCTTCAGTCTGTTCATTTCATAGTTCTTCGGTTTCTCTGCTTCTCACGGTGCCCATCGTACTTCGTTGTCCGCCTACTTAGCTGGGCGGTAACGTGCTTGCCTCCCTTGTACTGGGCCCGGTTTCGATTCCGCGCCGGGGGTGGGAGAGATTTTCTGCGCTCGGGGACTGTCTGTTGTTTTGTCCTCATCATCATTTCATCATCATCATCGGCCGCAAGTAGCAGAATGCAATAGACTGCAATAAGACTTGCACTTGGCGGTCGAAACAGACTGGGACATCCCAGCCAACAGTACCATACGACCATTCATTGTGCTTCGTTGGGAACTTAAACGAGCATTGCGCTCTTCCTCGGTTTCGTTTCTTCGATTTTCTTTTTGTTTTAGCCATTTTGCTTCAGAACTGGCAAGATCTCCTCCTCTTTTACGTTTGGACACTGCCGAAAATATAAATCAAGTAAACGTTTCACAAACACTAAGTACATTTTACAAACTTTATTTTCGATTTACATTCAGTCACTATATGACTTTGACTACTCACATTTCAGTGCTTCTTTTCATTCACTCATCGCACTACCTTTTCGGTTCCTCCCTTCATCACTGATAAGAAACTGACATTGGAACCCACGTCGGTTCTCGCTTTATACACCCCTACCGGTGGCTAGCCCCACCACTGGAGGGATATCCCAAAAAGGCTTCGAATGATCCACATTGTTCCGGAACACTCGAGAGTGTCCTGTAATGTTCCACAATGATCAGAGATTTTCTGGGATGTTCCCTAACATTCTGCAATCTTTCAGAATGTTCCAAACTATTCCCGAACATTCCAGAACTTCTCTGATACTCTCGAATGTTGTGGATTGTTCTCGAATACTCTCGAATTTTCTGGAATGTTCTAGAAATTTTTAGAGAGCGAAACCACCCAGATCTTATGTCCTCAAAAGCACTCCCTTCAGGTAAAAAGGACAACCTTGTGCATGGATGTGGGACAGAAGACTGCCACACTTGTAAGTCACTTGAGCGCACCAGCGCTCTTTTCTGAGTTGTATCGGCACACACACTGTATACTTTTATAATGTATATTGATAATCATTACTTTTCTGCTAAATGTTTAATGAACAAAGTAAGAGCATATGGACCATCAGACCAATTGTGTGATTGGATTGAAGAGTTCCTAGATAACAGAACGCAGCATGTCATTCTCAATGGAGAGAAGTCTTCCGAAGTAAGAGTGATTTCAGGTGTGCCGCAGGGGAGTGTCGTAGGACCGTTGCTATTCACAATATACATAAATGACCTGGTGGATGACATCGGAAGTTCACTGAGGCTTTTTGCGGATGATGCTGTGGTATATCGAGAGGTTGTAACAATGGAAAATTGTACTCAAATGCAGGAGGATCTGCAGCGAATTGACGCATGGTGCAAGGAATGGCAATTGAATCTCAATGTAGACAAGTGTAATGTGCTACAAATACATAGAAAGAAAGATCTCTTATCATTTAGCTACAATATAGCAGGTCAGCAACTGGAAGCAGTTAATTCCATCAATTATCTGGGAGTACGCATTAGGACTGATTTAAAATGGAATGATCATACAAAGTTGATCGGCCGGCCGAAGTGGCCGTGCGGTTAAAGGCGCTGCAGTCTGGAACCGCAAGACCGCTACGGTCGCAGGTTCGAATCCTGCCTCGGGCATGGATGTTTGTGATGTCCTTAGGTTAGTTAGGTTTAACTAGTTCTAAGTTCTAGGGGACTAATGACCTCAGCAGTTGAGTCCCATAGTGCTCAGAGCCATTTGAACCATTTTGAAAGTTGATCGTCGGTAAAGCAGATGCCAGCCGGCCGGAGTGGCCGAGCGGTTCTAGGCGCTACAGTCTGGAAACGCGCGACCGCTACGGTCGCAGGTTCGAATCCTGCCTCGGGCATGGATGTGTGTGATGTCCTTAGGTTAGTTAGGTTTAATTAGTTCTAAGTTCTAGGCGACTGATGACCTCAGAAGTTAAGCGGCATAGTGCTCAGAGCCATTTGAATCAATTTTTGCAGATGTCAGACTGAGATTCATTGGAAGAATCCTAAGGAAATGCAATCCGAAAACAAAGGAAATAGGTTACAGTACGCTTGTTCGCCCACTGCTTGAATACTGCTCAACATGAGGATAAAATCAGAGAGATTAGAGCCCACACAGAAGCATGCCAATAATCCTTCCTTCCACGAACAATACGAAACTGGAATAGAAGGGAGAACCGATAGAGATTCTCAAGGTACACTCCGCCACACACCGTCAGGTGGCTTGCGGAGTATGGATGTAGATGTAGATGTAGAATGTGTCCGCAGTCATTTTTACAATCTTTTCTGTCAGAACACTTAAATTTCAAAAAGACATAACAGGATTGTTCACACCATGTTTGAAAGCAGAACGATCTATAGCTCACCGCGTCGTATCCTATAAGTCGAACCTGTGCATTCTTTTCTGCAAAGTATGATTCAGTGCTCACTGCCACCTTCCACGTGAAATTTATTTGATTTTTCGTTTTCAAAATACAGGGTGATTATAGCTAAAGTTAAACTTTCAAACCACTGATCAGAATGACGTCAAATTGCAACGGAATATTATCGGAGAAGGGGGGGAAAAGTGTAGAAGAAGAAAAATAAATAGTTACAAAATGTAGCAATAGATGGCGCTGTGAGCATCATAATTTAATAGTGGTCGACTAAAAATGACAAATGAATCGTTCATCAATGCCTAAGGTGTGGTTCAAATGGCTCTGAGCTCTGTGGGACTTAACATCTAAGGTCATCGCACCCCTAAAGTAAGGACATCACATAGAGCCATGTCCGAGGCAGAGTTCGAACCTGCGATCGTAGCGGTCGCGCGGTTCCGGACTGAAGCGCCTAGAACCGCTCGGGCACACCGGCCGGCACCTAAGGTGTGCGTTTGGCGTTAAACAGACTGGACTACTCAGTGTGCGTGGGTGTACAGGTGTGATACTGTTAGTTACGTACGACCATCCACCATGGCAAGGTTTAATGAAACATGCGCATGGAACACGATTAAAAGGTGCCGAGAAATAGGCTGTTCTTAATGTTTTTCATAAATTTACGGAGATGATCGGCTTTGAAGTTTTCCCACCGTTGTATATAATGCAGTTGACGTACACTCACACGTTGAAAGTATAGCACAGTCGGTAGCGTAATGCAATGTGAATTAATTGCGTTTCTTTCTGTGTTGGTTCAAATCACAACAGTATTTTTTTTTCCTCGTTCAGTTTCAAATACCTGCATCTCGTAATTTTTTATGAATAATGCGCGTCGTCTTGTTTCTAATAACATATTGGACGCGAAATTCCTGTTTCCATTTAAATACAAATCCTTAATTTTTGATGTTATACAAATATTGTTCATAAAATTTGTTATTAAGAAAACATAACAATTTAATTTTTTAGGAAAAAATGAAAAATTAAATCCTCTTTATTTGGACTATGTCCATCGTTCTATACCACAGAGTGGTATCGTAGAAACATGAAAAACAATCATTTTCACGGCTTCGAGCACATCTTACAAATGCTGCATTTTTACATTTGCTACTGTACCATAACAATATGAACCCAACAGAACTGATCTGGAGACAAGCTGCGGGATTTGGCCCGACAAGTAACAAGAATGTTGAGCCGCCAGACGTACCGGAACTAACGCACGCAGATTTTTCACACGTCACTGCCGAACGCTGGCGGGATATAGAATGGCTCGTCGTAAAAGAAGAAGAGATAATATTGCTTCTGGTTGGCTTCGTGGATTTTGTTCTTGATACGGTTCTAGGCCCCTCAGGCCGGAAAACCTCTGCTGCTATGGTCGCAGGTTCGAATCCTGCCTCGGGCATAGATGTGTGTGAAGTCCTTAGGTTAGTTAGGTTTAAGTAGTTGTAAGTTCTACGGGACTGATGACCGCAGATGTTAACTCCCATAGTGCTCAGAGACATTTGAACAATTGAACTGTTGTTGATAGGCCCGTTACGAAACGTAGCAGGTGACACTTCCAGAACTGTTATGTATTTCTCGGATTCGGATGAGAAAGGAACTAAGAGACTACCAGTCGTCTGACTGTAAGTAATACCTTCAGTGGTGGGGAAGTCCTTCAATACTCTCTTACGTTACACACAGCTTATGCAGAAAAATTACCCTTTGGTTAAGTCAGGAATTTTCATCGTTTTAGCTTTTAATTACACTACTGGCCATTAAAATGCTACACCACGAAGATGACGTGCTACAGACGCGAAATTTAACCGACAGGAAGAAGATGCTGTGATATGCAAAGGATTAGCTTTTCAGAGCATTCACACAAGGTTGGCGCCGGTGGCGACACCTACAACGTGCTGACATGAGGAAAGTTTCCAACCGATTTCTCATACACAAACAGCAGTTGACCGGCGTTGACTGGTGAAACGTCGATGTGATGCCTCGTGTAAGGAGGAGAAATGCGTACCATCACGTTTCCGAGTTTGATGAAGGTCGGATAGTAGCCTATCGCGATTGCGGTTTATCGTATTGCGACATTGCTGCTAGCGGTGGTCGAGATCCAA
Organism: Schistocerca nitens; assembly: GCF_023898315.1. NCBI lineage: Eukaryota > Metazoa > Arthropoda > Insecta > Orthoptera > Acrididae > Schistocerca > Schistocerca nitens. The sequence continues at coordinate 79,905,865 of NC_064624.1, forward strand.
TGACTGTTAGCAGAATATGGAATCGGTGGGTTCAGGAGGGTAATACGGAACGCCGTGCAGGATACCAACGGCCTCGTATCACTAGCGGTCGAGATGACAGGCATCTTATCCGCATGGCTGTAACCGTGCAGCCACGTCTCGATCCCTGAGTCAACAGATGCGGACGTTTGCAAGACAACAACCATCTGCACGAACATTTCGACGACGTTTGCAGCAGCAAGGACTATCAGCTCGGTGACCGAGGCTGTGGTTATCCTTGACGCTGCATCACAGGCAGGAGCGCCTGCGATGGTGTACTCGACGACGAAACACGATTCACAAATGGCAAAACGTCATTTTTTCGGATTAATCCAGGTTCTGTTTACAGCATCATGACGATCGCATCCTTGTTTCGCGACATCGCGTTGAACGCACATTGGAAGCATGTATTCGTCATCGCCATACTGGCGTATGACCCGGCGTGATGGTATGGGGTGCCATTGGTTACATGTCTCGGTCACCTCTTATTCACATTGACGGCACTTTGAACAGTGGACGTTACATTTCAGATGTGTTACGACCCGTGGCTCTACCTTTCATTCAATCCCTGCGAAACCCTACATTTCAGCAGGATAATGCACGACCGCATGTTGCAGATCCTGTACGGTTCTTTCTGGATACAGAAAATGTTCGACTGCTGCCCTGGCCAGCACATTCTCCAGATCCCTCACCAATTGAAAACGTCTGGTCAATGGTGGCCGAGCAACTGGCTCGCCACAATACGCCAGTCACTACTCTTGATGAACTGTGGTATCATGTTGAAGCTGCATGGGCAGCTGTACCTGTACACGCCATCCGAGCTCTGTTTGACTCAATGCCCAGGCGTATCAAGGCCGTTATTACGGCCAGAGGTGGTTGTTCTGGGTACTGATTTCTCATGATCTATGCACCCAAATTGCGTGTAAATGTAATCACATATCAGTTCTAGTATAATGAATACCCGTTTATCATCTGCATTTCTTCTTGGTGTAGCAATTTTAATGGCCAGTAATGTAGTTTCCATCCCTATCACATCTCTCTTCATCAAGAGCTACATGGAAACGTCAGTGAAAATTGTGTTAAATTTTGTACATGGGTACCCCAGATTTACGATATTCCTTGTTCAGTGATGCAGCCACATTTGTCAATCATGAGCAGGTAAACCGTCGGAACTTGAGTATTAATCTGTTGACAATCCTTGTTCGCTTCGACAGTTGAAAGATCAGCGTCCACTGAGTGAAGACGTGTGGTGTGGGATGGTGAACCATCAGCTCATAGGCCAGCGTTTCGTAGATGGAACACTGAACGCGCGCGAGTATCGCAGCCTCCAAACTGACCATCCCCCACTGATGTGATTATCCGTCCATCGTTAGAATATACCTGATGTAGACATTGCGCTGTGTATTCTTCCGTGTATGCTGCAACCTCATTGGATTTCCATTTCACGTGGGACTGCAGCCAAGCTGTATCGAGTACTATCAAGTACGATAATAAAGGCACGTTTTGTGCTGTGCTGTGCTTTACTCGCACATCGACGTAGCGAAATCGACTTAGCGATGATACGGGACAACAGCTTTACCGGCGCATTTAACTCCGACACCACTGGCCGGTCAGCTGGTACAGCTAGCCTGCAGTGGCGTGGCAGGCTGCAGTTCACATGTAAAAAGAGACGAGCATGGGAGCAATACAGCTTCGAATATCATTTGATTTTGAAGCGGAATGAGATAATACACTGCAAATCTCCCACAATACGCTCCTTAGACAGCTAGACGAAAACCGCAACACGTTATCGTTTTTTAGCTAACGTACTATTGTACACTACTGGCCATTAAAATAGCTACACCAAGAAGAAATGCAGATGATAAACGGGTATTCATTGCACAAACATATTATACTAGAACTGACATGTGATTCAATTTTCACGCAAATCAGTACCCAGAATAACACCCTCCGGCCGTAATAACAGCCTTGATACGCCTGCGCATTGAGTCAAACAGAGCTTGAATGGCGTGTACAGGTACAGCTGCCCATGCAGCTTCAACACGATACCACCGTTCATCAAGAGTAGTGACTGGCGTATTGTGACGAGCCAGTTCCTCGGCCACCATTGACCAGATGTTTTCAATTAGGGAGAGATCTGGAGAATGTGCTGACCAGGGCAACAGTCGAACACTTTGTGTATCCAGAAAGGCCCGTACAGAACTTGTAACATGCGGTCATGCATTATCCTGCTGAAACGTAGGGTTTCGCAGTGATCGAATGAAGGGTAGAGTCACAGGTCGTAACACATCTCAAATGTAACGTCCACTGTTCAAAGTGCCGTCAATGCGAACAAGAGCTGACCGAGGCGTGTAACCAATGGCACCCCACACCATCAAGCCGGGTGATACGCCAGTATGGCGATGACGAATACACGCTTCCAATGTGCGTTCACCCCGATGTCTCCAAACACGGATCCGACCATCATGATGCTGTAAACAGAACCTGGATTCATCCGAAAAAATGTCGTGTTGCCATTCGTGCACCCAGATTCGTCGTCGAGTACACCATCACAGGCGCTCCTGTTTGTGATGCAGCGTCGAGGGTAACCGCAGCCACGGTCTCCGAGCTGATAGTCCATGCTGCTGCAAACGTCGTCGAACTGTTCGTGCTGATGATTGTCGTCTTGGAAACGTCCCCATCTCTTGACTCAGGGATCGAGACGTGGCTCTACGATCCGTTACAGCCGTGGAGATAAGATGCCGACCAACGCGAGCAGCAATGTCGCGATACGATAAACGGCAATCGCGATAGGCTACAATCCGACCTTTATCAAAGTTGTGATGGTACGCATTTCTCCTTGTTACTCGAGGCATCACAACAACGTTTCACCAGGCAACGCCGGGCAACTGCTGTTTGTGTATGAGAAATCGGTTGGAAACTTTCCTCGTGTCAGCACGTTGTAGGTGTCGCCACCGGCGCCAACCTTGTGTGAATGCTCTGAAAAGCTAATCACTTGCATATCACAACATCTTCTTCCTGTCGGTTAAATTTCGCGTCTGTAGCACGTCATCTTCGTAGTGTAGCAATATTAATGGCCAGTAGTTTATGTCGATAGGGAATGCGTTGGACACTTTCTGACTCATGCCACTTCCTCGTGACACTGTGCGGAAGGCAACGTGCGGATCAACTGCAACGGCAGCAACAACATTAATTCCCCCCTCCCCCCCCCTCTTCTGTCGCCACTTGTTTGCTTCTGTTGTGTTTCCTAGGTGTTGCACTGCCACTTTCACGTAACTGGTTGAACCGATTGTTAAACAATGGCCGAGATGGCTGATGTCTGATTATCTTGCCGCGTACACCATACAAGAACGAACTGCATTCTTCTGGAACTCTCCACACACCTTGAGTACGTCGGCCCTCTCCTCATTGGTGAATATTATCACTCACTCACGGTCTACTGCTGGGTTGTCACATGCTGACTGACTGGCAAGTCGTAGTGCGTTCAGAAAACACATGGGCACACGATAAGCGAACGTAGCAACATGGCACCAGATGGCTACAGAGGTTGAATGGCACAAACAAGTTTCAGTGTGGGAACTTTTCAAAGTACCGGATGATCAAAGAGTCAGTATTAATTTGAAAACGTAATAAACCACGGAATAATGTACATAGGTAAAAATTGACACACGTGCTTGGAATTTTATTAGAACCACCCCATATTGCTAGACATGTGAAAGATCTCTTGCGTGCGTCGTTTGGTGATGATCGTGTGCTCAGCCCCCACTTTCGTCATGGTGGGCTTCCCAGGTCCTCAGACATGAGTCTGTGTGCTTATTGGCTTTGGGTGAACAGCAACAGCAAGCAAGTGGTCGAACAGCGCATTGGACAGACAGAAGTGGAAGAGGCTCATAGAGCAGGCGTGGTCCTTGCCACATCTAAAGTAAGAAGTAAAGTAAGAATAAGCATTGTTCCATTTGAAAAAGTGTATGTTTGTGCAGAAAATACACTTTCTAAGTACCAGGTGTTCGATTTATCTGACGGCCGCCTGCCCGGAGTATTCCAGGGTGCCTATTCTGTATCTTTCCGCCATTGTGCCGATCGTTTCGGTACTCAAGAACACCGAACGGTCTAGTACTCGAATTAGAGTCCGTGCATTATTCAGTATGCATTTCGGTAGCGATACCATTCGGGTCTAGAGAACTGAAGCGCTCTTATCTGTTCGTGTCGCGCAAGCCAATCAAAAGCAAGCGGCCGCAGATCCGCGCATGCGCACTGCAGCGCCACGAACACAAAGCGGCTAGCAGACGACACAGGCGCGCTATTCTTCCAAGTACCGAAAATCGCGTTTACGTTGCCATAACGCATGGCGCCGCATTCCATCGAGCTGACGTGCCCGCCTTCATCGCTCTTGCCTCCTCCTTAACAGTATCAGGCGCAATTTACCCATTTCTGTGATTCTCAGCTGAAAGTAATACAAATTTTTACAGTTTCCCTGACCGCATGTTTCGATGCATGCATAATAACGATGGCTTATTTGACTGTATTCTGCAAATTGTCGTAAATGCTGCATTATGTCATCTTATTCTCATTCACACTGACATCGAAAAATGAGTTAGGAATAGTGTGTAGTACCAGATTGTACTAAAAACACCCGAAACATTGATCCGAGATTTTCAAAGAATAAGAAGATAAACAGAATGTGGTTGTAACTTGCTCCTAGAGATCCAAATGATTAAGTAGCCCAGTTCCCTATATGATACGTGAACGATTTGGATCTTAAAAACAAAAATGAAAAGAAAAACGCATATTCGAGAGCTCCTGTAGTTCGTCGAAGTTTATAACATCCATCTCATGAATGAAAATGTTTCGTATGTGGTGCTACAGTCTAAAAATATTACGGCAGAGATCTTTCATCTGTCTCTACTGTGGTTGAGTATTCAATCGCAGATAAATACTTGTGACAAGCAAGATTATGAAGATAACTGGTGCTGATTACATTCACAGTAATTTAACTTGTGCTCTTAGATTCCCGTCTAACCGCATACTCGGAAATCGCTACATGTTCCGAAAAAATTCTCAATTATTTCTGACAAGAAAAAATATAAAGGTCGCTGTCGGTTGTTTCACTCACAGCAATTTCATCTCCATAATTTCATATTTCGTATTTTAGACACACAGAAATCACGAAATCATTACTGAGGTACTGCGCTCTTACACGTAAGTAAAAACGAATATTGCAGAAAAATCTTAGCTTCCACGAATAACAGTGTCTCGGAACGTGTTTCAAATATGAAGAAGAAAAAAATTTTTTTTTGCATCCAGCCATGCGTAGACCCGTGTCCTTTCGTATGGCATTCCCGTGCGCTAACCACTTGGCCACGCACAAACAACAAACAGGCAGTGGTCAATTATTGTTTAGAGGAACGTAGGCTGACTTCGTTGCCAAACGGTGCTGTGTAAGTCATAAATGCGTGATAGTTTGGAAGGTTTCCAATATCAGGCTTCACATAATTGCTTTCCATTGTTACTTGAAAGTTGTAAACACGTTTAGATAATTACTAACTAACCTATTTGTGGGAGAAAGTACACAAGGCACTAGTAACGACAGTCCACACTCATGTAATATACACTACTGGCCATTAAGATTGCGACACCAAGAAGAAATGTAGATGATAAACGGGTATTCATTGGACAAATATATTATACTAGAACTGACATGTGATTACATTTTCACGCAGTTTGAACGCATAGATCCTGAGAAATCAGTACCCAGAACAACCACCTCTGGCCGTAATAACGGCCTTGATGCGCCTGGGCGTTGAGTCAAACAGAGCTTGGATGGCGTTTACAGGTACAGCTGCCCATGCAGCTTCAACACGATACCACAGTTCATCAAGAGTAGTGACTGGCGTATTGTGACGAGCCAGTTGCTCGGCCACCATTGACCAGACGTTTTCAATTGGTGAGAGATCTGGAGAATGTGCTGGACAGGGCAGCAGTCGAACATTATCTGTATCCAGAAAGGCCAGTACAGGACCTACAACGTGCGGTCGTGCATTATCGTGCTGAAATGTAGGGTTTCGCAGGGATCGAATGAAGGGTAGAGCCACGGGTCGTAACACATCTGAAATGTAACGTCCCCTGTTCAAAGTGCTGTCAATTCGAACAAGAGGCGACAGAGACGTGTAACCAATGGCACCCAATACCATCACGCTGGGTGATACGCCAGTATGGCGATGACGAATACATGCTTCCAATGTGCGTTCACCGCGATGTCGCCAAACACAGACGCGACCATCATGGCGCTGTAAACAGAAACTGGATTCATCCGAAAAAATTACGTTTTGCCATTCGTGCACCCAGGTTCGTCGTCGAGTACACCATCGCAGGCGCTCCTGTCTGTGATGCAGCGTCAAGGGTAACCGCATACATGGTCTCCGAGCTGATAGTCCGTGCTGCTGCAAACGTCGTCGAACTGTTCGTGCAGATGGCTGTTGTCTTGCAAACGTCCCCGTCTCTTGACTCAGGGATCGAGTCGTGGCTGCACGATCCGTTACAGCCATATGAATAAGATGCCTGTCGTCTCGACTGCTAGTGATACGAGGCCGTTAGGATCCAGCACGGCGTTCCGTATTACCCTCCTGAACCGACCGATTCCATATTCTGCTAACAGTCATTGGATCTCGACCAACACGAGCAGCAATGTCGCGATACGATAAACCGCAATCGCAATAGACTACAATCTGACCTTTATCAAAGTCGGAAACGTGATGGTACGCAATTCTCCTCCTTACACGAGGCATCACAACATTTCACCAGGCAATGCCTGTCAATTACTATTTATGTATGACAAACCTGTTGGAAACTTTCCTCGTGTCAGCACGTTGTAGGTGTCGCCACCTGCGCCAACCTTGTTTGAATGTTCTGAAAAGCTAATCATTTGCATATCAAAGCATCTTCTTCCTGTCGGTTAAATTTCGCGTCTGTAGCACATCTTCTTGGTGTAGCAATTTTGATGGCCAGTAGTGTACGTAAGGAGAGCTGATAACTTGATATTTAATAATCTTTAAGCTCTTATTTGCATAAAAATAACACGTATTTTGAGAGAATATTGACTGAAAACTTTTTTTTTTGTATTTGATGTAATCATTCACAGTAACAACCTAACCTAACCATATTTCTAACTAAGGAAAACAGTCTATTATTAACTCACTTTCCAGCCGGATGCGTCCTCTGGTGAATCTTTAGTAACACAATCACCAAATGCAAACCTAAAACCGCTAAATATGTTTCAAATAACAAATTATAGGTGTACATGAACCACAGCTCACCGATCGACAGGGCCAGACCGAAATCGAAAACCTCTCGGTACAATTGTCGTAAAATCGGTGGGAGGACCGTCCGTTCGGTAAGAGGTCTCAGAAGCTTACTGAATCGGATATTTCGATAAAGAACCGAAAATGACGTCACTACCGAGACTAACCTACTACACCGATCGGTAAGAACGATACAGAAAAGGGCCCCAGGTCGCCCGCGGAAGGCACGCTTACCGGTCGAATGGGTCCCGCGGGAGCGCACTATACGCCCCTCCCCCCCCACATCCCACCCTTTTTTTATGGGTTTTAGCGTGAAGGCCGTTCAGACATACGCGCCTTGTCTGCCAGAGTCATTCGAGGAGTGAAACAGGCATCACGAGTGTAGCAGTGAAGTCTGCAAACGCAACAACGGCAAGAGCCAATTATTCAATTGCACAACGAGTGTTTATTTACGTTTTTTGTATGTAAGTACAATGTCTGCTCGTACCTTTCTGAGATTGCTTGAACAGAAGTTTCTAGATGTTCGAGTTCCGAATCGTGATGCAGTTCACAAATTAGTGAATAAATTTCGTGAAATGGGAAGCGTTCAAGACAAGAAGCGTAGACGACGATGTACAGTGGTCACAGAATGCCATCTAAGTGACATTGTGTACTGCCCGGAAAACTCCCCTAAAAAGTCTCTTAGACGTCTTTCGGGGCAGACACAAGTATTGGGCACCTCTCTACAAAGAGGTGCTAAGCTGCTTGGGCTAAGGCCCTATAAAGTACCAGTAGTACAAGAACTTCCACCTGGTGATCCTGCGCACAGTGTTAAGTTTTGCGAATGGGTTTTAAAACAAGTGCATGACAGTGAAATGGATCCTTACCTCATTCTGTTCCTGGATGAGGCTCGGTTACATTTACATAGGTATCTTTAATTACCAAAACTGTGGACATTGGAGTGCAGACAGACCTGTTGTGCTTCATTTATTTCTTCATTTTATTTATTTATTTATTTATTTATTGTTCCATGGGAACAAATTAAGGAGAAGTCTCCATGGTCATGGAACGAGTCAATACATGAAATTATAATACGATAGTAGAAACAGATAAAATGAAACATAAGAAACGTATTCAGGTAACAATTCGTAAGTTAAAGAAAATCAACAATCTAACACTGGAATTTGCTTACGTTTTGAGCTCTTCCAGGAGCTCCTCGACAGAAGGAGTGACTCATGAGGAAACTCTTCAGTTTAGACTTAAAAGCGTTTGGGCTACTGCTAAGATTTTTGAGTTCTTGTGGTAGCTTATTGAAAATGGAAGCAGCAGAATACTGCACTCCTTTCTGCAGATGAGTCAAGGAAGTGCATTCCACATGCAGATTGGATTTCTGCCTAGTATTAACTGAGGCTCAGACGACTCTGCGACTATAATGGTTGCAAATTCATCGACCTCCGTTATTGGGTGGAGAACTGTAGGGCCCCCCTAGACAGGTCAGGCGTGCACTACACACCGGAAGCAGCTACTGGGGTAGCAGAGTACGTGTGGCGTGCACACGGGGGTTTTTTAGGTTAGAGGGACCCCCCTTGGGCGAAACGATAAAATACCTGACGGCTTACCAGAGAGAACATTATCATCGTTGATAAAGAACGTCCGTCCTCAGAGACCAAAAACAGGAAAAGTTAACGTAATATTGGTAAACTGCAGGAGTATCCAGGGCAAGGTTCCTGAATTAGTATCTCTTATTGAAGGAAATAGTGCGCATATAGTATTAGGAACGGAAAGTTGGTTAAAACCGGAAGTGAACAGTAACGAAATCCTAGACACAGAATGGAATATATACCGCAAGGATAGGATAAACGCCAATGGTGGAGGAGTATTTATAGCAGTAAAGAATTCAATAATATCCAGTGAAGTTATTAGCGAATGCGAATGTGAAATAATCTGGGTTAAGTATCAAAGGTGGGTCAGATATGATAGTCGGATGCTTCTATAGACCACCTGCATCAGCAACCGTAGTAGTTGAGCGCCTCAGAGAGAACCTGCAGAACGTCGTGAAGAAGTTTCGTGATCATACTATTGTAATAGGGGGAGACTTCAATCTACCAGGTATAGAATGGGATAGTCACACAATCAGAACTGGAGCCAGGGACAGAGACTCTTGTGACATTATCCTGACTGCCTTGTCCGAGAATTACTTCGAGCAGATAGTTAGAGAACCAACTCGTGAAGCTAACGTTTTAGACCTCATAGCAACAAATAGACCGGAACTTTTCGACTCCGTGAATGTAGAAGAGGGTATCAGTGATCATAAGTCAGTGGTTGCATCAATGACTACAAGTGTAATAAGAAATGCCAAGAAAGGAAGGAAAATATATTTGCTTAACAAGAGTGATAGGGCACAAATCGCAGAATATCTGAGTGACCACCATCAAACGTTCATTTCTGAGGAAGAGGATGTGGAACAAAAATGGAAAAAATTCAGAAACATCGTCCAGTACGCCTTAGATAAGTTCGTACCGACTAAGGTCCAAAGCGAGGGGAAAGATCCACCGTGGTATAACAATCATGTACGAAAGGTACTACGGAAACAAAGAAAGCTTCATCATAGGTTTAAGAGTAGTCGAATCATAGCTGATAAGGAAAAGCTGAACGAAGCGAAAAAGAGCGTAAAGAGAGCAATGAGAAAAGCATTCAACGAATTCGAACATAAAACACTGGCAAACAATCTAAACAAGAACCCTAAAAAGTTTTGGTCATATGTAAAATCGGTAAGCGGATCTAAATCCCCTATTCAGTCACTCGTTGACCACGATGGCACCGAAACAGAGGACGACCGAAGAAAGGCAGAAATACTGAATTCAGTGTTCCGAAACTGTTTCACTGCGGAAAATCGTAACAAGCATCCGGACCAGACGAGATACCCTTAAGATTCTACAGTGATTATGCTAAAGAACTTGCCCCCTTTCTATCAGCAATTTATCGTAGATCTCTGGAAGAACGTAAAGTACCTAGCGACTGGAAGAAAGCGCAGGTCGTTCCCATTTTCAAGAAGGGTCATAAATCAGATGCGAATAATTATAGGCCTATTTCGCTTACGTCAATCTGTTGTAGAATAATGGAACATGTTTTGTGTTCTCGTATTATGACGTTCTTAGATAATGCAAATCTCCTTCATCATAACCAACATGGATTCCGCAAACAGAGATCATGTGAAACTCAGCTCGCCCTATTTGCCCAAGAAATTCACAGTGCCGTAGACACTGGCGAGCAGATTGATGCCGAATTCCTGGACTTCAGGAAGGCATTTGATACGGTTCCGCACTTACGTTTAGTGAAAAAAATACGAGCTTACGGAATATCGGACCAGGTTTGTGATTGGATTCAGGATTTCCTAGAAGAAAGAACACAACATGTCATTCTTAACGGTTCAAAATCTGCAGATGTAGAGGTAATTTCGGGAGTACCGCAAGGAAGCGTGATAGGACCTTTATTGTTTACAATATACATAAATGACTTAGTTGACAACATCGGTAGCTCCGTGAGGCTATTTGCAGATGACACGGTTGTCTACAAGAAAGTAGCAACATCAGAAGACTCGTACGTACTCCAGGAAGACCTGCAGAGGATTAATGAATGGTGCGACAGCTGGCAGCTTTCCCTAAACGTAGATAAATGTAATATAATGCGCATACATAGGGGCAGAAATCCATTCCAGTACGATTATGCCATAGGTGGTAAATCATTGGAAGCGGTAACGACCGTAAAATACTTAGGAGTTACTATCCGGAGCGATCTGAAGTGGAATGATCACATAAAACAAATAGTGGGAAAAGCAGGCGCCAGGTTGAGATTCATAGGAAGAATTCTAAGAAAATGTGACTCATCGACGAAAGAAGTAGCTTACAAAACGCTTGTTCGTCCGATTCTTGAGTATTGCTCATCAGTATGGGACCCTTACCAGGTTGGATTAATAGAAGAGATAGACATGATCCAGCGAAAAGCAGCGCGATTCGTCATGGGGACATTTAGTCAGCGCGAGAGCGTTACGGAGATGCTGAACAAGCTCCAGTGGCGGACACTTCAAGAAAGGCGTTACGCAATACGGAGAGGTTTATTATCGAAATTACGAGAGAGCACATTCCGGGAAGAGATGGGCAACATATTACTACCGCCCACATATATCTCGCGTAATGATCACAACGAAAAGATCCGAGAAATTAGAGCAAATACGGAGACTTACAAGCAGTCGTTCTTCCCACGCACAATTCGTGAATGGAACAGGGAAGGGGGGATCAGATAGTGGTACAATAAGTACCCTCCGCCACACACCGTCAGGTGGCTCGCGGAGTATAGATGTAGATGTAGATGTAGATGAATGAAAGCTGCTAACTCTTGGGAATAGGCTAATATTGCTAATAACAAACGACATTAAAGAAAATATATACTGTGAGGGCAATGTCAGAATTCCCAGACTATTGAATAGGGGTCGACAAGAGGTTCTCGAACTTACACCACATATAGCTCGAACAGCCCGTTTTTGAGCCAAAAATACCCTTTTTGAATCAGAAGAATTACCCCAAAAAATAATACCATACGACATAAGCGTATGAAAATATGCGAAGTAGACTACTTTTCGTGTTGAAGTGTCACTTATTTCAGATGCTGTTCTAATGGTAAATAAAGCAGCATTTAGTTTCTGAACAAGATCTTGGACATGGGCTTTCCACAACAGCTTACTATCTACCCAAACGCCTAGGAACTTGAACTGTTCTGTCTCGATTATAATACGCCCATTCTGTCTGATCAAAATATCGGTTCTTGTTGAATTGTGAGTTAGAAACTGTAAAAACTGAGTCTTACTGTGATTTAGCATCAAATTATTTTCGACAAGCCACGAACTTATTTCATGAACTACATTATTTGATACTGTTTCAATATTACACACAAGATCCTTCACTACCAAGCTGGTGTCATCAGCAAACAGAAATATTTTTGAATCACCTGTAATACTAGAAGTCATATCATTTATGTAAATAAGAAACAGCAGTGGCCCCAGCACCGACCCTTGGGGAACGCCCCACTTAACAGTGCCCCATTGGGACTGAATATCACTACCACTCAATATTACGGAGAATTACCTTCTGCTTTCTGTTCTTAAAGTAAGAGGCGAACCAATTGTAAGCTACTCCTCTTACTCCATAATGGTCCAACTTCTGCAGTAAATTTTGTGGTCAACACAGTCAAAAACCTTCGTTAAATCAATGAAAATACCTAGCGTTCGCAATCTTTTATTTAATCCGTCCAAAACCTCACACATAAAAGAGAATATAGCATTTTCAGTTGTTAAACCATTTCTAAAACCAAACTGTACATTTGACAGCAAATTATGTGAATTTAAATGCTCCAGTAAGCTTGTATATACAACCTTCTCGATAACTTTAGCAAACACCGATGACATAGAAACAGGTCTATAATTGTCAACATTGTCCCTGTCTCCCTTTTTATAAAGTGGCTTCACTACCGAGTACTTTAATCGGTCAGGAAACTGACCACTCCTAAAGGAAAAGTTACAGATATGGCTAAGTACTGGGCTAACATACACAGAACAATACTTCAGTATTCTGCTAGATACCCCGTCATATCCATGAGAGTTCTTGGTCTTTAGTGATTTAATTATTAACTCAATCTCCCTCTTGTCAGTATCATGGAGGAGCATTTCAGGTAACAGTCTCGGAACACTTTTTTCTAAGAGCGCTATATGATTCCCTGTTGGGACTAGGTTTCTATTTAGTTCACCTGCTATATTCAGAAAGTGGTTATTAAATACTGTACATATATGCGACTTATCAGTAACACGGACATTCCCACTATGCCCTGATTCTATATCCTCGACCTGTCTCTGCAGACCAGCCACTTCCTTTACAACTGACCATATGGTTCTAATTTTATCCTGAGACTTAGCTATTCTATCTGCATACCACATACTTTTTGCCTTCCTAATAACTTTTTTAAGCACTTTACAGTACTGTTTGTAATGGGCTGTTGCATTTAGATTTTGACTGTTTCTAACGTTTTGATATAATTGCCACTTTGTTCTACAAGATATTCTTATCCCTCTAGTCAGCCACCCAGGCTGCCGATTTGTGGTAGTACCCTGTTTTGAACGTTCTAACGGAAAGCAACTTTCAAAGAGCAAAAGGAAAGTCTTGAGAAAAGTATTATATTTATCGTCTACTGTATCAGCGCTATAAACATCTTGCCACTCTTGTTCCTTGGTAAGGTTTACAAAGGTCTCTACAGCAACTGGATCAGCTTTCCTAAACAGCTGATGACTATATTTAACACGTGTTGCAGCACAAAAATCTTTTAGAGTTAAAATTTGTGCATCATGATCTGAAAGCCCATTCACCTTTTTGCTAACAGAATGCGCTTCTAGTAATGAGGAATGAACAAAAATGTTGTCTATCGTTGTTCTACTGTTCCCTTGCACTCTCGTTGGAAAGAATACGGTTTGCATAAGATTATATGAATTAAGGAGGTCTACCAGCATCCTCTTCCTTGCACAATCACTTATACAATTAATATTGAAGTCACCACATATAACTAACTTTTTGTATTTCCTATAAAGTGAACCAAGAACCTCCTGTAGCTTTCGCAAAAATGTTGTGAAATCGGAGTCTGGGGATCTATAAATAACAACAGTTAGAAGTTTAGCTCCATTAAATTTAACCACACAAACTTGTGAATAAATTTCGTGAAATCGGATGCGTTCAAGACAAGAAGCGTAAAGGACGATGGACACTGCTCACAGAATGTCTGAATGACATTGTTCAAATGGTTCAAATGGCTCTGAGCACTATGGGACTTAACTTCTGAGGTCATCAGTCCCCTAGAACTTAGAACTACTTAAACCTAACTAACCTAAGGACATCACACACATCCATGCCCGACGCAGGATTCGAACCTGCGACCGTAGCGGTCGCGCAGTTCCAGACAGAAATGCCTACAGCCACTCGGCCACAACGGCCGGCCATGGGTGAGAACAATGTTTATTTGCTTATACAGGGTGTTTCACAAGTGGTAGTCAATATCAATGAATATAAGATGAACATCAACAAAACTAAAACGACGATAATGGAATGTGGTCGAGTTAACTCGGGTGATGCTGAGGGAATTAGATTAGGAAATGAGGCACTTAAAGCAGTAAAGGAGTTTTGCTATTTGGGGAGCAAAATAACTGATGATGGTCGAAGTAGAGAGGATATAAAATGTAGACTGGCAATGGCAAGGAAACCATTTCTGAAGAAGAGAAATTTGTTAACATCGAGTATTGATTTAAGTGTCAGGAAGTCGTTTCTGAAAGTATTTGTACGGAGTGTAGCCATGTATGGAAGAGATAGTGCGCGCCCTATGTACTAGAGTTTTAAGCACCCCATTCCTCTGTGAAGGGTGGTGGCAGCTGTCTGCGTGCAAATACAGATCAGTGTGCGTTGTCTTCCGATACACCCCATGACCTAGGGTGCCGTCAGGCCTTCTCTTGACCAAGACGGGAATATTAACTCCTTACGTGGGTAAATGCCCTCATCACATCCACCACCCTTCACAGAGGAATGGGGTACTTAAACCTCTAGTACATAGGGCGCGCACTATCTCTGACGCAGAGAGTCTACCCCAGGAATTGGAACATCTGAGAACCGTATTTCGAAAAAATGGGTACTCAGAGTGGCAGATTCAACGTGCTCTCCGCCCAAACACTACAGCACAACCTGTGGATATGGATGAAATCACGAGGGAGGAGGTAGGCACTGCGTTTATCCCATATACAGGCGCACTCTCGGGGAAGATCGCCCGCATTTTGAAGAAACACCGGGTCGGAACGGTGTTTTGTCCTCCGAATAAAACTCGTGCACTGGTGGGGAGCGCCAAAGATGACCTCGGTTTGAGGAAGGCCATCGTGTACCACATTCCGTGTCAATGTGGCAAGTCGTATATTGGTCAGACGATGAGTACCGTCGAGGATCGATGCCGTGAACACCAGAGGCACACTCGACTGATGTATCCGAGCAAGTCGGCGGTCGCTGAACATTGTTTGTCGGAAAATCACGCTATGGAGTATGAACGCACGAGGATTCTGGTACAGACGTCGAGATACTGGGACAGCGTTGTTAGAGAGGCCATCGAAATTCGCACCAATGACGACCTCATAAATCGTGACTGTGGCTATAATCTTAGCAAGGCTTGGGAACCAGCGATTGGGTTAATCAAGAGTAAATCGAGCAAACGTATAGTAGTGACGACCACGGCGGACAGAGCCATCACACCGACGTCATCTCAGACGCCGTCGCAATCTGTTGCACCGCGCGACCGTGGCGCGGGGCGCGGACGGCGGAGTGAGCGCGCCGCGGGCGGAGGGTATTTAAATCCGCCGCCGCCGCGACCGAACCCAGTTCCACCTGAGCAGCCATAGTGTACGGATCTCCGTGCCGGCACGTTCACAGGAGCTCAGTCCGTCAGTTCACCTGATGATGGCGACATGTATGATCGCCGAAATATTGTGCCCGTTGGACACTGTAGACCGGCAGTACACCCGTGGATATTTTGATTATCAAATACGCCGGGAGAAACTCAAGAATCACAAAAGGTTATGAGTTTAGACCTTGTTTGGTACCTAATATTTTCTTTATTTAAAAACAATATCGAAGTGTCTTACTTCATGAATTTTATTCGTTTGAATGTAATTTTTTTAAATTTCTAGTGGCAACTAAAATCGACCATACGGAAAGTATATGCTGTGACTTTTACCTCTGCAAACTCTTCAAAATTTCGTGAAATGGTTTACTACATTTAATGCTGCACAATAACTGAGTTGAACATCGAAACAAAATTAAGTCATTTATGGGTGGAAGGTATCAGTCAAGTGTATGTGTAAAAATCAAATTTTTGGGCCAAATAGTTTTTGTGAAATCGAATGATTAAGTGTGTCAAAGCAGTCGGAACACCATGTGTCTGCACAGGCGAGCAGTGCAGTGATGACAAAATCGCGCACAGCGCAGAATGCGGGGAGCACGTGACTGCAGCAGCGAAAGGGTTAATGCGGCCGTGGTGGCTTTACTTCATACGCTGCGCGCTCCCCCCTAAACGTTAAGTTTGCTAACTATACTATACTATGGC
Source organism: Schistocerca nitens (assembly GCF_023898315.1). Taxonomy (NCBI): domain Eukaryota; kingdom Metazoa; phylum Arthropoda; class Insecta; order Orthoptera; family Acrididae; genus Schistocerca; species Schistocerca nitens. Next base: position 79,922,334 of record NC_064624.1, read on the forward strand.
GCTGCTTCTCTTGGCGCGTACAACTGGCAACGCAGCAATCTCCCGCGCCTGGGCGGGCATTTGCGAGCCGCCAAGATAAAAGAATTGAACTATAGTCGCGTCGGAGGCTCAAAATGTAGAGTAGAGATGGGCAAACTGAAACACGTAACTGTTTCGAAACAAATGAAACAGTACAATGTAATGTTTAAATACACTGTTTCGAAACAGTGAAACAGTTTGTGTTTTGTAATCAAATAAACCTACACATTTTATCATCTTGAATGTCTACTGTATAAGTATGTCAATATAAACACAAATGAGGTGCGAAAGCGCTAATCATGTCGCAGAAAGTATGATGTGGGGGTGTGTTGGGGCTTATGGGCGCTCAACATCGAGGTCATCAGCGCCCTGACACAGATTAAAAGGAACGAATGTGGACAGACCTAAGAAAACTAAAGCACACACTCAAAGAAAGCAGGGAAAGAAGGAAAAAGCAGAAAGTATGAAACTATCACTCAGGCGTCTTGGCAGTTTCGTATTTCCTGCAGCAAATGCGCTGCTTTCGTGTCGTGTGACTTTCATACTTTTCAATTGGCTGAGGACAGCCATAGCTGAAGACAGAAGAGCCACCACGAACGGAACTGGAGGTGGGAGCAAACTGCAGAAACAACGGATATGCTACTGGGATTCCCACATTCCGTTAGTATGGGTAATATACCCATCCTGCTAATTTCCATGCACACAAAGGGAATCATTGTACATAATAGGCACAGTGACTATAGACCCACAAATAACGCCAAATAATTCGAATAAATAACAAAGTATAACAGAAAAGAATTTTGTGTTTCAAGGTGTTTCGAATCGTTACTATAAATCCACCATGCTTCCCAGCCCTTCCCGTTCACCATTGCACTATGAGTGATATGTCAAACAGATTGCTTGCAATTATACCTACATCAAATTTATGTATATGTCTAATAACTGTCACTCTATGCCATTTTTTTATTCAAAATGTTGTAGGCTTACTTGCGTTTCTTAGTGTGATTACTGTACACGAACAGAGAAGAGTATGTTATAAAAAAGTGTAATTTAACTGAATGATTTTCACATATTTATTATTTTGAATGTGAATAGTATGCGTTGTTTTATTGTTTGGGTTAGTGTTTACAAAGCAGATGTTACGCCATTTCGGAATAGGACAGTCAGCTAGAAACGAAGCTTTATTTTCGGATATCTTAAGCTTCATGCTGATGCTTGTCAAAAAGATTTCGACACTCTTGAAAGTGTTTCATGAAGTGGTATGTTGTGTTTCAGTACCTGTGCCGAGCCCGAATCTCGTCCGACACAGAGCGGAATGAAACATCACTGTTTCGATACAATCAGTCCGTTTCAAGCGCAGGTGGACTGAACGGCCTTATTTTGAAACAACGATACAGTTTCTGTGTCTGGCTCGAGATCGAATCTGGTCCGGTTATCCGAGACAGGGGCGGAATGAAACACTACTCTTTAGAAACAGTGAACCACAGCTGTTCCGAAACACTGAAACAGTTCCACGTATCGATACACTGTATCGAAACATAGAAACAGTGGCCAAGTGTAAAGTAGAGGAACAATAGCACGATGGCCAACTTTAATCCCTGAAGCTCGACTTTTTTTCGATGTGATGACTAGAAATTAGTGACAACACGTCGAGTCGTAATGCGTACGTTTCCATTGCGTGGGCGGCGGCGACGAGCGGGCAGGGCAGAGCTGTCGGGAGAGGGGGGCGAGGGGGGGGGGCTGCTTTTGTGGGAATGTTCCGGGCACGGGGCAGCGGCCACAGCAGCTGTTGGGCGCTCGGCGCGTTTACCTAGCGAGAGGGGCAGCCATCGCCGGGCCCCATTAAACACACGGGCGGCGGGCAAGTGGTTCCGCTATCTGCCGCGGGTAAACAGCGGCGCTGTTTGCACGTGTCCAACACCGGACCGGCCTGCCCCGCGTAGCAGCCCGCCTGGAGCTGCGTTATTACAGAGCGGCCTCCCGTACACCGTGTAGCCTGCCGCACTACGACCGCTGTCTCCAAACTGTTTGTCAAACTTTGCTACACTGGTGGGCAGAAAAACCACAACCCCAAAAATTACTGCATGTATCGCAAATGAAATTTCGCAAATACATCTGTCTGTGCAATATATTAACTGATCACAGGTTAGCCGGCCGAAGTGGCCGTGCGGTTAAAGGCGCTGCAGTCTGGAACCACAAGACCGCTACGGTCGCAGGTTCGAATCCTGCCTCGGGCATGGATGTTTGTGATGTCCTTAGGTTAGTTAGGTTTAACTAGTTCTAAGTTCTAGGGGACTAATGACCTCAGCAGTTGAGTCCCATAGTGCTCAGAGCCATTTTTTTGATCACAGGTTAATGTGAGTGCGGGACAAGACGTTGCACATGTGAAATGCTGGTACACTAATAACCCGCGTAGCTGCTCGAATCTTGAATGCAAGAGTCCATGCATTGTGTTGCACAGGTGCCAGGTGTCAGTTTGTGTGTTGGATCTCCATGCCTCTTGCACTTGGTCGCTCAGTACAGGGACGCTTAAGGGGCTCCGGAAAGGCTCAAAATCATGAAAAGTTCAATTTTTACTTTTTTGCGTTTTCTGAATCTGCAGACTATTACCTTTTAATAGATATATAATTTATTCAATTCCGAAGACTACAACTATTTTTAAATTTTTTTTGAAATGTGTTCTACATGGGCGTGACCCATTGTGGCGCTGTTAAACTGCTGTCAAATGGTGTTATTATTAACGTCCGTGCTCATCAGGTACATTTTAGTGATGTGAGATAAAGTATGTGTTGTGGCTAACCTGTGATGGTTCAATAAATATCGCTGGTATGATTGTCGATTGTTTCATGTTTATTTACTCGGTCGTTATCTCGAAAATATTCGTAATTAATTCTGTTTCTTGAGTCTCTGTTTTGTTGAAGTATAATAATGAGTAAAAGTAAAGTTATTAGAAATCCTCTGAAGGCTTTTAAGAAAAGGAGAAATGTTGGAAAGCCAAAGGTATGTGTCATTACTGTAAACAATAAAGACGATCAAAATCCCCAACATAGCTTGTGTCCCAAAGAAGAAGACAGTTGGTGTAAATATAACAAAGGATTGCTAACTGGTGAAGTGTACACTCATAAGCATAGTCTGCCTCATGCAATAATGGAGGTGATAAAACCTATTTTCAGAGACTTAGCAGCACCTGAACTGTTGAAAAAGTGTATTCACGGAAAAACTCAAAACCCCAATGAAAGTGTAAATAGTGTTATATGGTCGAGAATCCCCAAGACTGTATTTGTTGGAATAGAAACACTTCAGTTTGGTGTGTATGATGCTGTTGCGACTTTCAATGATGGCAACATTGTAAGGTGCAAGGTATTTAGAAATATGGGAATGAAGATAGGTTCTAACATGGTACGAGCGATGCTTGCTTTAGACAAGGAACGCCTTCGGGCTGCAGACAGGGCTGTAAAGAGTCTAGAAATACAAGCAAGAGTAAACAGCAGGAGGAACAAGAGGAAGCTGGAGGAGGAGTTTGCAGAGGATGAAGATAATCCATCCTATGGACCTGGAATGCACTAAACAGTTAATCCACTCTTTGTCGCTCGATTCCCAAAACTTTTATTTTCTCATACTAATTACAATGTTTTCTAAGGATCTTCCAAACATATTTATTTCAAACTTTCAGTAAATGTTACACAGTACCTTCTGCATAATTTAACACAGCCTTTTTCCAAAAATCTGTATATTTTTGAATATATAAATAAAAAACTGCAAAAAAATGTTGTGAATTTTCATTACAATTGAAAAAAAATCATCTTTAATAACTGAACTAAAATGTTGTAAAATCCCTGTGTTAAGTTGTAGCCCATATTCCAATAAATAATCTGTAAAAAGTTCAACTTCCTACCTCAAATACTTTGTGAGGAAAGATGTAATTTATAAGCGTTATTTTAACATTGTAAGTATAGGGCGTTCCGGAGCCCCTTAACACTCTGCTGTCCAGCGACACCACGGTGGTGTCGTGAGCATAATATCGCGCAGTGGCCGGCGACAGCACGTCGTTAGTATCTTTTGCATTCTGTTGGTGTTTTGTTTAGGTAACAATGACTTATCTTAGAAGAAAGATTAAGGAAGGGCAAACCTACGTTTCTAGCATTTGTAGACTTAGAGAAAGCTTTTGACAATTTTGACTAGAATACTCTCTTTCAAAATCTGAAGGTGGCAAGGGTAAAATACAGGGAGCGAAAGGCCATTTACAATTTGTACAGAAACCAGCTGGCAGTTATAAGAGTCGAGGGGTATCAAAGGCAAGCAGTGGTTGGGAAGGGAGTGAGACAGGGTTGTAGCCTCTCCCCGATGTTATTCAATATGTATATTGAGCAAGCAGTAAAGGAAACAAAAGAAAAGTATGGAGTAGGAATTAAAATCTATGGAGAAGAAATAAAAACTTTGAGGTTCGCCGATGACATTGTAATTCTGTCAGAGACAGCAAAGCAGTTGGAAGAGCAGTCGAACGGAATGGACAGTGTCTTGAGGGTATAGTATGAACATCAACAAAAGCAAAACGAGGATAATGGAATGTAGTCTAATGAAGTCGGGTAATGCTGAGGGAATTAGATTAGGAAATGAGACAAAGTAGTAAACGAGTTTTGCTATTTGGGGAGCAAAATAACTGATGATGGTCGAAGTGGAGAGGATATAAAATGTAGACTGGCAATGGCAAGGAAAGCGTTTCTGAAGAAGAGAAATTTGTTAACATCGAGTATTGATTTAAGTGTCAGGAAGTCGTTTCTGAAAGTATTTGTATGGAGTGTAGCATGTATGGAAGTGAAACGTGGACGATAAATAGTTTAGACAAGAAGAGAATAGAAGCTTTCGAAATGTGGTGCTACAGAAGAATGCTCAAGATTAGATGGGTAGATCACATAACTAATGAGGAGGTGTTGAATAGGAATGGGGAGAAGAGGAGCTTGTGGCACAAGTTGACTAGATGAAGGGATCGGTTGGTAGGACATGTTCTGAGACATCGAGGGATCACCAATTTAGTACTGGAGGGCAGCGTGGAGGGTAAAAATCGTAGAGGGAGACCAAGAGATTAATACCCTAAGCAGATTCACAAGGATGTAGGCTGCAGTAGGTACTGGGAGATGAAGAAGCTTGTACAGGATAGAGTAGCATGGAGAGCGGCATCAAACCAGTCTTAGGACTGAAGACCACAACAACAACACGTTACACACATCAACAAGTGTTTTGTTCTTATAAGTACTTGTGCCCTTTCATCATGGCGGAGGAAAGAGACATGAGGATTATTTACGATGAATGCGCGGACGTCTTTTCCGACTAGTAACAAATTTGAATGATTCCTGGGTCTAAACATATCTCCCAAAGATACACAGAGCGTCGAGGATATCGTACAACAATATATTGGGAACGATCTATTTGAATTATTAGCAACGAAACCAAAAAGTACTACAGTCAAAATTTCAATAGAAGGAAAATGGGTTAAAAAAATGCCAAATCTGTCGACGTTACTGGACCCGAAGATCGAAAATGGTTTGGGCTTGCTATCCTTATGGGAACTGTTAGAAAAGCAAGGATCAAAGATTATTGGTCAACGAATCCGTTGATTGACACTTGTGCCCATATGGCCAATCCGAAAATTTTGAAACCACTTACAAACTGTTCTAATCGAAGGTGCAGAGTCACCGTAATGTCTATCAAGCTTCTCTTTACTCTCCTCAGGCGTTTTGCCTTTCATAAAGTAATGTTTAATCACCACACGAAATTGTTTTTCGTCTATTTTTTGACAATCACACGACTTCCTTGATTCACACGAATGCCAAACACAAAGAAATAGACCAATATGGTTGAAACTTGGTGTGCATTCTTTCCAAAGGTGCTACTAACTAAACATGACCTCGATACGCGCCGGTGGTGCCATCTCTCGGAGTTTGCACGGACTTTCCAGATTAGATCAGATTAGATTAATTATTCATTGCATAGACCAATAAAAGAGGGAATCCTCCTGGGTGTGGAACATGTCTGATAAACACGTTACAAAATGTAATTAGAAAAAACTTGAGTTTCATTAATTTTAATGATCTTCAGTCAACAAACAGTAAAATTATGTATATGAATTAAATTTAAACTTCTAATATTTACAGGTTTCATTAAATTTGCTAGTTTATTGGCTATTACAACCAAACATTGTCAAAAATTAAAGTAAATTATTCATTTCAGTGATCCTCAGTTAAGAACAGTCAGGTTATGTACAAGATTTAAAAATAAACTTCCTCTCTTTACAGACTGAAGACTTACATCTGCTCTCCATACATCCATCATTCACACAGTAGGTAGTTACTTCGCTGTTACAACCAAATCTTGTCAAAAATTAAAGTACAATAAATTTTCATTAAAATGGTCTACTGTACTTGTTGAGAAACTCATGGATTAAATAGAAGGAGTTGGCTACCAAACATTCTTTTAAATTATATTTAAATTCTGCCTTGTCTGAAAATAAACTCTTAATGCTTGTTGGTAACTTATTGAAAATATGCAATGCTGAATACTGGACTCCTTTCTTGGCAATAGTAAGTGATTGTAAATCTTTAAGTATATTGTTCTTATTCCTAGTATTGATATTGTGTACCAAGGAGTTAGTTGGAAAAAGAGATGTATTATTTACAAAACACTTCATTAAGGAATAAATATACTGAGAAGCTGTGTTTAATATGCCTAATTCTTTGAATAGGTTTCGACATGATGTTCTTGGATTTACACTACTCATTACTCTTATTAATCGGGTGATGCTGAGGGAATTAGATTAGGAAATGAGACACTTAAAGTAGTAAAGGAGTTTTGCTATTTAGGGAGTAAAATAACTGATGATGGTCGAAGTAGAGAGGATATAAAATGTAGACTGGCAATGGCAAGGAAATCGTTTCTGAAGAAGAGAAATTTGTTAACATCGAGTATAGATTTAAGTGTCAGGAAGTCGTTTCTGAAAGTATTTGTATGGAGTGTAGCCATGTATGGAAGTGAAACATGGACGATAAATAGTTTGGACAAGAAGAGAATAGAAGCTTTCGAAATGTGGTGCAACAGAAGAATGCTGAAGATAAGGTGGGTAGATCACGTAACTAATGAGGAGGTATTGAATAGGATTGGGGAGAAGAGAAGTTTGTGGCACAACTTGACTAGAAGAAGGGATCGGTTGGTAGGGCATGTTTTGAGGCATCAAGGGATCACAAATTTAGCATTGGAGGGCAGCATGGAGGGTAAAAATCGTAGAGGGAGACCAAGAGATGAATACACTAAGCAGATTCAGAAGGATGTAGGTTGCAGTAGGTACTGGGAGATGAAGAAGCTTGTACAGGATAGAGTAGCATGGAGAGCTGCATCAAACCAGTCTCAGGACTGAAGACCACAACAACAACAACAACATTACTCTTATTATGCGCTTCTGTACTCTAAAAAAATTTTCTCTGTTTGTGGAGTTACCCCAAAATATGATACCATATGACATAATGGAGTGAAAATAAGCAAAATATGCCAGTTTTTTTATGTTTATATCTCCTATGTCTGACATTATTCGCATTGCAAACACAGACTTGTTTAGGCGCTTTAGCAGTTTATTAGTATGTTGATCCCAACTGAATTTATCATCAAGTTGTATCCCAAGAATTTACACTCTCAACTTCGCCTATTTCCATGTCATCATATTTTATACACACACCAGAAGGAAATCTCTTGGAAGTTCTGAACTGCATATAGTGGGTCTTTTCAAAGTTTAATGACAGTGAATTGGCTATGAACCACTTATTAATGTCAGTAAAAATTTGATTAGCTGCCCTACCTAAATTTATATTTGATTTACTATTTATTGCAACGTTTGTATCATCTGCAAATAAGACAAACTTGGTATCTGGTAATGTAACAGATGACAGGTCATTAATGTACTCATAGCCCCTGGAGTGTTGTTCACAAGTGGCAGCACAACAGGTCGAATCACCGGACTGAGTGGTTTGCAGTCATGGTGCGTGGGATAACCACGAGAGTGCTCCTGCTGTGGCACGAAATCCAACCTCTGATCACAATTCCAGGTGTAGGTCCAGCGTTTCCAGCACGCACACAAGTTGGCTGCAGGCCCGCGGTTCGCCTCCTTCTAACCAACACACGACCATCACTGGCACCGGGGCAGAAACGGCTTTCATCATCAAACGCAACAGACTGCCACCCTGTCCTCCAATGAGCTCTCGACTGATACTACTGAAGTCCTAGATGGCGGTGGTCTGGGGCCAGTAGAACGTGCACTCCAGGGCGTCTGGCTCGGAGCTGTCCTTGAAATAATCGATTAGTAACAGTTCGTCCCCCCCCCCCTCCCATGAACCATGGACCTTGCCGTTTGTGGGGAGGCTTGCGTGCATCAGCGACACAGATGGCTGTACCGTAGGTGCAACCACAACGGAGGGGTATCTGTTGAGAGGCCAGACAAACGTGTGGTTCCTGAAGAGGGGCAGCAGCCTTTTCAGTAGTTGCAGGGGCAACAGTCTGGATGATTGACTGATCCGGCATTGAATGAGATTTTTACTCTGCAGCGGAGTGTGCACTGATATGAAACTTCCTGGCAGATTAAAACTGTGTGCCGGACCGAGACTCGAACTCGGGACCTTTGCCTTTCGCGAGCAAGTGCTCTACCAACTGAGCTACCCAAGCACGACTCACGCCCCGTGCTCACAGCTCTACTTCTGCCAGTACCTCGGCTCCTACCTTACAAACTTTACAGAAGCTCTCCTGTGAACCTTGCAGAATTATCACTCCCGAAAGAAAGGATATTGCACTTGCCCGCGAAAGGCAAAGGTCCCGAGTTCGAGTCTCCGTCTGGCACACAGTTTTAATCTGCCAGGAAGTTTCATATCAGCGCACACTCCACTGCAGGGTGAAAATCTCATTCTGGAAACATCGACTAGGCTGTGGCTAAGCCATATCGCCGCAGTATCCTTTCTTTCAGGAGTGCTAGTTCTGCAAGGGGAGCTTCTGTAAAGTTTGGAAGCTAGGAGACGAGGTACTGGCAGAACTGTGAGGACGGGGCGTTAGTCGTGCTTGGGTAGCTCAGTTGGTAGAGCACTTGCCCGCGAAAGGCAAAGGTCCCGATTTCGAGTCTCGGTCCGGCACACAGTTTAATCTGACATGATCTGGCCTTGTAACATTAACCAAAACGGCCTTGCTGTGCTGGCACTGCGAACGGCTGAAAGCAAGGGGAAACTACAGGCGTAATTTTTCCCGAGGGCATGCAGCTTTACCGTATGGTTAAATGATGATTGCGTCCTCTTGGGTAAAATATTCCGGAGGTAAAATAGTCCCCCATTCGGATCTCCGGGCGGGGACTACTCAGGAGGACGTTGTTACCAATGTCATATTGTGGTGCTACAGAAGAATGCTAAAGATTAGGTTGGTAGATCACGTAACGAAAGAGGAGGTATTGAACAGAATTGGGGAGAAGTTTGTGGCACAACTTGACTAAAGGAAGGGATCGGTTGGTAGGACATATTGTGAGACATCAAGCGATCACCAATTTAGTACTGGAGGGCAGCGTGGAGGGTAAAAATCGTAGAGGGAGACCAAGAGACGAATACACTAAACAGATTCAGAAGGATGTAGGCTGCAGTAGGTACTGGGAGATGAAGAAACTTGCACAGGATAGAGTAGCATGGAGAGCTGCATCAAACCAGTCTCAGGACTGAAGACCACAACACACTACAGTTCGTTGTGTCACTGTGGTGTCAACTGCCGTTCAAATTGCTCCTGCAGATACAGTACGATGCTCCACAGCCGTACACCGACCACAATGGTCTTCCCTCTTGGTAGTGCCACGTCACGTCCAGAGCCTGGTCTCCTTACGACCGTACATTCTTGTGACCACCGCTGCCAGAAATCAAGTAGAGTGGCTACATCCCTGCCAAATCTTTCTGCAGTATCGCAGAAGGGACATAGCCCTATTGCACGGGCACATTCACAATCAGCAAGGAGTTGATAATGGCGTCTTCTGCCAACTTAAAGACATTCTTCACCAAAGTCGATTGTCACGTCCATTGTCAAAACTAACTAACGCTCACAGCGTGTATTTAAAGCAAACCAGATTTGCATCCTCATAGTGCCGTTCCTTTGCCACATTTCTCCGTCTGGAGGGAAATCCGAATAAACATGATCTTTCAGATGTAGAAACACGCCTCCCAATTTTCGTTTATATTGTACAGCTGCTTACTGGTGCTGTAATTTCTTCCGTCACCTTAGTTTGACAGATTATGTAGGCGCATGCTGCTTCGTTTGACATGTTTGTCAAACTTACACTGTGTTTGACGTACAGGGTATTTCAAAAAGAAAATAAGTATCACAAATTATTACACTATTGGCCATTAAAACTGCTACACCAAGAATAAATGCAGATGATAAATGGGTATTCATTGAACAAATATATTATACCAGAACTTACATGTGATTATATTTTCACGCAATTTGGGTGCATAGATCCTGAGAAATCAGTACCCAGGACAACCACCTCTGGCCATAATAACCGGCTTGATACGCCTGGGCATTGTCAAACAGAGCTTGGATGGCGTGTGCAGTACAGCTGCCCATGCATCTTCAACACGATATCACAGTTCATCGAGGTAGTGAATGGCGTATTGTGATGACCGAGTTGCTCGGTCACCATTGACCAGACGTTTTCAGTTGGTGAGAGATCTGGAGAATGTGCTGGCCAGGGCAGCAGTCCAACATTTTCTGTATCTAGAAAGGCCCGTACAGGACCCTGCAACATGCAGTCGTGCATTATCATGCTGAAATGTATAGTTTGGCAGGGATCGAAAGGAGCGTAGAGCCACGGGTCGTAACACATCTGAAATGCAACGTCCACTGTTCAAAGTGCCGTCAGTGCGAACAATAGGTGACCGAGACGTGTAACCAATGGCACCCCATACCATCACTCTGGGTGATACGCCAGTATGGCGATAACGAATACACGCTTCCAATGTGCGTTCACCGCGATGTCGCCAAACACAGATGCGACCATCATGATGCTGTAAACAGAACCTGGATTCATCCGAATATATGACATATTGCCATTCGTGCACCCAGGTTCGTCGTCGAGTACACCATCGCAGGCGCTCCTGTCTGTGATGCAGCGTCAAGGGTAACCGCAGCTACGGTCTGCGAGATGATAGTCCGTGCTGCTGCAAACGTCGTCGAACTGTTCGTGCAGATGGTTGTTGTCTTGCAAACGTCCCCATCTGTTGACTCAGGGGTCGAGACGTGGCTGCACGATCCGTTACAGCCGTGCGGATAAGATGCCTGTCATCTCGACTGCTAGTGATACGAGGCCGTTGGGGTCCAGCACGGCGTTCCGTATTACCTTCCTGAACCCACCGATTCCATATTCTGCTAACAGTCATCGGATCTCGACCAACGGGAGCGGCAATGTCACGATACGATAAACCGCAATCGCGGTAGGCTACAATCCGACCTTTGTCAAAGCCGGATACGTGATGGTACGCATTTCTCCTCCTCACAACAACGTTTCACCAGGCAACGCGGTCAACTGCTGTTTTTTGAATGAGAAATCGGTTGGAAACTTTCCTCATGTCAGCACGTTGTAGGTGTCGCCACCGGCGCCACGCCAACCTTGTGTAAATGCTCTGAAAAGCTTATCATTTGCATATGACAGCATCTTCTTCCTGTCGGTAGAATTTCGCGTCTGTAGCACGGCATCTTCATGGTGTAGCAATTTTAATGGCCAGTACTGTATTTTGACCAAACTATCGATTGCTACGCCTCGGCTCGGCAGTTGGAGAAACGAAAACATAGTGTATTTTATATTAACAGCCGCTAGATGTCAGTTTTCTGTTTTGCTTGGTAACCGTCATGTGTTTAAAGTGTCTACTCCGCAGCAGAAATCGAGTTAGCGAAGTGCAATTCCGTGATAACCCTGCAAAGACAATTCAGGTTGAGGTGCCAAATTGATACTCCGAAACGGTGGAACATTCACGGATGGTATCGATAATTTCTAGACGCAGGATGTGTATGTAAAGGAAAGAGTCCTGGCCGCCCTCGTGTTCCTGAAGAAATCGTTGCACGAAGTCAAACTGCTTTCCAACGTAGTCCTTCAAAATCAACTCGTCGTGCCAGTCGGGAGTTACAACTGCCTGCAACAACAATTTGGCGTTCTTTTGAGACGTCGGTTGGTTATGAAGCCGTACAAGCTACAGCTGTTAAAAGTTCTGCGTCCTGACGACACGAGAACGTGTGGCATTTTGTAGCGAGATTCTTGATGGTATCGACAATGATAACACTTTTGCACAATGCATCCTGTTCAGTGACGAAACGACTTTCCATGTTAGTGGGCCGGCCATTGTGGCCATTGTGGCGCTTCAGTCTGGCACCGCGAGACCGCTACGGTCGCAGGTTCGAATCCTGCCTCGGGCATGGATGTGTGTGATGTCCTTAGGTTAGTTAGGTTTAATTAGTTCTAAGTTCTAGGCGACTGATGACCTCAGAAGTTAAGTCGTATAGTGCTCAGAGCCATTTGAACCATTTTTATCCTCTCTCCCGTAATGCCGCACCATACATTAACCCGCCAAGGTCGCTGATGTTCCACTTGTCGCAGACATCGTGGATTTTCCGTTGCCCAATAGTGCATATTATGCCGGTTTACGTTACCGCCGTTGGTGAATGACGCTTCGTCGCTAAATAGAACGCGTCAGAAAATCTGTCATCGTTCCGTAATTTCTCTTGTGCCCTGTGGCAGAACTGTACACGACGTTCAAAGTCGTCGCCATGCAATTCCTGGTGCATAGAAATATGGTACGGGTGCAACCGATGTTGATGTAGCATTCTCAACACCGAAGATTTTGAGATTCCCGATTCTCTCGCAATTTGTCTGCTACTGATGGGCGGATTAGCCGCGACAGCAGCTAAAACGCCTACTTTGCCATCATAATTTGTTGTAGGTTGTGGTTGACGTTTCACATGTGGCTGAACACTTCCTGTTTCCTTAAATAACGTAATTATCCGGCGAACAGTCCGGACACTTGGATGATGTCGTCAGGATACCGAGCAGCTTACATAGCACACGCCCGTTGGTCATTTTGATCACAATAGCCATACATCAACACGATATCGACCTTTTCCGCAATTGGTAAACGGTCCATTTTAACATGGGCAATGTATCACGAAGCAAATACGGTCTGCACTGGCGGAATGTTACATGATACCACGTTTGTGACTATTACAGCGCCATCTGTCACAAAGCGAAAAAAGTGGTCCAACTAAAACATTCATATTTCTTTACGTACTACACGAATATGTAATAAAAAATGGGGGTTCCTATTTAAAAAACGCAGTTGGTATCCGTTTGACCTACGTCAGCGCCATCTAGCGGGCCAACCATAGCGCCATCTGGCTTCCCCCTTCAAGCTAGACGAGTTTCGTTCTTTGTAGTTTTATCGTTTGATGCTTATTTCGTGGGATATTTGGTCTGGTCACTATCAATGGACGACCCTGTATATCAATGGGGTCTATAAAATTCTTTTTAGACTATCTGAATATCAATGAGACAAAACTTGTAACAATCTGTAATTTAATGACTCTAAAGTATAAGGCTTTGGTGAAATGTATGTTTTCTTATAAACGTTTATAGTTGCAAATTCCAAAGTGTTTCTGTCTCTCTATTCTGCCCTCTCTACCTCTCTCCACACATGACAACTAGCATACCATGCATATGATAAAATGGGCAATAATAAACAAAAGCTGGCCGGCGTGACCGAGCGGTTCTAGGCGCTATATTCTGGAACCGCGCGACCGCTACGGTCGCAGGTTCGAATCCTGCCTCGGACATGGATGTGTGTGATGTCCTTAGGTTAGTTAGGTTTAAGTAGTTCTAGGGGACTGCTGACCTCAGCAGTTAAGTCCCATAGTGCTCAGACCGATTTGAACCATTTGAACCAATAAACGAAACCGCTGCTTTTAGTAGCGACACGTATTCTATTGTATGCATAAGTGGAGATATCATTTGTAAATATGTATAAATGAAAAGAAAATTCATAGTGCACAAAAAAATGTAGAGCTAACGGTAGTCATCTCAGTGTTGCCGCTCGGGGGTAGCCGCGCGGTCTAGGGCGCCTTGTCACGGTCCGCACGCTTCCCACGTGGGAGGTTCGAGTCCTACCTCGGGCAACTTGAGTGTGTTGTCCTTAGCGCAAGTTAGTTTGATTAAGTAGTGCGTAAGCTTAGGGACTGATGACCTGAGCAGTTAAGTCCCATACGACCTTACCACAAATTTCCAAATTTTCCATATCAGTGTTGTGTCCTATCTGGAACATGGAATGTTTATGAAAAATATTTTTTTTTTCAGAATGGTTCAAATGGCTCTGAGCACTATGAGACTTAACATCTAAGGTCATCATTCCCCTAGAACTACTTAAACTTAACTAACCTAAGGACACCTCACTCATCCATGCCCGAGGCTGGATTCCAACCTGCGACTGTAGCAGCAGCGCGGTTCCGGACTGAAGCGCGTAGAACCGCTCGGCCACAGCGGCAGGTTATTTTTTGTTCTTGTTTCTTGTGGATGCCATGTTTTATACAGGGTGTTACAAAAAGGTACGGCCAAACTTTCAGGAAACATTCCTCACACACAAAGAAAGAAAATATGTTATTTGGACATGTGTCCGGAAACGCTTACTTTCCATGTTAGAGCTCATTTTATTACTTCTCTTCAGATCACATTAATCATGGAATGGAAACACACAGCAACAGAATGTACCAGCGTGACTTCAAACACTTTGTTAGAGGAAATGTTCAAAATGTCCTCCGTTAGCGAGGATACGTGCATCCACCCTCCGTCGTATGGAATCCCTGATGCGCTGATGGAGCCCTGGAGGATGGCGTATTGTATCACAGACGTTCACAATACGAGCACGAAGAGTCTCTACATTTGGTACCGGGGTTACGTAGACAAGAGCTTTCAAATGCCCTCATAAATGAACGTCAAGAGGGTTGAGGTCAGGAGAGCGTGGAGGCCACGGAATTGGTCCACCTCTACCAATCCATCGGTCACCGAATCTGTTGTTGAGAAGCGTACGAACACTTCGACTGAAATGTGCAGGAGCTCCATCGTGCATGAACCACATGTTGTGTCGTACTTGTGAAGGCACATGTCCTAGCCGCACAGGTAGAGTATCCCGTATGAAATCGTGATAACATGCTCCATTGAGCGTAGGTGGAAGAACATGGGGCCCAATCAAGACATCACCAAAATGCCTGCCCAAACGTTCACAGAAAATCTGTGTTGATGACGTGATTGCACAATTGCGTGCGGATTCTCGTCAGCCCACACATGTTGATTGTGAAAATTTACAATTTGATCACGTTGGAGTACATACTGACGTAACTAAAATGAGCTCTAACATGGAAATTAGGCGTTTCCGGACACATGTCCACAGAACATCTTTTCTTTATTTGTGTGTGAGGAATGGTTCCTGAAAGTTTGGCCGTACCTTTTTGTAACAACCCGTATAATTTAAGGCTTAAAATAAAGTTGTCCGTCACCACGAGGCAGATGTGAGATAGTCGTTCAGTAAGCAACGCAAGACATTTCTTTTCTCTGCTAATTTCAGTCGAAAAAAATGCGGAATTTGTTGTCGAACATGTTGAAACATACTCGCTTCAGCCCCTATAGTCTCACGATGGTAAGTGTCAGCGCTATATGTAGTCTTCAAAATAGCATCTGTTATGGATGTTCAAGAGCTCAGATGGCAACCCAGTTCTAAGCAAAGAAGGGAAGGCAGAAAGGTGGAAGGAGTATATAGAGGGTTTATACAAGGGCGATGTACTTGAGGACAATATTATGGAAATGGAAGAGGATGTAGATGAAGATGAAATGGGAGATACGATACTGCGTGAAGAGTTTGACAGAGCACTGAAAGACCTGAGTCGAAACAAGGCCCCCGGAGTAGACAACATTCCATTGGAACTACTGACGGCCTTGGGAGAGCCAGTCCTGACAAAACTCTACCATCTGGTGAGCAAGATGTATGAAACAGGCGAAATACCCTCAGACTTCAAGAAGAATATAATAATCCCAATCCAAAGAAAGCAGGTGTTGACAGATGTGAAAATTACCGAACAATCAGTTTCATAAGTCACGGCTGCAAAATACTAACACGAATTCTTTACAGACGAATGGAAAAACTGGTAGAAGCGGACCTCAGGGAAGATCAGTTTGGATTCCGTAGAAATGTTGGTACACGTGAGGCAATACTAACCTTACGACTTATCTTAAAAGAAAGATTAAGAAAAGGCAAACCTACGTTTCTAGCATTTGTAGACTTAGAGAAAGCTTTTGACAACGTTAACTGGAATACTCTCTTTCAAATTCTGAAGGTGGCAGGGGTAAAATACAGGGAGCGAAAGGCTATTTACAATTTGTACAGAAACCAGATGGCAGTTATAAGAGTCGAGGGGCGCGAAAGGGAAGTAGTGGTTGGGAAAGGAGTGAGACAGGGTTGTAGCCTCTCCCCAACGTTATTCAATCTGTATATTGAGCAAGCAGTAAAGGAAACAAAAGAAAAATTCGGAGTAGGTATTAAAATTCATGGAGAAGAAATAAAAACTTTGAGGTTCGCCGATGACATTGTAATTCTGTCAGAGACAGCAAAGGACTTGGAAGAGCAGTTGAACGGAATGGACAGTGTCTTGAAAGGAGGATATAAGATGAACATCAACAAAAGCAAAACGAGGATAATGGAATGTAGTCAAATTAAATCGGGTGATGCTGAGGGGATTAGATTACGAAATGATACACTTAAAGTAGTAAAGGAGTTTTGCTATTTAGGGAGCAAAATAACTGATGATGGCCGAAGTAGAGAGGATATAAAATGTAGACTGGCAATGGCAAGGAAATCGTTTCTGAAAAAGAGAAATTTGTTAACATCGAGTATATATTTAAGTGTCAGGAAGTCATTTCTGAAAGTATTTGTATGGAGTGTAGCCATGCATGGAAGTGAAACATGGACGATAACCAGTTTGGACAAGAAGAGAATAGAAGCTTTCGAAATGTGGTGCTACAGAAGAATGCTGAAGATAAGGTGGGTAGATCACGTAGCTAATGAGGAGGTATTAAATAGGATTGGGGAGAAGAGAAGTTTGTGGCACAACTTGACTAGAAGAAGGGATCGGTTGGTAGGACATGTTTTAAGGCATCAAGGGATCACAAATTTAGCATTGGAGGCAGCGTGGAGGGTGAAAATCGTAGAGGGAGACCAAGAGATCAAGACACTAAGCAGATTCAGAAGGATGTAGGCTGCAGTAGGTACTGGGAGATGAAGAAGCTTGCACAGGATAGAGTAGCATGGAGAGCTGCATCAAACCAGTCTCAGGACTGAAGACCACAACAACAACATCATGGACGTTCCTTCCAAGCAGAGAGCTGTCACTGATTTTCTCTTGATGAAACACTAGAGGATCGCAAATAATCATGGGCGCTTGCGGAATGACTACGGAGACCTGGCAGTGAACAAAAGCGCGGTGAGTCGTTAGGCGAGGCGTCTGTTGTCATCCCAATCTGTCAGATCTCCAGCGTGTCTGCCAGCCGCCCACAGCAGGTATTCCTGCAGCGTTCGAACGTGCGGACACTCTCATTCGAGGTGATGGACGGATCACAATGGAACTCCTTGCTGCCCAACTGGATGTCTCAGTTGGTAGTGCCGACACACTCGTCCACCACGTGGGGTACTCAGTAGCGTCAGACCTCTCGATTCGTCGCCACTTAACAGAAAGCTACACTACTGGCCATAAAAAATTGCTACACCACGAAGATGACGTGCTACAGACGCGAAATTTAACCGACAGGAGGAAGATGCTGTGATATGCAAATGATTAGTTTTTCAGAGCATTCACACAAGGTTGGCGCCGGTGGCTACACCTACAACGTGCTGACATGAGGACAGTTTCCAACCGATTTCTCATACACAAACAGCAGTTGACCGGCGTTGCCTGGTGAAACGTTGTTGTGATGGCTCGTGTAAGGAGGAGAAATGCGTACCTTCACGTTTCCGACTTTGATAAAGGTTGGATTGCAGCTTATCGCGATTGCGGTTTGTCGTATCGCGACATTGCTGCTCGCGTTGGTCGAGATCCAATGACTGTTAGCAGAATATGGACTCGGTGGGTTCAGGAGCGTAATACGGAATGCCGTGCTGGATCCCGACGGCCTCGTATCACTAGCAGTCGAGATGACAGGCATCTTATCCGCATGGCTGTAACGGATCGTGCAGCCACGTCTCGATCCCTGAGTCAACAGATGGGGACGTTTGCAAGACAGCAACCATCTGCACGAACAGTTCGACGACGTTTGCAGCAGCACGGACTATAAGCTCGGAGACCGTGGCTGCGGTTACCCTTGACGCTGCATCACAGACAGGAGCGCCTGCGATGGTGTACTCAAAGACGGACCTGAGTGCACGAATGGCAAAACGTAATTTTTTCGGATGAATCCAGGTTCTGTTTACAGCATCGTGATGCTCGCATCCGTGTTTTTTTCGACATCGCGGTGAACGCACATTGGAAGCGTGTATTCGTCATCGTCATACTGGCGTATCACCCGGCGTGATGGTATGAGGTCCCATTGGTTACACGTCTCGGTCACCTCTTGTTCGCATTGACGGCACTTTGAACAGTGGACGTTACATTTCAGATGTGTTACGACCCGTGGCTCCACCCATCATTCGATGCCATCGAAACCCTACATTTTAGCAGGATAATGCACGACCACATGTTGCAGGTCCTGTACGGGCTTTTCTGGATACAGAAAATGTCCGACTGCTGCCCTGGCCAGCACATTCTCCAGATCTCTCACCAATTGAAAACGTCTGGTCAATGGTGGCGGAGCAACTCGTCACAGTACGCCAGTCACTACTCTTGATGAACTGTGGTATCGTGTTGAAGATGCAAGGGCACCTGTACCTGTACACGCCATCCAAGCTCTGTTTGACTCAGTGCCCAGGCTTATCAAGGCCGTTATTACGGCCAGAGGTGGTCTTTCTGGGTACTGATTTCTCAGGAGCTATGCACCCAAATTGCGTGAAACTGTAACGACATGTCAGTTCTACTATAATATATTTGTCCATTGAATAGCCGTTTATCATCTCGATGTCTTCTTGGTGTAGCAACATTAATGGCCAGTAGTGTATAAAGAGCGGT
The DNA here is from genome assembly GCF_023898315.1 of Schistocerca nitens. Classification (NCBI taxonomy): domain Eukaryota; kingdom Metazoa; phylum Arthropoda; class Insecta; order Orthoptera; family Acrididae; genus Schistocerca; species Schistocerca nitens. Next base: position 79,941,594 of record NC_064624.1, read on the forward strand.
GAATGACCACCTGTGCGGAGTTGCCTGCGCGTTACGAGGCCGATAAAATGTTATGTCGAACATCGTCCCAGGTAATGGAACATGCGTTCATTACTCCGAACACGAAAGAAAACGGCAGTCTATGGAGTGGCGACATACAACCTCTCTTCAATAGAAAAAGTTCAAAACTACACCCTCAACCGGCAAAGTTGTGGCGACCGTCTTTTGAATGCCTGAAGGGGTTTTTCTGTTTGATGTCTTCCGTCATGGCGCAACGATCAACTCTGAGGTATTGCCCTACCCCCCGAAAATTGAAGAACCGTGACGATGTTCGTCACCATAAAAAATGCAAACGGAATTCTCCTTCTCCGTGGCTGGTCCCGGCGGAGGTTCGACTCCTCCCTCGGGCATGTGTGTGTGTGTTTGTCCTTAGGATAATTTAGGTTAAGTAGTGTGTAAGCTTAGGCACTGATGACCTTAGCAGTTAAGTCCCATAAGATTTCACACACATTTTTTTTTCTCCTTCTCCATGACAACGCAAGGCCTCACACAAGTCTGCACAACCGAGAGGAGTTCACAAAACGTCATTCTACATCTACATCTGCATCTACATCTACATGGATACTCTGTAAATCACACTGAAGTGCCTGGCAGAGGGTTCGTCGAACCACCTTCACAATTCTCTATTATTCCAATCTCGCATAGCGCGCGGAAAGAACGAACACCTATATCTTTCCGTACGACCTCTGATTTCCCTTATTTTATCGTGGTGATCGTTCCTCCCTATGTAGGTCAGTGTCAAGAAAATATTTTCGCATTCGGAGGAGAACGTTGGTGATTGGAATTTCGTGAGAAGATTCCGCCGCAACGAAAAACGCCTTTCTTTTAATGATGCCCAGCCCAAATCCTGAATCATTTCTGTACACTCTCTCCCATTATTTCGCGATAATACAAAACGTGCTGCCTTTCTTTGAACTTTTTCGATGTACTCAGTCGGTCCTATCTGGTAAGGAACCCACACCGCGCAGCAGTATTCTAAAAGAGGACGGACAAGCGTATTGTAGGCAGCCACCTTAGTAGACCTGTTACATTTTCCAAGTGTCCTGCCAATAAAACGCAGTCTTTGGCTAGCCTTCCCCACAACATTTTCCATGTGTTCCTTCCAATTTAAGTTCTTCGTAATTGTAATTCCTAGGTATTTAATTGAACTTACGGCCTTTAGATTAGACTGATTTATCGTGTAACCGAAGTTTAACGAATTCCTTTTAGCTCTCATGTGGATGACCTCACACTATTCGTTATGTAGGGTCAACTGCCAATTTTCGCACCATTCAGATATCTCTTATAAATCGTTTGGCAGTCTGTTTTGATCTTCTGATGACTTTATTAGTCGATAAACGACAGCGTCATCTGCAAACAACCGTAGTGTCAAAAGCCTTCCGGAAATCCAGAAATACGGGATGGATCTGAAATCCCATGTCAACAGCACTCAACACTTCAAGTGAATAAGGAGCTAGTTGTGTTTCACAGGAACGATGTTTTCTAAACTCATGTTTTCTTCGAGGTAATTCATAATATTTGAACACAATATATGTTCCAAAATCCTGCTGCATATCGACGTTAACGATATGGGCCTGTAATTTAGTGGATTACTCCTACTAGCTTTCTTGAATATTGGTGTGACCTGTGCAAGTTTCCAGTCTTTGGGTACGGATCTTTCGACGAGCGAACGGCTGTATATGATTGTTAAGTATGGAGCTAATGCATCAGCATACTCCGAAAGGAACCTAATTGGTATACAGTCTGGACCAGAAGACTTTCTTTTATTAGATGATTTAAGTTGCTTCGCTACTCCGAGGATATTTACTTCTACGTTACTCATGTTGGCAGCTGTTCTCGATTCGAATTCTGGAATATTTACTTCGACTCCTTTTGTGACTGTTCTTCTTCACCCAGCCTACAGCCCAGATCTCGCACCTTCAGTCTTCCAGTGATTTGTAGAGAAAAGAGTAATATGGTGTATTGGAATGCTCAATAAAACCAACCTTCTTTCAGAGAAAAATGCGTTTCATTACTTATTGAATGCCCGTAGTATGAACAATACATAAATAGCGTTTGTATATGATTATCATGAGCATCAGGCAGGAGTATGAAAGAACATTTAAGGCCAAACCAAGGGTAGTTATGCCGTCTTAAAGCATTATTTCCTATTCTTTAATTTGACACCTCGAATGATGGTTCGTTCTTTCGTTTCATTTTTGGCAACGCTCTTTGTCTAAATGGTGCTACAATAACAACAGTTTTACAGTTAAAATAAAAATAATGGGATGAAAATATGACAGAAAATATTCCGTTAGAAGTTTTACTGCAAAAGGTGGTGATGGTGTGTGTGGCTGTGAATTACTTTCGTTTCTTGTATCAGCATTTCACGTGTCTGTTACTGGTAAGGAAAGAACCATCCTTTGTGACATCTACGTTTTCGTTTCAGTCCTGAAACACTTGCAATGTTGAAGGCGAGCGCACCAAAAGCTTCGACAAAAAGAAAGGAAGGATGAGGAAGATACTTTTCTTACTTTTCGTTTGTCGGAAAAGGTAGCCACACCTAACATGGGCTCAGAGCAGAAAGTTGAAGTAAACAGTTCACATAATATGCAAAAAACTGGTGATTTCCCAAACTGGGGGACAATCAAGAATGGGGTGCCCCAGGGTTCGGTCTTGGATCCTCTGCTGTTCTTAATATATATTAATGACTTGCCATTCTATATTCTCAATGATGTAAAGCTGGTACTTTTTGCCGATGATACAAGTATAGCTATCACACCCAACAGACAAGAATTAACTGGTGAAATTGTAAACGATGTTTTTCAGAAAATCATTAAGTGGTTCTCTGCAAATGGGCTCTCATTAAACTTTGACAAAGCACAGTACATACAGTTCCACACAGTAAATGGAATGACCCCATTAATAAATACAGACTTCGATCAGAAATCGGTAGCTAAGGTAGAATATTCAAAATTTCTAGGTGTATGCATTGATGAGGGGTTGAACTGGAAAAAGCACACTGAGGATCTGCTACTTATCTATTAGGGTCATTGCAAATTTTGGCGATGTACATCTGAGTAAATTAGCTTACATCTGAGTAAATTAGCTTACCACGCCTATTTTCATTCTCTGCTTTCGTATGGCATCATATTCTGGGGTAACTCATCATTGAGTAAAAGAGTGTTCGTTGCACAAAAGCGTGTAATCAGAATAATTGCTGGAGCTCATCCAAGATGATCCTGCAGACACTTATTTAAAGAGCTAGAGATCTTGACTGTAGCCTCACAATATATATATATATATATATATATATATATATATATATATATATATATATATATATATATATATATATATATTCACATATGAAATTTGTTATTAACAATCGGAACGAATTCAAAAGTAATAGCAGTGTACATGGCTACAACACTAGGAGAAAGGATGATCTTCACTACTCAAGGTTAAATCTAACTTTGGCTCAGAAGGGGGTAAATTATGCTGCCACAAAAGTCTTTGGTCACTTACCTAATAGCATCAAAAGTCTGACAGATAGCCATATAGCATTTAAAAGGAAATTAAATGAATTTATTAATGGCAACTCCTTCTACTCATTAGATGAATTTTTGGATGTAGTAAGTGGGTAATTTCCACAAACCCCACAAAAAAAAATTAAAAACATTAAGTGTCATGTAATATTTTGTGTGATGTAATATCTTGTATAGACACCTTTTGTTAACCTGACACGTTCCACATCATTACGAAGTGACGTATTCGTGATCTATGGAACAAGTACTAATGTAATCTAATCTAATCTCAGCTATTCTGAGATGCAGAAGACAGGGAAAAATGAAGACAGGCTACTAACAGAATTTTGTGATGGGTCAGCTTTCAGTTACGAAAGACTCATTGATGATGGGTCATCGCAAATCCATCAAGGCTTATCGATGTCGTCGCGTTCAGCTATGGGGGTCCAGGCGGCCAGAAGAAACGTGCGAGAGAATTCCATCCTAGTGGGGACCCTTCATAGGCAACGTTCTACAGCTCGCGCCTGCCCTCTGTCGGTGGCGGTCTGTACTATGATGAGTCTGTTCCGCGCCACTGCCCGCAGCTCCTGCCATCTTGCGGCGCTCCTTCACAATACGTACAGCTGGCTGAGTGTGGGATACCCGAGTTTCACACCCTGCGGTATACCGTAAGCCTGTCTTTCCAAAGCCGAACGTGAGCGAAGATCGTGCACCTCGCGCCGCCAAAAAGGGAACATTCTCCGGAGAACATTCCCAGAGAAATACACTGCCGGCCATTAAAGTTGCTGCACCACGAAGATGACGTGCTACAGACGCGGAATTTAACCGACAGGAAGAAGATGCTGTGATATGCAAATGATTAGCTTTTCAGAGCATTCACACAAGGTTGGCGCCGGTGGCGATACCTACAACGTGCTAACATGACGAATGTTTCCATCCGATTTCTTATACACAAACAGCAGTTGACCGGCGTTGCCTGGTGAAACGTTGTTGTGATGCCTCGTGTAAGGAGGAGAAATGCGTACCATCACGTTTCCGACTTTGATAAAGGTCGGATTGTGGCCTATCGCGATTGCAGTTTCTCGTATCGCGACATTGCTGCTCGCGTCGGTCGAGATCCAATGACTGTTAGCAGAATATGGAATCGGTGGGTTCAGGAGGGTAATACTGAACGTCGTGCTGGATCCCAACGGCCTCGTATCACTAGCAGTCGAGATGACAGGCATCTTATCCGCATGGCTGTAACGGATCGTGCAGCCACGTCTCGACCCCTGAGTCAACAGATGGGGACATTTGCAAGACAACAACCATCTGCACGAACAGTTCGACGACGTTTGCAGCAGCACAGACTATCAGCTCGGAGACCGTGGCTGCGGTTACCCTTGACGCTGCATCACAGACAGGAGTGCCTGCGATGGTGTACTCAACGACGAATGGCCAAACGTCATTTTTCGGCTGAATGCAGGTTCTGTTTACAGCATCATCATGGTCTCATCCGTGTTTGGCGACATCGCGGTGAACGCACATCGGGAGCGTGTATTCGTCATCGCCATACTGGCGTATCACCCAGCGTGATGGTACGGGGTCCCATTGGTTACACGTCTCGGTCACCCCTTGTTCGCATTGACGGCACTTTGAACAGTGGACTTTACTTTTCAGAGGTGTTACGACCCCTGGCTCTACCCTTCATTCAATCCCTGCGAAACCCTACATTTCTGCAGGATAATGCACGACCGCATATTGCAGGTCCTGTCTGGATACAGAAGATGTTCGATTGCTGCCCTGGGCAGCACATTCTCCAGATCTCCACCAATTGAAAACGTCTGGTCAATGGTGGCCGACCAACTGGCTCGTCAGAATACACCAGTCACTACTCTTGATGAACTGTGGTATCGTGTTGAAGCTGCATGGGCAGCTGTACCTGTACACGCCATCCAAACTCTGACTCAATGCCCAGGTGTATCAAGGCCGTTATTATGGCCACAGGTGGTAGTTCTGGGTACTGATTTCTCAGGATCTATGCACCCACATTGCGTGAAAATGTAATCACATGTCAGTTCTCGTGTAATACATTTGTCCAATGGATACCCGTTTATCATCTCCATTTCTTCTTGGTGTAGCAATGTTAATGGCCAGTAGTGTAGATGTGCTGAGCTTTTTTTTTATTTCTGTACATGTCCTGTCTTAGCGGTTCTTACTTGATCAAATCTTCTTAGATGGTGCTCTTTCTCAAGCATTAGACTGTTTCTTTTAATGGTGTCTGGCTCTGCTTTCTGTCATAATTATTGCAGTTATCACTACTTAGCCCGTAAAAGGAGACATTAAATTTGGAATTGAACACCTAACGGTAAATCCAGGCCTTCACTGGCCGAAACTTTTCTTCTTCACATTTAACAGTATAAAGCTTGTTTATTTTTGAGATGGATAACTCTGGTGACAGATGTTTCCTGTTAGGATTATGTTTACGAGAATAGTGACTTGTGTAATAAGTAAAGCTCTTCTTGTGATCTATTATGGTTCTGAGGCAGTCTTCACGTGTTTTATTTCTGGAAGTGTTTACCACGTTTGTCAACAGGAGATAGGCCTTCCACTCTGATCTGGTTGATGCAGCTGCGGTAAACCGACAATTGGTTATAGTCAGTGCCTTAAGGAAGAGCCTCTTACACAATCGCTTACTATTCCAATTAATCACAGAACTTTGTGTTTTTTACTTCTTACAATTTAGTTTTGGTCATCTTGGTTTGGAAGATGAAACACATTTTACTACAAAAGACGTTTGTTATTGCAAAGAACCAGTTTTCCAGTAATTATTATGTATAATTCTACGTCTTTCTTCTGAGAAGGTCTTGTATTCATTTCGACAGGGATGCTGAAATGGTTGGATGGCTGTTGTGTGCATAGTTTTCCCTACTGTACAGTATGTTGAAATTTCCTGGCAAATTAAAACTGCATGCTGGACCGAGACTCGAACTCGGGACCTTTGCCTTTCGCGGGCAAGTGCTCTACCATCTGAGCCACCCGAGCATGGCTCATAACCAGTCCTCACAGCTTCAAATCTGTCAGTACCTCGTCTCCTACGTTCCAAACAACACAGAAGCTCTCCTGCTAAACTTGCGTAACTAACACTCCTGGAAGAAAGGATATTGCGGAGACATGGCTCAGCCACAGCCTGGATGATGTTTCCAGAGTGAGATTTGCACTCTGCAGCGGAGTGTGCGTTGGTATGAAACATCCTGGTAGACAGTGTACATTCTTGTCCAAGGTTTCTTAGCGTTTTTCTTTTATTCACCTTCCAGGACTCCACGTGACTGTTTCTTTTTCTTGAAACAATGTTTTCTTCAGTTTCTGCACAAGGTGCTCCTAAGCAAAATTTTTCAGCTGTAGTTCGGATTTTGTCATTGTTAAGTTTTGTTTCTCGCTTGCTATGACCTTCGTTTTCACCTGCAAATGATTATACTACTTTAGCATCGATATAAAAATCGGTTTCATGCATAAAAAGCATTTCATATTCAGCCGGCCGGAGTGGCCGAGCGGTTCTTGGTGGTGCAGTCTGGAACCGCGTGACCGCTATGATCGCAGGTTCGAATCCTGCCTCGGGCATGGATGTGTGTGATGTCCTTAGGTTAGTTAGGTTTAAGTAGTTCTAAGTTCTAGGGGACTGATGACCTCAGAAGTTAAGTCCCATAGTGCTCAAAGCCATTTCATAATCATGTTATTTTGGTGAATATAGTTGGTTCAATGAATGCGAGTTTACGTTAAAGATCTTAAGCATTTCACTAACATACCATTATAAGTGAAAATATTTTCGTGACAGTTTTGTTCCACGAGGAGCATGATTTTTATTGGAAATAAAATGTTGTTATGCTAGTTAAAGTGTGTTAGTAAACTAAATAATATTTTATGCCATTTTTATTGGCAACAGAAGTCATTAATAATTTACACAACTACCTTGATCAGGAAGATAATCTGCAACTGAATCGTTATCTGATAAATTTTCGTCAGTTGTTTCTGAATAACACTCACTATCTTACTGAGCGAGATGGTGCATTGGTTAGTACACTGGGCTCACATTCGGGAGGACGATGGTTCAAACCCATGTCGGACCATCCTGATCTAGATTTTCCACGATCTCATTAAAGTTCTTCAGGCAAAGGTCAGGATGGTTCTTTCGATAGGGCACCGCCGATTTCCGTCCCCATACTTGTTAGATCTGAGCTTGTGTCCGTCTCTTACGACGTCATTGTCGATGGGATGTTAAATACTAGTCTTCGCCTCCTTCTCAATATCTTGAAAGGTAGAACCACTCTTTTTGAACGAGGTTTAGTTAATAATTAAGAGCCTAAACCGTTGTTCTTGGGAGCACCAGACATGTTGTATCTTGTACCATACTAACATTGGCTACCTGTTGTTATTCATTAAACATAGTTATACTATGTGCCACTAGATGGCAGCAGTTAACAGCAGGTGGTTGGATCTTTCTGTCACTAACAAGTATCCCTTCATTCAGGGTCAAAGCTCCACTGGACACAGTATTGCCAAAAAATGTCACTTATACCATTATGGTTTTCAGCTTTTCAATTATAACATCACAAATAAACCTATCTACATCAAAACACCATGCATAGCCCAAACATAGAAGAAGCTGAACAACTTGTTCAAGGAAACTAAAATTTGACTAGAAATTTGTATGAATAAAAACTTGAAGACCAAATTACAATCAACATAAAATAATATCTTCCCATCTTCACATACAGGTATTTTCAAACTTTCTTGTGACGATTACAATAAATCTTATATCAGACAAACAACTTGGAATTTCGGAATTTGATTTAAAGAGCACCAGGGACACTATGAAAGCAATCAATCCACATTTGTCTCACATATAAAAAACCAAAAACATAAAGAAAAAATATTGAAAATTTTCTAAAAGTTCTACACAAAATAATTAAAGGACATACAATGAACATTTTGGAAGAAATGGAAATTTACAGTCATACAGAAAAATACCCAGAGGAAGTCATTAGTGGACAAATACAAAAAGCACCTGGAAAATTTTATTGGCATTATAAAAGAGGGTAAATTATCATGACAAATGCTTAACACTAGAGAATATATTGTCTACTTAGAACCAAATAATGCTACCCCAAAATAAAATGTAATCACTGAATTTCCGCAAAATATAATTTCCATTGTAAACATGCAGCATCGCAGGAGCCAGAGCTGTTAAAAAGCTGTGAAAAATAATTTTATTATGGTCACACAAATAAAAATACATTGAAATTACATGATCATAACATAACAAAAAGACAACTGGTACCTACATTCCAAGATGCAAACGGACTATGTCATAACATGAAGACGTAAGCATAATGTGCTACAATTATGTAGAGAGAATAACATAGATATAAGGAGCAATATTATACCATCTGAACAACTATGATTGGTGATGGCAAAACGCCGAACCGAACTAAACCTGTGATCAGTATAAGTAAATAAATCAATTGTGCACCAGAAACCTGTATGAAAAAATTAAAATATGTCGTTCTTCGAAATCTGTTAATTTCATTTGATGCAAGAGCTGTTTATGATAAAAAATGAGCAAATCACAAAATGTAAACACGGGTCATGTTGAGGCTACCCCTCCACTGCAACTCAGACAGCTAAACACATGTGCAAATGTGGCAGCCTCAGAGTGCCAGAAAAATTTTTCTGGGTAGGGTTTGGTTGTTTGCTACTAACTGCTCAAACGATTAACAGCCATAGTTGAAGGAACCAGAATTGGTAGAAGGCGCTGCACAAAGTCGACTTCAGCTCTGCGCGTGGAAGAACCCACTCGCAACTGCTCGAATGTACCTCTTATTTCGCTTTCGATGGGAAACGCACAAAAAATGGAGAAGCGATATCTTGCAGGCACAATATAGTAACAATCAACAGAGATGCTTCTATAAATGAACTAAATGAACCTAATAACTGTTATAGGAAATCACGTCACTCAACCAACATAAACAATTCTGAGCGAAATACTATTTCAGGCGCAAATAGACTTGGCCACTCCGGATAGAGAATAGTTTTAAAAGGTTTTTCCTTGAAAAACTCTGACGCTAAATGATTTTTTGGACATTCTTCAGATCTGCTGGCAGAAAAAGAATCTGAGAGAATATGACCACCAGCAAGAGCGACTAGTGAACAGTTGGTGTACGCAATTCCAGAAAGGGGTGCATGCATATGTATGGAGACAGCCAAGGGAGAAACACCCCATGACTATCTCCAGGGAATTACAAGTACAAGTACAATGAAAGATAATGCTTGTTTCCAGGCTGTGGCAGCAAGAAACTCTCTGATGGCTAATCTGGGTCTCAACTGTGTTACAATTTTCTTGACCATCACAGGATGTGGACAGAAATGAAACAAGGAAACTCCAGCACTCTCTAAGTGAAACATTGCACCATTTGTTGTTGTTGTGGTCTTCAGTCCTGAGACTGGTTTGATGCAGCTCTCCATGCTACTCTATCCTGTGCAAGCTTCTTCATCTCCCAGTACTTACTGCAACCTACATCCTTCTGAATCTGCTTAGTGTATTTATCTCTTGGTCTCCCTCTACGATTTCTACCCTCCACGCTGCCCTCCAATGCTAAATTTGTGATCCCTTGATGCCTCAGGACATGTCCTACCAACCGATCCCTTCTTCTAGTCAAGTTGTGCCACAAACTACTCTTCTCCCCAATTCTATTCAATACCTCCTCATTAGTTATGTGATCTACCCATCTAATCTTCAGCATTCTTCTGTAGCACCACATTTCGAAAGCTTCTATTCTCTTCTTGTCCAAACTATTTATCGTCCACGTTTCACTTCCATACATGGCTACACTCCATACAAATACTTTCACAAACGACTTCCTAACACTTAAATCTATACTCGATGTTAACAAATTTCTCTTCTTCAGAAACGATTTCCTTGCCATTGCCAGTCTACATTTTATATCCTCTCTACTTCGACCATCATCAGTTATTTTACTCCCTAAATAGCAAAACTCCTTTACTACTTTGAGTGTCTCATTTCCTAATCTAATTCCCTCGGCATCACCCGATTTAATTTGACTACATTCCATTATCCTCGTTTTGCTTTTGTTGATGTTCATCTTATATCCTCCTTTCAAGACACTGTCCATTCCGTTCAACTGCTCTTCCAAGTCCTTCTGTCTGTGACAGAATTACAATGTCATCGGCGAACCTCAAAGTTTTTATTTCTTCTCCATGAATTTTAATACCTACTCCGAATTTTTGTTTTGTTTCCTTTACTGCTTGCTCAATATACAGATTGAATAACATCGGGGATAGGATACAACCCTGTCTCACTCCCTTCCCAACCACTGCTTCCCTTTCATGCCCCTCGACTCTTATAACTGCCATCTGGTTTCAGTACAAATTGTAAACAGCCTTACGCTCCCTGTATTTTACCCCTGCCACCTTCAGAATTTGAAAGAGAGTATTCCAGTTAACATTGTCAAAAGATTTCTCTAAGTCTACAAATGCTAGAAACGTAGGTTTGCCTTTTCTTAATCTTTCTTCTAAGATAAGTCGTAAGGTTAGTATTGCCTCACATGTTCCAAAATTTCTACGGAATCCAAACTGATCTTCCCCGAGGTCCGCTTCTACCAGTTTTTCCATTCGTCTGTAAAGAATTCGCGTTAGTATTTTGCAGCTGTGACTTATTAAACTGATAGTTCGGTAATTTTCACATCTGTCAACACCTGCTTTCTTTGGGATTGGAATTATTATATTCTTCTTGAAGTCTGAGGGTATTTCGCCTGTCTCATACATCATGCTCACCAGATGGTAGAGTTTTGTCAGGACTGGCTCTCCCAAGGCCACCAGTAGTTCTAATGGAATGTTGTCTACTCCCGGGGCCTTGTTTCGACTCAGGTCTTTCAGTGCTCTGTCAAACTATTCACGCAGTATCTTATATCCCATTTCTTCATCTACATCCTCTTCCATTTCCATAATATTGTCCTCAAGTACATCGCCCTTGTATAAACCCTCTATATACTCCTTCCACCTTTCTGCCTTCCCTTCTTTGCTTAGAACTGGGTTTCCATCTGAGCTCTTGATGTTCATACAAGTTGTTCTCTTATCTCCAAAGGTCTCTTTAATTTTCCTGTAGGCAGTATGTATCTTCCCTCTAGTGAGATAAGCGTCTATATCCTTACATTTGACCTCTAGCCATGCCTGCTTAGCCATTTTGCACTTCCTGTCGATCTCATTTTTGAGACGTTTGTATTCCTTTTTGCCTGCTTCATTAACTGCATTTTTATATTTTCTCCTTTCATCAATTAAATTCAATATTTCTTCTGTTACCCAAAGATTTCTATTAGCCCTCGTCTTTTTACGTACTTGATCGGCTGCTGCCTTCACTACTTCATCCCTCAGAGCTACCCATTCTTCTTCTACTGTATTTCTTTCCCCTATTCCTGTCAATTTTTCCCTTATACTCTCCCTGAAACTCTCTACAATCTCTGGTTTATTCAGTTTGTCCAGGTCCCATTTCCTTAAATTAGCACCTTTTTGTAGTTTCTTCCGTTTTAATCTATTTGCGCCATTTAAGAAACACTAATGTCCTAGTTTTATCGTTGTATCGCCAGTATGATCTACCTGTGTGGTCCTGTGTCAATTTGGAAGTAAGAAATGCAAATGAAGTTATGTTTAACACTTGTAACAAACATGCAAATATATTATTTGTGTATGTAAGTAGATCATGCAGCAGCTTCACCACATTACGTGGACTTCATGTGAACAATCTGGGTAATCTACACGGTCCAGGCACATTAATGTGTGCATCACCTGTGTTAGATGTCAACATGCAATGACCGTTACGGAAGCTGGCAGCACTAGCAGTGGAGAGGATATAAAGCATGTCAAGGTGATGAGATAACAGTGCAGTAATTATATAATTGCGTAGGCTTCCGCGGCCAGAGTCAGTCGACATAAAAGTTTTCTGGGTTTGGTACCGCGTCATAATGTAAAAAAACTACTGCTGCTGGAGAAAAACCAACGTTTCGGCCACGGTGGCAGCGGCCTTCTTCTGGGTCTAATGGTGCGTTCTAGCTGTGCATTGTCCTCTATAATTTGTTGGTAGTGTTCACTGCGCATTCCATTACGTCATAATTTTAAAAAGGTAGTTAATTTCATTGGTCACTTAAGGCAGGAGTAGAGGGAACTTTATTTTAATAGGTTATTGCGGTGGAGGGAGAACGTGACCTCTGTTGTCTATTGGTTCGCGTGTTGTGTACCGTGATTGGTGGTCACCGTCGAATGGTGAGTTTGCTGCTGTTTACCAACTGCTGGACGGCGGCAGTTACTCGCCGGTGGTGCTCGCGCCTCGTGTTGACAGTGCGGTCTGTTGGGTTCTGATTGCTGGCAGCAAAAATGGGGCAAGCTTGAGTCCATCCTCCCTGTTCGTGTTATTAGGATGTTTAAGTATTTCCATGGCCTCTCTGATTTTGCGTTTCGTCATAATTGGCTGCTTGGCCAACACACAGGCTTCGCTGAATTTTATTTCTTTTCCGCAGTCTTGCTGGTGTTCTGCCACTGCGGATTTGTTGTGTTGCCCTAGACGAATACGACGATCGTGTTCCCGAATGCGCGTTGCTATTGGCCTACCAGTCTCGCCGATGTATGCCTCTCCACATTCGCATTCCACCTTGTAAACGCCTGCAGTGTGTAATGCATCCACCTTGTCCTTACAAGGGAACCTCCCCATCGCACCCCTCTCAGATTTAGTTATAAGTTGGCACAGTGGATAGGCCTTCAAAAACTGAACACAGATCAATCGAGAAAACAGGAAGAAGTTGTGTGGAACTGTAAAAAAAAAATAAGCAAAATATACAAACTGAGTAGTCCATGACCATGATGTGTAATATCATGGAAAGTGTGCGCTCAGGAGCGCCGTGGTCCCGTGGTTAGCATGAGCACATACGGAACGAAAGGTCCTTGGTTCAAGTCTTTCCTGGAGTGAAAATTTTAATTTTTTATTTTCAGACAATTATCAAAGTTCGGGCACTCACACATAATCAACTTCGCTCTCCAAAATTCCAGGACATGTTCAGATTTGGTTGGACATATGCAGGATTTGACGGTCTACACACGGAAAAATTTGAAAACGTTAAAAACATATGTTTTGACAGAGCATAGGGAAAACTGTGGGACTGTGAAACTGTTGCATTCATTTGTTGCAGTTTATGTGACAAACTCTTAAGGTTTCATCACTTTTTTGGGAGTGATTATCACATCTACATCTACATCTACATCTATACTCCGCGAGCCACCTTACGGTGTGTGGCGGAGGGTACTTATTGTACCACTATCTGATCCCCCCTTCCCTGTTCCATTCACGAATTGTGCGTGGGAAGAACGACTGCTTGTAAGTCTCCGTATTTGCTCTAATTTCTCGGATCTTTTCGTTGTGATCATTACGCGAGATATATGTGGGCGGTAGTAATATGTTGCCCATCTCTTCCCGGAATGTGCTCTCTCGTAATTTCGATAATAAACCTCTCCGTATTGCGTAACGCCTTTCTTGAAGTGTCTGCCACTGGAGCTTGTTCAGCATCTCCGTAACGCTCTCGCGCTGACTAAATGTCCCCATGACGAATCGCGCTGCTTTTCGCTGGATCATGTCTATCTCTTCTATTAATCCAACCTGGTAAGGGTCCCATACTGATGAGCAATACTCAAGAATCGGACGAACAAGCGTTTTGTAAGCTACTTCTTTCGTCGATGAGTCACATTTTCTTAGAATTCTTCCTATGAATCTCAACCTGGCGCCTGCTTTTCCCACTATTTGTTTTATGTGATCATTCCACTTCAGATCGCTCCGGATAGTAACTCCTAAGTATTTTACGGTCGTTACCGCTTCCAATGATTTACCACCTATGGCATAATCGTACTGGAATGGATTTCTGCCCCTATGTATGCGCATTATATTACATTTATCTACATTTAGGGAAAGCTGCCAGCTGTCGCACCATTCATTAATCCTCTGCAGGTCTTCCTGGAGTACGTACGAGTCTTCTGATGTTGCTACTTTCTTGTAGACAACCGTGTCATCTGCAAATAGCCTCACGGAGCTACCGATGTTGTCAACTAAGTCATTTATGTATATTGTAAACAATAAAGGTCCTATCACGCTTCCTTGCGGTACTCCCGAAATTACCTCTACATCTGCAGATTTTGAACCGTTAAGAATGACATGTTGTGTTCTTTCTTCTAGGAAATCCTGAATCCAATCACAAACCTGGTCCGATATTCCGTAAGCACGTATTTTTTTCACTAAACGTAAGTGCGGAACCGTATCAAATGCCTTCCTGAAGTCCAGGAATACGGCATCAATCTGCTCGCCAGTGTCTACGGCACTGTGAATTTCTTGGGCAAATAGGGCGAGCTGGGTTTCACATGATCTCTGTTTGCGGAATCCATGTTGGTTATGATGAAGGAGATTTGTATTATCTAAGAACGTCATAATACGAGAACACAAAACATCCAGAACAAAACCTAAATCGGGCAAGGTAGAAGAATCTTTTTACCCATTCGTCAAGTGTACAAGTTAGGTAGGTCGACAACATATTCCTGTCATGTGACGCACACGCCGTCACCAGTGTCGTATAGAATATATAAGATGTGTTCTCCTGTGTAGGTATCGGTTGACCTATGACCTTGTGATAAAATGTTTTCGGTTCCCATTGGAGAGGCGCGTCCTTTTACTAATCGCACGGTTTTGCGGTGAGGTCGCAGAACACAGACACTAAACTTATTGCAGTGAACAGAGACGTCAGTGAACGAACGGACAGATCATAACTTTGCGAAAGTAAGGAAATTAAACTTTTCACGCGAGGAAAGACTTGAACGAAGGACCTCTCATTCCGCAGCTGCTCACGCTAAGCACGGGACCACGGCGCTCCTGAGCTCACTGTCTCCTTGACGTTGCCTATCTTGCTCATGGACTACTCAGTTTGTATATTTTGCTTATTTTTTTCATAGTTCCACACAACTTCTTCCTGTTTTCTCGATTCATCTGTGTTCAGTTTTTCAAGGCCTATCCACTGTGCCAACTTATAACTAAATCTGAGGGGGGTGCGATGGGGAGGTTCCTTTGTTAGTGGAGCCTGTCACGTCCTGGATCCTACCACCCGATAGAAGACAGGCTGCACCCCAACGCGGCGAAGGTGTTTGCCTATTCGGTCAGTAACGTTTTTCATATAAAGTAAGCGCACTGTCGTCTGCAGTTTGTCTATTTCCTGCTTATCTTTCTTGCTTGTGTTCGTCGACAAGGCTCTGTTTATCGACTTATGGCTGTAGCCATTGGCTAGAAACGTTGTGCGGAACCTTTTAAGCTCAGGTGTGATGTTTTGAGCACCACTTAGGCGCTGCGCGCCGATTGCCAAAGAACGGATGACAGAGTTCTTCTGCGCTGGGTGGTGGTAGGATTGGGCGTGCAGGTACCTGTCTGTACATGGTACACAACACAAGAGCCAATAGACAACAGAGGTCACGTTCTCCCTCCACCGCAATAACCTATTAAAATAAAGTTCCCTCTCCTTCTTCCTTAAGTGACCAATGAAACTAACTACCTTTTTTAAAATTATGACGTAATGGCATGCACAGTGAACACTAACAACAAAATATAAAGGACACTGCGTAGCTAGAACGCTCCATTAGACCCCGAAGAAGGCCGCTGCAATCGTGGCCGAAACGTTGGTTTTTCTCCAGCAGCAGTAGTTTTTACATTATGACGCGGTACTACGAGGCCTGTTCAGAAAGTAAGCTCCGATTGATTGCCAAATTGAAACCACAGTGAACATCAGAAATGTTTTACTTGTAACAATTAGCTACACCTTTCAGCTACTTCTCTACGTAGTCGCCGTTCTGACTTAGACTTTTGTCATAGCGTTGTACCAACTTTTCAATAGCCTCATCATAGAAGGCAGCCGCCAGTGCTTTCCGCCAATTCTCCACGCTGGCCTACACCTCGTTGTCTGTGTCAAAATGTTGTCTTCAAAGACAGCGGTTCATGTGACCAGAGATGAAACTCAGGGGGAGACAATTGCGGACTGTATTGTGGGTAATCTCACATTTCCATTTGAAAACGATGCAGGAGCATCTTCATTGCCCCTGCAGAATGCGGCTGAGAATTGTCTTGAAGAAGAAACAGCACGACAGTTATGTAATGTTAGCTGCATAGCTTCAGGCGAAATTTCTCACCAGGCCCTCGTACTTGGCGGCAGACACTATTTTCTAGACATCTTTACGCACTCACTGCGAGCTCAGAAATGAGAAGAGCGACGTGATGCTAACTGGGGTTATGCTAGAGACACTACCCAACACATCTGTGCAAAGCTTTATCGGATTTTCATAGTCGTTTCCATTTCGCGACCGATCGGAGCTTACTTTCTGAACGCCCCTCGTATATCCAGAAAACTTTTATGTCGAGTGCAGTAATTGTAATTATGCAGAAATGGAGCGATTTATCTGACGTCCAGAGCGCGCAATCATTGACTTTTCGGCCAAGAGTGTAACCATTTCCAATATGGCAAAGTTTGTTAACTGTTCATGCGCCACTGTGGTTAAAGCATAAGATGCAGTGCAAAACGGCGCTATCCAGAACCAGCACTGAGGCAGCTGCGGTGCGCCATCGGCTATAGATGACAGGTGTGAATGAACTGAGCAAGGTGGCGCAGTGGGTAGCACACTGGACTCGCATTCAGGAGCACGGCCTTCCTGATTTAGGTTTTCCGTAATTTCCCTAAATCACTCCAGGCAAATGCTGGGATGGTACCTTTGAAAGGGCACCGCCAACATCCTTCCCCATCCTTCCCTAATCCGATGAGACAGATGACCTCGCTGTTTGGTCTCTTCTACATCTACTACATTTACATCCATACTCCGCAAGCGACCTGACGGTGTGTGGCGGAGGATACTTTGAGTACCTCTATCAGTTCTCCCTTCTATTCCAGACTCGTATTGTTCGTGGAAAGAAAGATTGTCGGTATGCCTCTGTGTGGGCTCTAATCTCTCTGATTTTATCCTCATGGTCTCTTCGCAAGATATACGTAGGAGGGAGCAATATACTGTTTGACTCCTCGGTGAAGGTATGTTCTCGAAACTTCAACAAAAGCCCGTACCTAGCTACTGAGCGTCTCTCCTGCAGAGTCTTCCACTAGAGTATCTATCATCTCCGTAACACTTTCGCGATTACTAAATGGTCCTGTAACGAAGCACGCTGCTCGCCGTTGGATCTTCTCTATCTCTTCTATCAACCCTATCTGGTACGGATCCCACACTGGTGAGCAATATTCAAGCAATGGGCGAACAAGTATACTGTAAGATACTTCCTTTGTTTTCAGATTACATTTCCTTAGGATTCTTCCAATGAATCTCAGTCTGGCATCTGCTTTACCGACGATCAACTTTATATGATCATTCCATTTTAAATCACCCCTAATGCCTATTCCCAGATAATTTATGGAATTAACTGCTTCCAGTTGCTGACCTGCTATATTGTAGGTAAATGATAAAGGATCTTTCTTTTTATGTATTCGCAGCACATTACACTTGTCTACATTGAGATTCAGTTGCCATTCCCTGCACCAGGCGTCAATTCGTTGCAGATCCTCCTGCAGTTCAGTACAATTTTCCATTGTTACAACCTCTCAATATACTACAGTACCATCCGCAAAAAGCCTCAGTGAACTTCCGATGTTATCCACAAGGTCATTTATGGATATTGTGAATAGCAACGGTCTTATGACACTCACCTGCGGCACACCTGAAATCATTCTTACTTCGGAAGACTTCTCTCCATTGAGAATGACATGCTGCGTTCTGTTATCTAGCTACTCTTCAATCCAATCACACGATTGTTCTGATAGTCCATATGCTCTTACTTTGTTCATTAAGCGACTGTGGGGAATTGTATCAAACGCCTTGCAGAAATCAAGAAACACGGCATCTACCTGGGAACCCATGTCTATGGCCCTCTGAGTCTCGTGGACGAATGGCGCAAGCTGGGTTTCACACAATCATCTTTTTCGAAACCCATGCTGATTCCTACAGAGTAGATTTCTAGTCTCCAGAAAAGTCATTATACTCGAACATAATACGTGTTCCAAAATTCTACAATTGATCGACGTTAGAGATATAGGTCTACAGTTCTGAACATCTGTTCGACGTCCCTTCTTGAAAACGGGGATGACCTGTGCCCTTTTCCAATCCCTTGGAATGCTACGCTCTTCTAGAGACCTACGGTACACCGCTGCAAGAAGGGGGCAAGTTCCTTCCTGTACTCTGAGTAAAATCGAATTGATATCCCATCAGGTCGAGCGGCCTTCCCTCTTTTGAACGATTTTAATTGTTTCTCTATCCCTCTGTCATCTATTTCGATATCTAGCATTTTGTCACCTGTGTGACAATCTAGAGAAGGAACTACAGTGCAGTCTTCCTGTGTGAAACAGCTTTGGAAAAAGACATTTAGTATTTCGGCCTTTAGTCTGTCATCCTCTGTTTCAGTACCATTTTGGTCACGGAGTGTCTGGACATTTTGTTTTCATCCACCAACCGCTTTGACATAAGACCAAAATTTCTTAAGATTTTCTGCCAGGTCAGTACATAGAACTTTACTTTCGAATTCACTGAACGCCTCTCGCATAGGCCTCCTCACACAACATTTCGCTTCACGTAATTTTTGTTTGTCTGCAAGGTTTTGGCTATGTTTATGTTTGCTGTGAAGTTTCCTTTGCTTCCACAGCAGTTTTCTAACTCTTCCCCCAAACAACTCAACCCACAGGTGTGAATGACGGCTGTGGAGATGTGCACAGGCAAACAGAAGTGCAGCTGTGCAACTGTTGAACAACTGAGCGCCGAAATGAAGAGGCTGTCTGTCAATAGTGACTCCTCAACAGCCGTTCGGCCAACGTTACTGCATATGGGCCGCTGCAACAGGTGCCTGCGTCATACACCCACGCTGACTGCTGTTCATCAGTGACAAGGGCTGGATTTGCACGCCAGTATCGCAGCTGGACGTCCAATGGGTGGTAACAGGTGGCCTTTTCAGATGAATCATGTTTTATGCTCCATGAGGCAAATGGTCATTGGCGTGTACGGCGTAAAACGTCTGAAAGAAAACACCCTGCAACAGTTATTGTCTCTGGAATGCTTTCATGGCATTCCCTGAGTGATCTAGTCATTCTGGAAGGCACAGTGGACCAACACAAGCATGCATCTACTCTTAGGGACCACGTTCAGCCCTACAGGCAGTTCGTTTTTCATCAACATGATGACATCAACCACCAGGACATGAAGTGCGTCACACTGCTCGCAGTTCGAAGAGCACCAGGACGAATTTATCATACTCTCGTGGCCAACAAACTCCCCAAACTGAAACCCAATCGAAAATCTGTGGGATCACCTCGATCAGTCTCTTCGTGTCACGGATCTGCAACCGAGTGACGTAGTGCAGCTGACCGTGGCACTGGAAGCAGCATGGCTCCACATCCCTATCGGTATCTTCTAGAACCTCACTGACCATCTAACTACATGCATGTTGTGAGCGTGCGGTTGATCTGCTATTCTGTTATTCTGAGCAACGGATTAATCTGCGATGTACCCTTTACCCTGTGGCTCCTACAAGATGCAATTTCCACCCCCACACTACTACAGAAGTCAGACAGACGCTCCTAACGTTCTAAAGAGAAATGCCTGAAAAACTTTCAGCAATAAATATCTTCTGGAGTCGTCCGCTGTAAGGAAATGACACAAAAATTCACAAAATTTCTTATGCAACTAGTGGGATACTTGAGTACTGCAGTAGTGCTAGTTAGTGTAAGAATAACATGAAACTAACGAAAGTTATTATTTATTTTGCAAAAATTCTGAGAAATCACAATTGCACTTTTAGTTATGAATTGAAAAAGTTATATCCTGGTTCTTTTCGGAATATGAAGTTACCTCTCAAGGATAGGATTCGCTAATGAAATTTCTATACAAAGTTTAAGATTGTTATTGACTTGAATGGCTGAGAGGCACACCTACTCAACTTGAATATGTAAAGGATAATTATTCAAGTTGAGTAGGTGCGCCTCTCAGCCATTCAAGTCAATAACAATCTTAAACTTTGTATAGAAATTTCATTAGCGAATCCTATCCCTGAGAGGTAACTTCACATTCCGAAAAGAACCAGGATATAACTTTTTCAATTCATAACTAAAAGTGCCATTGTGACTTCTCAGAATGTCCTCAACATTATAATGTTGCTAGGTATGGTCGAGGTTGTCGCGTGCGAAGTGTAGTGTTGTGGAGGAAATATGGGGCTCGCAATAGCTGTAGCGCACAATACCGTAAGCTGCGATGACTGCTGTCTGCGCTGCTCGCTGCTGACAAATAAGATAACTCTTGTTCTATCTGGATTGACCTTCGCCAATCAAACTCTCCCTACGCCTTGATTAAGTCAAGGATTCCTATTCGCCCCTAGTCTAACTATTGGCGTGGTACACCGGTCAGACAACGAGTCCACCGCGATGCCACTCAAAAATTCGCTCGCAGGCGTGTAACTATAACTCTGTCCATTCATACCACACAATAAGTGTGTCAGCCAACACACTGAACAACACTTAATCGCAAGGACTCAATACAGAGTCGCACTTTGATTCGCTCTCGACAGAGGTGCTCTCCCAGTGCAGTACTGAGGAGAGACTTCTTCCTCGCTCCAAGAGCGACAACGGAACGGCGCCTCTCCACACCAGACGTGAAAGGGTATATCTTTCGGTCTCTTCCATTACTCCTTCAGCTCAAGGCGTCAGAAATATCGTCTGCCAATCAGCATTGCTCTTCTAAAATGGGAGAATGACGTTTCGTTTAAGGTAACCAATCCAGAAATCTGTAGTATCGGCATTTGGCGTTTGCTGTCTCCCTGTGCAAATCTCTGAAACTGCATGCTATGCATAAAGAATGTATAGGTTGGACACTCCCACACAATGTAGCGGAATTTGCTTTTAAGCCGACCACAGGGTCGTTCCCCCTTTCACTCGGGCACACGCTGTCTGCTCCATGGGCGGCCGAGGTTGACTCGTCCTCTGAAGGGACCGGCCTCTCGGTGTGTGGCCTGTCTCTCTCGAACTAAAAGCTCCTGTGACCATCGTGTCTGGAATGTATGTGTGTATGCCAGCCTCAAGTATTTCAACCGTGGTGCGCACTTCTTATTTGCATATCATTTACATGAATTGATACAACATTGACTTTATCTTATCGAATGAAGCGTCTTTATGTGTGGAATTCTTACAATGTGCTGCAAAATGTTGTTATTCAGATTTTCGACGATTGGTAACAATGTGTTTGTACAGTATTTATATAAGTGAAAAAATTCTGGAATTTTCTAAAAAGCGGTTTTAAATTGTGGCACTAGATTTAGCTTGTACGGTTCTATCTGACTTCCAAACAACGAAATGAAAGCAGATTTGAGGGACAAGAGAAAAGCAAATTATCCAACTTCTACACCAAAGATGCTCAAAAAAACAGCAATGACAAAAATGCAACTACACTCTGGATCATCATCATTGGATGCTGTGACAAAATCTTCCACATAACAACACAGACCTCCAGTGTATAGCCAGTATTTTCTGTGGGCATAGATAACAGCTCCCAATTAGTAGCCCATCAGAATCCTACAAGTGCAGAAAGTAAATTCCCTAATTATTTTCATATAGAGAAAGTTAGTTCATCACATGATTAGTTTCTGATATTCTTTGCCCTAATGTGATTTGGCGATGGGACAGGTGGCTTTACTTTGGGGGCCACTCATTAAGTTCTTCTCTAATTATAAGTCTTCCTGCTGTGATAAACAGTGTAAAAATGAACAGAAAAGGCCACTCTGTCCGATTCATTTAAACATATAACACCTAAGAAATGAACTTCACTTGCTGGGAGGTTTTTTGAATGCTATGCATGTTATAGAAACCACAGAACATGGCCTAAAACCAGAGTGAAATAATACACTTTAAATTAGATGTCTATTCCCTAGCACACAGTTACCATGGGCAGTATCAGAAAGGGGGTGGGGTAGCTCTTTATGTTAATCAATATATTGAAGAAATAACTGTTATTACTTTAACATTATGGTGGAGTAGGGTCATTTGGATTTGGTAGCACTGTGGTACATTATAGAATCTTCATGAACAGTAGAATGAAACACAAACTGGTTTGTATCTATTTCCCACTCTGTCAAAAGTTGGAGCTTTTCTTCAACAGCCTCAGTAAGATAAGAGGCCAAGTTGTCTCCAATGACCTCGCAATACTGGGTGATCTAAATTTTAATGCAACTTTTATAATGCTATTAATTTGAAATTATCAGACATTATGAAGTTATAAAATCTTGCATATACAGTAACTTCACACATGAGAATAACAACTTAACTGACTGTTGTATAGACTTTGCCATTATTAGTAAATATGAAGAAGATAATGTTAAGTTCAGTAACTTTGAATTCCACTTCTATGATCATTACTGCCAGCAAATTGAGTACATAAACGTATATCCTCCATAAATTGCAAAAATAATTCAGCAGAATCGAAGCCTTATTATTATCAACATAATCACATTCAAAAGGACACCAACTAGACAGAATTATTGGGACAGTGGCTATGACATAGAAGGATCAGATGATAAATGAAATGACTTCTGTTGAATTTTGTTGAGTGATTTTGACTGTTGTTGTCCAGTTAAACCAAAAACAATGAGTGGGAAAAAGAGTTAATCTAAAACTTCCTTCTGAATTAGTCAAGTTGTGGTAGAATATCCATGACTGGTATAGACTGCAGAAATCATCTCAACTGCAAATTTTCACAGAAAAGCACATCAGTACCAAGCAAATTTGTAAATCAGAACTAGTAAACGCTGTGAAACAACTCCACAGTGAATCAGGAGCATAGTCAGTAAATGTTAGTCATGCCTCCTAGAACCTCATTAACAAATCCCACAAAAAAAAAAGATTGTGATTGTGATGGCCAGGAGGCCCCATCTGGGGAAGTTTGGCTTCCGAGTTGCAAGTCTTATTTCAGTTGATGCCATATTGGGCGACTTGTGTATCAGCGATGATGAGGACAACACAACACCCAGTTCACGAGCAGAGAAAAATGTTCAACCCAGATGGGAATCAGGCCCGGTCCATGACATGGTAGGCAAACACATAACCACTCAGCTAAGCAGGAGGACACAAATACCACAAAACAAGTATGAATACAGAAGCGGGAGCAATAAATGTCAAGCTCGACAGTCAACTGGTACAAGACAAAACAACCTTCTATAACATTCTCAACAAGCATTTTAGCTCCCCAACTATCACTATAATTCAAGGCACTGCTACACAACAGATAAAGTGAATTCAAGGAAGTAAAAGAACAAGACTTTAGCAGCTGCAAATCAAACCGCCAAGTGGTTCAGATCATCTTTCCAGCACAGTAATTAAAAATGCACAAATCTTGTGGTTAAACATATTTCATCAATTGTGGCATCAGAGAAGTATGTTTCCCAATGCACAAAAGAGGAGCATTGTCATACATATGTGTAAAAGAGGATCAAAGGAGGAAGCATCACTACAGACAGATATCTCTGATTCTTACATTCAGTAAGATTTTTGAGTCAGTGATACTTGCACACCTTAGTGCCGTTTCCACAAAAAAACAACCTCCTCACACAAACCCAATGTCGATTTCCAAAAGATCACAGCATGCCAACAGCTGTCACATAATTCTTGCACCAAGTCTACTAGCTATATAAATGAAGGAAAGAATATTGTGAGCATATTTTTAAATCTCACAAAGTCTTTCGATCTGCTCAACCAAGCACTTCTCTTGCAAAAACATATGGCATTTAGTATCACACACAAATCTCTTAAACCTCTGTCTATGTACCTAAAAATCCATAAACAAGCACAAACATAAATTATCAAAATGGGATGAGAAAAGTCGTCATTCAGTCTGTGATTGAAACAGTAATACAGGACATGCCACAGGAGTCAATACTAGGGCTATTTACTTTTCTCGTGTACAAAAATGACACTGTAAAACCTTCTAATTCCCAAATAATTACCTTTCCTGATGACACCTCTCTCCTGTATTATGGTGACAATAAGCAGGACATAACACATATTTCAACATGTGGAACATCATAAGTGACTAAATATTTTAATAACTAGTGAAAATATTTACTCGAATAAACCTGTCATAACAGTCATTATTAATGAGCTGTTTTCATGGTCAAGGGAATCCTATGTGGTCAGTGTGTGTGTGTGTGTGTGTGTGTGTGTGTGTGTGTGTGTGTGTTTGTGTGTGTGTGTGTGTGATCAAAAATTACTTGGAGTTTTGTATTTTGAGGGTTGTATTTATCCAATTCACACGATTTTTCGTTGTTGTGTTGGTAAATGTGTCATGAAAGTATCTGTATGGTATTAAGGCCAATTCGTAATGGCTGTCACATCAGACCACATCCTGCCCATCAGATCATGTCGTGTCAATTCGTTTAGCCAGTATCACTGGCGAAACAAAGCTTATGAGTTACCATCCAAAAATCGAGGATCTAACAACAATGTAGTTTATTAATGCCCAAAGCAAACTTCCTAACATGTGTTGTTGATCAGTTTTATGTGATAAAGTGCTGAGAAGTTAAACAACATTTCAAAACATCGACATTTATTTGTGAGCGAGAGTGTATACATACAAACACATCAAACATACTTATAACAGAATAAATAGAGCCATTTACCATATCTATTTTTCCTTACATAACTAAAAACGTCATAAAAAATCAAATTTTTCTCCTTCACTAGATCTGACTTTATCACTTACAATATTATTTAATGAAAATAGCTTCAACAACTAATGTTCTTATTTATATATGGTGTGTTCTGTTATAGAAAAATCAAAATAATTTTTCGTTTTCAGACATCTGACCTAGCTATTGCACGAACACTCAATCGAAAAAAATATGCAAGTCTTCATGGAATATTTGCAATTAGCCACGGAAACAAAGCACAATAATAAAATAAAATAAAGAAGTCACAAAAGCACAAAAACCACTACTATAACTTTACTGAGTGAGAAGAAAATAGATTAACTTCCATTGTTAGCAAACGACGAGAATGTCACTTCTTTCCTCTGGAGAAAGACGTGACATCACGTGGCATGACATAACGGTCCGCTGATGGCCTGTGTGAACATCGCCATTTGAAATGCACTGTGGAATGTTTTGGCACGATGTGACGTAGTATGACATGACGTGACAGTCAGTGTAAATTGGCTTTTGGCTATATCATATATTTGCTCTGTTGTGAAGAGTCAAAAAGTTTACTTGTTTTTTGCTAATATTGGCAATTAGATTACTTATTTGTACAAAAGTGCATTAGAAAAGTTGTTTCTATTTTCGCTATAAGAATTTAATAAAGTGCAACAGGCTTTTAGAAACGTTAAATGTTTACTTTTGACAAGTCTGCTATGAGGAAGTTGAGGAGTTACAAGTTTTATAGGCGTCTTGCTGAACTTCATGAACACACTAAAGCTGAGAAGTGTCCTCGACACCGAAATTGTGGAAAAACCGAAAGAGATGATATGAGCAACAGCCGAATCACAGTCAGAGAAGTCACTAAGGATACTTTAATATCAACTGGAACGAAATTTTAGCGAATGTTTTGGTTCGAAATGTGTGACACTTAGGTTTTTGTGATATGGTTGAATTGTGAGTAAAACTAGGGACAAGTGCAAGTCATTCAAGTGTCTGTAAATGAAGTCAGCAACGACACAGAAGTAATTAAGCGTGTCACAACAGATCATGAAACATGAGTTTATGAATATTATGTCGGAACTAGCTTCAATTGTGACAGCAGATGCTTTTTGGATCTCCCAGACCGCAAAGTACACGAGAAGTGGAGTCAGGGGCGAAGCTGATGCTCACTGTGTTCGGTTTTATGGTATAGTGAACTGTGAGTTCTTGCCACAAGTTCGAACGATCGGTAAGGAGTACCACTTAAACTTGAATGGCGTTTGCATGAAGCAAACCGATAAAATGCCCATCTTTTGCAGCAAGATAATGCGCCTGCTCACACTTTGATGCTTGTACGAGAATTTTTGGCCAAAAACATAACTGTAACGATACCCTAGCCTCCATATTCGACAGAAATGGACCTAAGTGATGTTGTTATATCCCAACAATAAAGAGTATCTTAAAGATCCATCATTATACAGGCATGGATGAGATTAAAAACACATCAATGAGCGATCTAAGAATGGTTAAGTTATACAAATGTTTCTGACATTGTAAAAAGAGCTGCTATTTGCATGTAATATTAATGGGAGCTATTATGAAGGGGATAATATTGATGTAGACAATAAAATGTAATTACTTCCCAAAAACAAAAATTCCTGTCATTTTTTTAGCACACTAGTTCAGCGTCAACAACACAGGTCCTAGCACTCTTGTCTGGGGCACACCTGAAGTTACCACATTGGATTTCTTCATATTTTGTGGGTTCTGTCCAACGAATATATGCTGTTTCCAGGCACCAGAACATAGAGGATCTCCCAAAAACATGAAGTAATAAAATGAAGAAGAACGTCATTTTGGTTGTTAAAATGTTTTGTTATTTCGTTATTTTCGTATTATAACTTGAATGTTATGAAAGTATACTTTTTCAGAAGCAACAGCGGACTGAAATTGTGTCAAAAACAATCGTTCTTGTTGCGATTTGTTATAAAGAAATGTCAGTTAATGACATGTTGTTGGCGGTTTAAGTTGTCAGGAGATCTGAAAATAAAAGTCATGACCAGAAGTTATGTGCACCATTGTGTAGCGTGTGGAGCTGTGGAATTGTGAAGTCTAATGGAGTTGCATTATTCCTCTGCTGCTTGCAGATATTTTTTTATTCAGCTTTGCATTTCTAAAACATTCTGAGACTTTGTTATTAATTTAGCAGAAGTATATTCTGTAATATTTGATGTTATGTAGATGCATACAACAGCATTCTCCCTCAGGGGTTCGTTTGTTCGACTTTGTGAAATGCCAGGGAATATCGAGATCACAAACTGCAGGAATGGTTGACTGAACCACATCTACAGATGTCGCGAAAAAGTGATAGTAAATACATAAATAAATAACACCATAAATGTAAATGATGTGTTAACATAAGTACTTTCATATATTTAGCAGCAAATATAGAATAATGTGAAATACTGGTCCAACCTCTGTATGGATACTTAAGATACAACTGCAAACCTGTACATAGTTATTTGGAGATGAAGAGGCTGGCAGAGGACAGTAGCAGCTGCATCAAACCAGTCTTTAGACAGAAGACCACAACAATAACACATACATGTCCATCATTATACTTTAAGCTGAATGTAAGAATAGAGCAAGTAAGAGGAGATATTCACCAGCACAACACTAGCAGGAAAATTA
Organism: Schistocerca nitens; assembly: GCF_023898315.1. Taxonomy (NCBI): domain Eukaryota; kingdom Metazoa; phylum Arthropoda; class Insecta; order Orthoptera; family Acrididae; genus Schistocerca; species Schistocerca nitens. Next base: position 79,969,626 of record NC_064624.1, read on the forward strand.
AAATCGATATTCTGAGATAGATTATTAGAACTAGCCCACTCACCCAGAGTCATTTCAAAAAACTTCTTAATAAATTACAAATCTCAATGTGCTTCATGGTTCAAATGGCTCTGAGCACTATGGGACTTAACATCTGAGGTCACCAGTCCCCTAGAACTTAGAACTACTTAAACCTAACTAACCTAAGGACGTCACACACATCCATGCCCAAGGCAGGATTCGAACCTGCGAACGTGGCGGTCGCGCGGTTCCAGACTGAAGCGCCTAGAACCGCTTGGCCACTTCGGCTGGCCGTGCTCCATGGCTTGGAAATTATGTCAAAGAAAAGTATAGATCTGGCAGGCTGAAAATCCATATTATAATATGGGTGGAGCATGAAATGTGTGCATTTTCCCATAACTTGAATAAACACAACATACACATATAACAGTGGCTTTAGTCATCAAAAATATGTTCTCCTTCACTATTTACAACAGTCTGCGAACGCTGGAGTAACTTTCCGATCCCACGACTGTAGAAATCATGTGGTTTTGAGACAAAGAATTCCTTGAACGGATCTTTGGTTAGCAACCAAATAAATAAGATCTTTGTCGCTAATTTTTCGAAGTTAATTTGTAGTAAATACAAAAACAACTCGAATTAGACTTTGCCCTTTTAGTCTGTGACCTATTTTGTTCATCAAGATCACAAGTTTTGCATAATTTTTGGTAGCAGGTGGCGCAAGAGACATGGACAGAGGACCTTATGGGAAGGCAAGTTGCAGGGGCAGAAGTTCTCATGAGTTTGAGTATGGAGGTAGACCAAACGTTAAGGCTGGCGTCAAAGTGTATGCTGGGCTGCAATAAAGACCTGAGGAAGAAGAGAATGTCGATCTGAACTCATCTTCATCAACAAACAAACAAGATATCGAAACTGACAGCACTCAATGCAGATATGACTGATACTTATTCCATAAACAAATAGAGAAATTCCGTTTCCCAATCAGAGACGATACCTCTGCCATTGGAGACCAATTCAGACAGAGTACAAGTACTGAGAGAAGTGCAAATCACTCAGAGAGAAATTCTGATTTCGTTAAATATGTCTACTAACTATGATAAAAATAAAAACAACAGATAATAGGCTGACACTGATGGTTCTCTCTATGTGTTTATCGAGGAAATCAATGGTAATGTTGGGAATACCATCCCATGGCTTTGGGGAAATTATTATTCACCTCAGACGCCGTATTTAAAAGTGCAGTCGCGATTCTCAAGGCTGTTGGAAAGAAAAGAGGCAGTATTGATTTCGCTACAGGGGAATCTGCCAATAAATTTTTAGAAGATAACCCTCTAGGTAAAGAAAGAAGTTGCTTATATACTGAAACACAGAACTATCCATAAGGGATTTGTAAGGAATGTAGATGCTAATCAGTCAGAGCTGGAGCTGAGCAAGACATTCAATCTTCAGTCCCAATGACTCATGTATGCAGATTGTTCAAAAGAATAAAGCACTTGGGCACAATAAGCAATGTCCCTTGACGAATATGTGTTATCAAGTTCACATCATAGTTCTTACTACAATATAACACACTGTATCGTAAGTGATGTTCAGTTAGGCCTTACATTCCTCTAGTCATACAACACTGCCAATGTTTAAGATATGGCCATTTACTTAATCAGCGCCAGTCAGAGATGCGTTGTAATAAATGTCGAGGTAAGCATGGGGAGTTAATGTGCTCATGCCAAACTACATGCTGTGTGCATTGCAAAGGCAATAACAAGTCAAGAGACAACTTGTCCAATGTGTCTAGAACAGCAAGACATTAAAAAAGCTTTAGATGTCCTCAACATTTCTTTCAAAGAAGCTGTAGAATATGTTAGCCACAAATTGTGTGCCCTAGTAGCAGGAAACCAGGATAAAAGTAAACTGAATTGGCAGGGGGAATTTCCTCTCCCACAAAACACATGGCAAAAATTCGTGACAATCATCCACCCTAACAGACATAAGCCTATAAAACCTATGCCAACTACTACCCACCTCTTTGCTAATATAAATTTACCTGTATTCCCCATTATTGAGACTTCTTATGCTCCACATCATCATGCTGGTGCTCCCCAGCTACCAGACACATGTGGACAACTTCTAAGAAGGGAGGACAGAACTATGCATTTATTGATAAGCTAGTATCTAGATATTAAATTTAGTAACTCAGTTAACCTCTTCCAATACAGACCAAGCACAGCAAGCAGAAATTTACAATATGGGTATCCAAGAAATAAAACATGGCTGAGGATCAGAAAGATGCATTTTTTTACTTCAGGATGGCCTATATTACAATGGAATACTATGTCAGAATGTTTCGAACAGGGAAATACTGGAAAAAGAACTAGGTAAACAAAATATCTCCATTCTGGTTCTACATGACATGTGGTTCAAACCACAAACGCCAATTCATTTTAAAGGATATAATTTAGTAACATCAGACAGACCAGATGGTAAATGAGTGGCCTTTAACATTTTAAGTAGCAGAAATAGAAAAACTGCCTGGTAACTTTTGTATTGTGTCCATATATACAGCTCCCGTGACTACAACCCGTATCAGTATCTGGCAACAACTGTTTACTCAGCTTCAGGCACTCTTCCTTGTCTGTGAGGATTTTAACTTTCGTCCACAGTGCTTGGGGCAATGCTGTCAACGATCCAGAAGGTGGTCATCTCTTCAGTACAACTGATGATCTAGATTTGGTCATTTTGAATTATGGATCCCCAACAATGTTACCTTTCCCTTATAGACAGTCATCTGCAGTGCACTGGAGTCTTGTGTTACCGAATTTTCACAAAATTTCGAAGTTGGAGAGCTTAAGGTATTCTATGGGATCAGACCTTTATGCCATTAAAATTCTGCTGGGCTCCGATATATCTTTGAGAAGGAGATATTACTCAAACAGCCCACGCAAAAAAGGATGCTGCTGGAAAACATATGAGAAAACATATGAGAAAACTATACAGGAAGTAATCGGGAAACTGCATCCAGCATCCTACATGGAGCTTATGGCAGACATTGATCTAGCAGGTTGTAATGCAGTTCCCCAGCGGAAAACAAAATTTTTTCTCTGGTAGACCGTGTGCTTCTGATGGGATACTGAATGTTCCAAAGCTGTGGCTAAAAGAATATTAGCACTGACTAAATATCATAGAGAACAGACCTTGCATACGTTCCTGGAGTTCATAAGAACAGATGCAAACACCAGGATATTCCCAAGGAAAAAGAAAAAGGTGGCTTGGATCAACTACTGTAATGGACTGAATAAGGACTCTGATATACGACAAGTGTGGAAGACAATTCGTTCTCTAAATCATCTTCATGCAGTTGGATCTTCAGCAGTGGCCCCTCTACAGTTAGAAGGCTTTGTGTCAAAATTAGCTCCTCCATCTTGTTCTGAAAGCACCATGGCTAATCCAAAACAAACAGATTTCAATCATTCTCTATCAGCTTCAGTCTCCAGACATGAGTTGAAGATTTGAAAAATTCTACAAATACTGCTCCAGGAATTGAATGTGTTCATTATGGGATGATAAAAATGGAGGCTTTAGATCTTCTTCTATGCATATTCAATGAAATATGGGGAAGAAGGGAGCTTATGGAGGAATGGACTACGCAAATGCTTATGCCTATATTGAAACCTGGGGCAAATCCCAAAAAATCAAACCTCTTATGGACCAATTACCTTGTGTACTTGTGTGGGGAAAACTCTTGAAAGATTTGTCAAAAACCGTCTTGAGGCTTGACTGGAAACTAATGGATTATTACATCGATCACAATTTGGCTTCATCAAGGGCAGAGGAATATTGGCCAACTTAAAAACATTTAGCAGTGACAGTCTACCTGCTTTTCATGAAGTTTTTTATGCTGTTACTCTTAGATGTGACATCAGCTTATGATAATGTTCAGGTCTCCATCCTGTTCGAAAAGTTGAAGATAATTGGTCTTCCTATCAGTTGGATATATTGCATTAATACTTCCCTCAAGAAGAGATCAATCTATATAAAATATTAGAACCACTTTTTGGGAGCTATGTCTCCTTCCAGAGTCTTACCCCAGGGATTTATCCTCAGTCCCTTGTTATACATTCTTTACTCTGGGAACCAACAAAACATTATTCTCCCTAATGTTTATAGTCTGCAGTATCTAGGTGATGTATGCCTATACCCATCTGGATCCATGGAGGATCCTGTATTCAGCAATCTTACAGAGGCAGTTCTAGAAATGGACGATTGGTTACGCGCTAGTGGCCTTGAAATCTCTTCTTCAGAACCCTCAGTTATATTTTCAAGATGCCAAGTGCTCTGTAACGAAATTCGTACAAGGGCTATACATTTCATGTTAAGCCTTCAGCCAATTTCTTGGGAATGTGGTTTGGTTCCAGACTCAGTTGCATTCCTGAAATCAAGTCCATTATCGATACTTGCCTTCCAGTCTTGAACATCATTAGATCTTTAACTAGAGTATTGTGAGGTGTGAACCCCAGTGTTCTATTAATCATTTATCGAGCTTTAATTAGGAGTAGGATTGAGTATGATTGCACAGTATATGGGAATGCCAGTGTCAAGTATCTCCAAAAGTTAGAAATGTTTCAGTATAGTTGCATCTGGAATTGTTTAGGAACAATGAGATCAACTCTACATCTTCGCTCTAGTGGCTCGCTAACAAGATATATAATGAAGAGGTTGGCCCTCAGATCTCACCTGGAAATCAATAAATGTGATAGGCTACACACTATTTTGAACAACAGAGTCTTACATTGCCCACGAGACTTTTTTAGAAGTTTTCTCTCGCTGAAAAAGATCAAGAAGACTTCCTATGTATGAGTGACCTTTTTGAGTGTGCTCATCCCGTGCTCCAGTGCTTTACTTGTAGCTTGGTAATTGCTGTAGCAGCAACCACAATGCAATAGCAAGTGCATACCTCCATGAAACTTCGAGCAATGCTCTCCAAATTTACACTGATGGATCATGAATCGAATGTCTACAAACGGGTCACTATGAATAGAAACAAGCTTCCCTCGACAGCTTCTTCTTATTGGCGGAAGCGGTAGCAATCATGAAGGCAATCACGTTCTTGGTAACCCAGAATTACAAAAGGATCCTAACTATCTCGGACTGATTGAGCATTCTTGCTGCCATAGAGAGCAGAAATTGGGACAAGCACAGTAGCAAAATGGTCATAGACATAGCCCGCAATATAACGGTATGTTCTACATCCACATCTACATCTACATGGATACTCTGCAAATCACATTTACATGCCTGGAAGAGGGTTCATGGAACCACCTTCACAATTCTCTATTATTCCAATCTCGTATAGCGCTCGGAAGGAATGAACACCTATATCTTTCTGTACGAGCTCTGATTTCCCTTTTTTTATCGTGGTGATCGTTTCTGCCAATGTAGGTCGGTGTCAACAAAACATTTTCGCATTTGGAGGAGAAAGTTGGTGATTTGAATTTCGTGAGAAGGTTCTGTCACAACGAGAAACGCCTTTCTTTTAATGATGTCCAGCCCAAATCCTTTATCATTTCAGTCACACTCTCTCCCATACTTCACGAGAATACAAAACGTGCTGCCCCTCTTTGAACTTTTTCGATGTACTCCATCAGTCCTATCTGGTAAGGATCCCACACAGCGCAGCAATATTCTAAAAGAGGACAGACAAGCATAGTGTAGGCAGTCTCCTTGGTAGATCTCGATGTAACAAGTATATTCTTCTCCTGTAAATCAAAGCTCATAAGTGTATGTTCTACAATGAATCTATGGACCAACCAAGGGAGCTGCAACCTCTGAAACCTTAAATATTCAGCTACCTTATTTTGACCTTTTTCATCACATAAAAATGGAAATCGGATCCCAGTGGGAAGAGGAATGGAAAGCATCTGCACATAAAGACAAATAATATAAATGGATACAACCTCACTTACCAATATTACCTAAGTTTCCCGATATGTCTGTACACAGAAGAGTGATTTCTACAATTACAACAATGACATTCAGTCACAGAAGCTTTCCTGTTCATTTATGCCACCTTCATCTTAGGCCTCTGGACACCTGTGATGCCAAGAACTCAGATATGGGGGACATAAATCATCTGATCTTTGTTTGCCAAAAGTATGATCAACATAGAGAAAAATTCCTGTCTGAGCTGGGACACCTTGGGATTCCATTCGCTTTCAGTATTATTAGCCCACAATAAGCAAAGTTCGCATGGTGCTTCGAAGTTTTGCAAGATTCATTTTAAGGAGTGATATGAAAATTTGACCAACGATTTATAAAAACAGTGTAATGACTATTTTCCCTATATAATTGATTGCAAGTGAACTATACTTTCTGAAGTGTCTATATTTACTAAAATGCTGTGTAGAAGATGCAGTTGTATCATAGTTACTGCACCTCTCCATGGCTAAGTAGTATTATACTCCTAAGGGCCAAGTAAAATAAATGAAAACTCGTCCAACTACTATTGATACTTCCTCCTACTGCCTTATCTGCCTCTTGTAATTCTGGGTTACCTAGAACTTGATGGTCTTCGTTATTGCTACCACTTCCACCATATAAGAAGAAACTGTTGAGGGGATCGTTTATCAAGATCTGCAAATGCATCATCACCCTACACACCCACAACCACCTAAACCAAAACTATCTGCTCCCCTTTAACCAGTGTGGCTTCCATTCACGTTTCTCCTCTGACGACCAGCTCCAGCACCTCACTCATCTCCTGTCCCAGGAACTCAACTCCATAATTCCGCTATTTTTGTCTCCATCGATCTAAAGTAAGCTTACAAGTGTGCATGACATTCTGGTCTCCTTTTCAAACTCCAGATTAGGTTCGAATAGATTCATTTTTTGTTCCATGGACCCAAAAATAAGTCTCATGGTTGTGAAGCATGTCATAAAATATAACATACACACTTCCAAATTACTATGTCCACCATATTGTATCCTTCCTATCTAATCGCCAATTTTTTATCACTATTAGCAATACCAACCCCTGTAGCTTCCATCCCAACAGTAAGAGTGCCACAAGGCTCCATCCTTTCTTATTTCCTTTATATTCTCTACACTCTGATATGCCCAAACCACCTCCACCAGTCCACCTCCATCAATATGCTGATGACACCACTTTCCACGCCTGACACTCCAGAAATCCCAACGATTCCTCCAAATCCACCTGTCAGTTTACGTCCTGGTGTAACCAATGGCTTGTCAAGATCAATCCCTCCAAAACACGGGCAATAATTATAGGATGAACCACCTGTACCTCCCATATCCATGACTTCTGTCTTACTATTTATGAGCGTCCTACCCAACTAACATACAAAAATATCTTGTACTAACCCTTGACCGGCAATTACGTGCAAACTTCATCTATTAAGAAACCAGCAGAAAGCCCAGAATCTCCACAGCCTTATCCAACCCATCCTCTGCTAAGTAAATGTTGTATGGATCTCCACCCCACCAAAATTCTACAAGTCCCTCCAAATCCTTGAATGCCATGCACTCCATCTCGCTTTTTTACATCTGTTTACTTTCCCCCAACATGGATCCCCTACCATCTTATCAAATTTCCACACCTCTTCACCCACATCAAACACCTCCACATCTGCTGTGCTATCTGCAAACTAGATTCCAATAACCCCGTTTCCTCCCCTCTGACCACCAACCCTGGGATGCTGCCAGGCCTTCATGAATACATCTGCACATGCTCCATATCCTATCTCAATGCAACTTCAACCATGTCCCTCACCCAGACAATGACATCCATCCCAATACTCATACCTCCTAAAAACTTGAACTCTTCCCCACATATTCCACTCCACATCAGGGCCCCTCTCTTCACTTCCCTCTCCATTCATCCCTATCCCTTTCCTCTTGTAACCACTACCCTCTCACACACCACACTAATACTCACCCTCTGTCTTTCCCACTGTCTGTATACCCACTATCTGCCTCACCTCCTACCTATCATCTCCATCGTTTCTCTACCTAACAATCTCCATCTCTTTATCTACTCTACTCAACCCTATGGAACACATTCTCTCCCCTGACAATACGTCTCACTCAGTGCAGGTCCTTCAGATTTTAAGAGAAAGTGCAGTGTGTCAGTGTTTTAATCAGAAGAATTTCAAATTTCTGCAATGTGTTCTTAAAATGTACATATTTTCCTTTTTTGGTTGTCTGTCATTGATTAATATAAAATATAATAAATTAATTTAAATAGAATAAATTAATTTAAAATAGAATAACAGCCCCAAATTTTGTTTCTCCATCTATATTTTTTTAATTTTATTGGTTGAAAAGCGGAATGTTGTGCCACTGGCAGGCCTCCCCCCCCCCTCCCCCATCAATATGGAGCGAGGGCGATAAAATAACAATACAGGAAAGAAAAATGGGCTCAGAAATGAAGTTGCAAGGTTCCTGGTGGCGGTGTTATTTCAGACTTCGAGTAGGTTTCGATAAAGGAAATCAACTATATTACAGTGTCGCTTAGTGCAGATGCACAAAGAGTAGCTCCAAAATTCGTTATGGGATTCAATAAGATTAATATTTCGTAGTATTTAACTGATGTGGGGTGCAAGAGTGAATATACTAGTTCTTAAATTATTCTTTAGGGCATAGTAAATAGTATCTAACATAACACTCAAAAACTTTGAAACTGTACTTTTGAGAATTGAAAGAACCCTAATTACTGCAAAGATGGACATTAATCGCCAGATTCAAATATCGAAATGTCACTACTAGTTTTAAATGGTTCAAATGGCTCTGAGCACTATGGGACTCAACTGCTGAGGTCATTAGTCACCTAGAACTTAGAACTAGTTAAACCTAACTAACCTAAGGACATCACAAACATCCATGCCCGAGGCAGGATGCGAACCTGCGACCGTAGCGGTCTCGCGGTTCCAGGCTGCAGCGCCTTTAACCGCACGGCCACTTCGGCCGGCCACTACTAGTTTTACTTGAGCCAAGAATGTATCTTTAATGTATCAGACTTTTTTTAACAGAGTAAGAATTACGGCTCTACAAATTATCCGAAATTGTTTTTCATATGGGTCTTCGTTTCTGAATGCTACATAAGCTACTTTGTTTGGTGCCTTTGTGTTATTTATGCATAAATTCCACCTTCTAATGAAACATTTGTGCTTTCTTTTCTTCTTCTTCTTGGATTCTAGGCTTAGTTCTAATACCATAAACTGACGCCATATTGAAAACAGCGCTACTGCGATTTTGACAGGAGAGATTTGGGAAGGTTCGTTTGAACAATTACCAGACAGCGCCAGACAACAGGCTGTTCTGCACATGTGCAGCTACGATGACGTAGGCAGCCCGTGCTTGGTGCTTGCTCTGCTCATATGCTTTTCGTCGTATTTCTGGTGGGGCATCATGTGACCATGTGTAGCCGTGCGGCCTGTTGTTGAGAGGACATACTGAGTTGTACTTAGACTAATTGTTTTATCATATCCCACACAGATAAAGGATGCAAATATGGAAGCAGTTCTTGGCAAAATATCATTTCAAAATTAGACTCCACAGCTCGCAGTACCATAAAATTTTGCTAAGGGGTGACTGACAGATTTTTTTTTTTTTAATTCGTACTCTGCAATATTCTTATGAACCATTTCCTACAGGTTTACATGTACAAAGCACTGCAAAAAGCTAGTTGGATGGAATACAAATGTCTTGCAACAAAAAAAGAGACAGTTTCTTGGGTAGCTCACACCGGAATAAAGGACAATAAATTTCATGACTATTTCAAAATGTGAAAAAACTGACATGGTTGTCTGTGAGGCAAAGAAACTGTACAATTGACAGTTTATATTCTACTCTAGGAATAAATATGAAGCCATGTGGGGAGTTAAAACGATAAAACACGGTATGCTGCCAGTCTAAAATTTAGCATAGAATGTCATTCTATAAATTTAAGACGTAAACGCAAATTAAGAAATAACTTCAGGCCTAAAGGAAGTACTAGACAAGTACCTTGTGATCGAAAAACACTTTCACAGAATGCAGATTTGTAAAATTCTGCTACAGCTGTCATATTTGAAACAAAATATTTAGTTCAAAACTACTGAAAAAATTTGCCTATTTAGTCAGCTACAAGTCAATGTTTACGTATGTATATAGCATTAAGAGATCTTACAGTGTCATAAAAGGACATCAGAGACTACTCCAGCAGCATCAGAATTTCATAAACCATACTAAAATGCTTCATTCCGTTCTAATTGAACATTTCTATGTCCAGATGCACTCTGAAGTACGTGATATTCAGCTTTTCATGTGGTTTTCGTGATACCAATTTTCTTGGAGGTCCAGTACTGTATTCTCATGTTTGGTTCTTTATTATGGTATAACGTCATTCTCCCAGAAAATGAAAATTTGCACTTTAAATTGAACGAGGTTGAAAGTAGTCAATAGTGCGGAATGAAACACTTCCTTTCAAATAAACTAACTGCCTCAGGGGAAAAAAAATTAACTGAAGCAAATTTCTCTATAAAACAGACAGAAATAGCTTCATTAAGACATTAATGGTTGATTGCTAATAACGTGGAAATAATATAAAATCAGAAAATCGAAACTGTTAACTTATTTTGGTCTTTCATGGTTATGAGAATATATATTAATTCACTTGATGGCCCCCGGCCACAGAAATCTGTTTTGTTTTCATTTGACGTGGGAGCTGTAAAGTGTAAACGAAGACACGAAACATATACAAATACACGGAATACGGGTCACGTGAGGAAGAACCCCCCCCACTATAACTCAGCTTGCTCTGCGCATGCGCGAATCTGGCAGCTTGGGCACGCCAGAAAATTTTTTCCGGGTAGCTTCTGGCTACTTGCTGCTACTGCTCATACAGCAAACAGCCACGCTTCAAGTAGCCAGAAGCGGGAGGAAGGCACTTCTCATATGCGAATTCAGCTCTGCGCATGCGCACGAGCCCGCTGGCAACTGCTCATACGAACCTTAAAGACAGCAGACGATACCTCTGCCGCATCAGCCGTCATGTCACTTGCTGTGGCATCACTTTTGTTGCATGTGGAAATCCAACTTTACAAACTGAAAATTGCTTATATTTCGTTGTTCCTTGTAGTTCCATTCATAGAAATCATTTTATACCGTCATGGTTCCGCTCATGGAGGTAAGAATATGGTTCCGCTTGACAGCTTTGGTATTGCACACTTAGTGTTGTTAACTATCTTTGGTTGTTTACTGTTACAGTATTACGTCTCTGGCGTAAAATTTGAAACCGTGGCGGTTGGACAAGAAAAATATTTTGACTGTCTAATTTAAAGGGAATGTTCTTACTTCATTGAATTAACGAGTGTCTTAAGTAACGTAAAGAAAAGATCGTGGATATTTTGTGATATAGTTTGAAATCTATTTTCTTTTTATTATTAAGAGAAGTTTTATTTAGAAGTGCTTTGTGAGTTTATTAAATGAATTAAGTCTACCGCGTTTGCAGTTTCCGTGATAGCGTATAGTGACACCGGCACATTTTAATTACTTTTTACTCTGTTTTTTCAGAAGACGAGCATGTTAAAGCAATAGGACAGTTTTACGTTGTGAGAATTTCAGTGCCGATAAAATTAAACGGAAACTGCAAGATACGTTCTCTTTCGTCTGGAAGAGGACGAGAAGGAAAATGGGCAATTGTCCATCTAGCAGCCTCAAAGAGTTATTTGAAGAAGTTATTTCGAATGAGAATAAACTGAATGCTGCACCCGTAAGTAGTGGTACACCAGACAGGATTACACTCATCGATCCGAGATCTCCATTGGTAGACGCAGAACGAACACCCGTCGAGGTACGTTTTTTAATCTTTTCTACGTATTGCTTTCGTGTTGATTCTTGTTCTGCATTACGTTGCCACGTTCAAAGTGTTCTTGTTGGGACTGTTATCTAGTATGGTACCGCTTGGCATACTTATTTGATCTTCCCCTTTTGTGTGTTTTTGAATGCAGTGCAAGAGGGGGTTGATGTCTGCAAATTATTACCAGTAATAAGAAGTAAATCGTTGTTCACCGAAGCATACAGTCAGATTTTCTAATTCTGAATACGCACTTGTTTCGAGAGCGTATTTGAAGTTTATCAGCATGTTCGAGAGTATACTGGCGAATACTGTTTGACAGCGGAAATAAGAGTTAATTACATATTGGAGCATCAGATAATTGTAGTTGTAACGGTTATGATGGTTTGAGCATATACTTCTACGACATTCCTGTTAAGATTCGAAGTAGGGGACCTAATGAGCAAACTTTGCCCATTATATAACGAATCATATGTCTTAAGGTACCTAGCTGTTTCAAGATTGTTATAGAATGACGGGTAATTTGATGGCAAAGCCCATAAATCTTATTGTGAAGTAGAAGTAGCAACAGATTTCATTTGCCAGAAGCCTGCATGATATGTCAATAATTGTTCCCTATTTCACACCCATCATGACAGCATATAAGAGATCTAATTTGTGATTGATTTGTTCAGTCTTTTACAAATTTCACTCAGTTTCATCATATCGAACATTCTCCCCAAATTAATGCTCTTTCGTTTTTATATAACACATCAAGGAATGTTAATTCAGGAACAGTGCATTATGTAATACGCAGATCCAACCTTGGATCAATTGAATGTGCCAATACCAGATGTCACCTTCATCCTGTAATGTAATGACGTGTGATGTCACATGTGCACAAACAGAAAATGAACATAACTGACATTATTTCTTGTGCACTTATATAAAGTTTTTGACAGACTGATCCCATTTATCGTGTAGCCAGAGGTCTAGGGTGTCTTGCCAGCAGAAGTTATGTACTTAGAAGCAGCTTATGGTGTCTCAGTGAAGCATGTCCAAAAACATGTTTACTTCGTCAGTCTAAAGAACATAATTCTACTAATCCAAAATGCAGATTTGCTTAGGTAACTAATAAATTTAGCCACAATACTTCTGTAAATTTACATAATGTTTACATAATTTAAATGCAAAAAGCCAAAAAAGATAAAAAAAAGAAAATCGAATAGTAATACTTCTATACTATGGTTACATCATTTTAGATGTTAGGCATAAGATCGTAAAGCAATCCATATGTGTGCTAACACCGGTTTTGTTTACATTATTAAAACAATTGAATGCAATCTTACTATAATCCACCACAGTTATGATATTTAGGTAGGCCTATAGTAATGCTGTTTAGAAGTCACCTCGTTTTGCTTTTCATTTTCCTCTCTTCCTGTGTACATTTTTATTTCAAAACTCTGCCTGTTTCAGTTATTTTCATCATAAATTCTCTGAATGAATATAAAGGGGTTTCTAGTAGTAACTGTTTGATGAAATATATTAATTTAACTTTCGATTTGGCATTAGTGATGTCCAGTCGTAAACAGTTATAAAATTTTACTGCCATGTAACCACTGCTTCTGTCAAGTTAAGTTGTTATTCTGTGGAAATCATAATTTTGTGTGGTTTCTAATGTGGTGGTGGTGTATATCTTGGTTTTTATGGAATTTATCTTTATGGTCCCAAGCAAGTTGCGAAATTTTGATGTCAATGGAAAGGTCCGATTCCACCCATCTGCTTTGACCCATGACGTAACTGCATTCAGTCGTGTGACGTCATTGAGGCGAAGCTGTTAGAAATGGATTTTATTTGCAAATAGCATGTTGGCATAAGTGGTGGCACACTCTAGTGTATGGTGTTTGTTTCCAAATTATTTGTGAATGATATTGATGCAGTATTGACCTTAGCACTTCATGTTATTTGATGTTGTTGGCGTTTATTGCTGTCTTGGTCGTGTATTATTTCAGTGTTGTTAGTCATTGGCTACCGATGTAGTTTTGGTTTTGAAAATGTTAGTTTGTCATGTTGTTGCTGGTTTGAAATTTTTTTAGTATATATGGATGTCACAACAAATTTTACTAGTCATTGATTGGTTGCTGCTGTGTGTGACAATGTAGCATATAAAATTAAAATTCTCTAGTTATACAGCCGATTAACAGAAGTATCATCAGTGCTTGGAAATTGACATTCATACCATCCACTTTTCCTTCTCCCACCCCACCCCCATTTTGGGGGGGGGGGGGAGGGGGCGTGTTGACATTCTTACTGTATGTTCAGCTTGACCCCACCCAAGACCCTCTACTTTTCACTTCATCATTAGTTCCATTTTATTATTGAAGTGAAATAGTTCTTATGGTTAAATATCTGTGTTCGTGGGTGTATTTAGTGACTTTATGGTATTGTATATACTGGGAATAGGGATGTCATGAGTCAAAGCAGATGGGCAGAATCGGGTGCTTCTGTATTATCAAATTTTGTATAGATACAAACTGTTTAAAAATTGAATCCTCTGTTTTTTGATTAGAGGCATGCAGCAGTCTCTTGTTATTATGTTTTCTATTATTCTGATTGCTCTCTTTTGTAATTTGAATATTTTAACTGCATCAATTGAGTGACCCCAGATTTCTATACCATAGCTCATTATAGCATTGAAGTGAGAAAAGTACACCATGTGCAGATCATCTCCACTTATTAGTGACTTAATTTGTCTGAGTAAGTTTATTGCTTATGTTGGCAATTTGATTTTTCCAGTCAAAACAACTGCCTACAGTTACCCTAAAAATCTTATACTTTCAACTACTCTTACTTCTAGATATCCAGAGTTGGTCAGTTCATTTGCTTTTCTTCATTTATTTTGTGTTAGATTTCTCATAACTGAGAACTACCCTGTTCAGTTCAAGCCAGTGAGTGATTACTTCAGCTGTTTGATTGCTTTTGGGTAGGGTCGAACCAATATGGTCATGTGCACAGGAGAGGCACTGCAGGCGATGCTGTGCTGTTAGCAAAGGCGATCATGCCAGTAGTTTGCTGTCATAGCCCATTAACACCAAATTTTGCAGCACTGTCCTCACTGGTATCCCACATTGATTTCTGTGGTTACTTCACATAGTGTTGCTTGTCTGTTAGCACTAACAAATGTATACAAACACTTGCTCTTGGTCGTTAAGTGAAGGACTTTTACCAACAAATGTTAAGGCTGTTCTTTAACACATGATGTACAACATTTATATATTACTATTGTAATAGTATTATAATGGATGTTGTAGAAAGTGTTAGTTTCATTGATGGGTGTAAAAGACTGGTACACATGAAAATCTTACATGTCAGGGACTGGTGCAACTGACTTGCCTTAGATTTTTTTTAATGATATAGACACTTTAGATGAAAATTTATCAGGATATTCAGTTAAACTCAAACGAGCTCTATATTATAAAAACATTTTTGAGGAATAGGTTGAGAACTTTATAAGAAATGAATTAATGTCTTCACTGTAAAGTTATGTTAGTCCCTCTACCACAGGGAAATAGATAATAAGTTTCCCCTCATAGAGGCTAGGACCTACATGAGGTTTCCTAGACCTCTATAGGATTTCAAAGAGAGGTTGTTACGACCAGGTATGAGGCATGTTCGGAAAGTAAGTACAGTTTCATTCTGCCAACACTACAGCACTAGTGTTGCAGTTCCGCACATTTGCACTTGTATCTCATTCACTGTCTTTCCACTGACACCATTACTGCCAGATTGTGGTATTTATATTCATTGGTGATGAATGTTAAGAGAATTTTTCCCTTCGGAATACCATCATAAAATTTGGCGTACATATTAGGAAATAGGGGTCAACAGAGGCATCCGATCCCACCTGTCTGCTTTGACCCGTGACACAAGGGTCGTGTGGCGTCATTACGGCCCAGAGTTTAGTTTATGATTTGGTTGTGTTTGTAGATGTCGTCTTGTTGTGCTTGATGGTGCCCTCTGGTGTGTGTGTGTACGTGTATGTGTATGTGTGTGTTGTGTTGGGTTCATTTTGAGCTTTGACGTTGACAGAGTGGAGTTGTTCGCTGTGGTTGTGGGCTGTGACTGAAGGATTGAAACTCTTTTCAGTGAGTTACCAAATTTATATTTTTTGTGTTTTAGATACGTGTTATTGGTTTGTTGTTTATGGTGCAGTAAGACGTTTAATTTGTGTGGCTTCTTTTGTTAGGTATGGATATGATGTAGTTCAGTAGCGCAAGGTTGTGGGCGGAAATGGAGGATATGATTAAGTTTCTGCAGATGTTTGGATTGATAGCAGGGAATGTCAAATGTAGTGCCTGCAGAGAAAATACCAGGTAGGCGAGAGTTTCGGCGTATCGAACCAGGGACGGGTACATGTAGCGGTGTCGAAAGGACAACCTTCGGCGCTCCATTAGATCAGTACCTGGTTCGAGAAATCTAGATTATGCATGAGAGAGATTGTTTTGATGACGTACTATTTCTGTTACGGGTCCTCGATTAGTTTTTGTGTGCATGAGGCTGGACTGAGTGAAAGGGCGGTGTTAGATTGTTTTCTTTTTGTAGGAAGTGTGTTCTAAGTATGAAGTATAGGGGTAATTTGGGCGGGCCCTGGGTGGTGGTTGAGATAGGCTAATCACAGTGTGGGAAGAGGGAGTATGAGAGGCATAAGCCTCCAGTTGGTTTATGGGTGTGTGTGTGTGGGGGGGGGGGGGTTATGTTGAGGGTTGGGAATGGTGATTCTGTTTTCAGGGTTTCGGAGGGGCGTACTAAGAGGGAATTTGTGGGGTTAATTGAAGAGTGTATAGAGGGTAGTACTTCAGTGTCAGATGCTGGGGAGGGGCGGTTAAATCAGTCATAGGGAGGGAGAAGAGGCTCTCTTCTAACATGCAATTTCATTTAGATGAGTATTGCTGGAAGAGTGTCCCTGGGGATTAATGTATTTTTAGTGTTTTTCTGAGGGCAGTAAGGTGTAAAGGCCAAGGGTGGTTAGTTGAGTGGCTTGGTATGTGGGGGGGGGGGGTTGTTTTATGATTATGTTGCAGAGGATCTTTCTTGTTGCAGTTGTTTTTGAATTTTAATGTGTGATTGAATTTCGTTTATTTTGTGGTTTTTATTTATGGCCTTTTTCGGGGAGGGGGGGGGGGTTCGCCAACTTAGTGTGTAGTGCTGGAATTTGTTGGTAAATAGTCATTTTTTTGGGTCTGTTGTTTGTGAGTTGTGATGTTTTGTGGGGTTTTGAGGTGTTGTGGGTCTGGTTTCATTTATCACAGTTTTAGGTGTTTGTGTTTGGTATCGTCACCTATGGTTGACCTGTATAGGTTAAGGGAAGTATCCTATTCCAATTTTTGTTGTTTTAGGTGTTGGTCAAGGTAAGTGCCCGATTCCAATTTTTGTATTAGGTGTTTTTTTTATTGACACTTGCGGTTGAGCTATGAAGGTGAATGGAAGTGACCAATTCCTATGGATTTTGTGGGTGTAGCGTAATGTGGGAATTTTGTGTTTCTCATTATTTTTTTATTTTTTATTTTTATTTTTTTTTTGTTGTTGATCATTGTGTGCGTGTCTGTATGTTTATATTTAGCTTGTCCCCACCCCCATATGTATTTTCATTTTTGTTGTCGTGCTTATGTAGTGATGTCATAGGCGCCATATTGTAGATGCTGAAATGGTCATGTCATGGGTCAAAGCAGATGGGTGAAATTGGACACTTATGTAATCCAAGAAATAGTTTATGAGTAATAAAGATTTATATTAAACACTCCGTCGTCAGGCCATTTGGACCATCTGACCGCCGTGTCATCCTCAGCTGAGGGTGTGGATAGGAGGGGCTTTCCCGCTTGTTATGATGGTTTTCTGTGACCGAAGCCGCTACTATTTGATCAAGTAGCTCCTCAATTGGCATCACGAGGCTGAGTGCACCCCGAAAAATGGCAACAGCGTATGGCGACTCGGACAGTCACCCATCCAAGTGCCGGCCACACCCAACACCACTTAACTTCGGTGATCTGACAGGAACTGGTGTATCCACTGCGGCAAGACCGTTGCCAAAGATTTATATTCGAAACAGAAAAAGAAAATGATATTGAAATTTTCAGCATTTAAAGGAAGTTTGGTTTGGAAAAAATTGTGTTTTAATTATTTTGGTCAAGTAAAACAATTCTAAAGCCTATAATAAACTACATAAAACTATAAATTTCAGGTCTGTATGTCACAGTTTTTAGATATAGCCATTTTAAGATAGAATAATATGACAAAATAGACAAAATTGTAAAACAAGGTTTAATTTTTTCTTTTTATTGGTTGATTTCACATGAAATACCCCTTCCGAAATACTTCTCAGTTTTCTAAACACTTCACACAGCAGCACAAATTTGTCAGTTACACATCTTTCTGCCCTGGTGCCCTTATCATCAAAAGGAAGATTTTTCAATAGCTGACAAGCTCGTATGTAACTCATAGTTCCTCTATATACTGCTGTTCTTAATAAATTTGACCCTAAATAAGGTAGCGAAGTATTGTTGCCCCAGTAAACTCCATTAAAATTCACATCAAACCATATATTTCAGAATCACTAGTAAGAGATAAATTTTCTCTTTTATCTTCTTCATTTGTATAGTCGACAACTTTCCCAACAATTTCACACGTGAAAAATTCCTTGAATTATTTTCCTGGCAGTAATTATTCCCTGAAGTTTGCAGCCTATGTTAGCAAAATCTGTTTTACAATGCCTAGGAGCTTCTGCAAGATACTCTGCCAGAACTTTTTACATATTTATTTGGAGCATGAACTGCATGATTTGTGTCATCATTGTCCTTCATTTCTTCTCCATTTGAATCATCTTCTACTTATTCATTGACTAGAAATCACTGAATTTGATAATTTGCAGCAGGCATGTGATAGATTTTGGTATATTGGTAGAGTATGCGGAAATGCTGTCGGTCGACAAAGGAGATTGCTTACAAATCAGTCATGCAACCAGTTCTGGAATGGTGCTCAAGTGTGGGGGGCACCCATACCAAATAGGAGTAATGGGGGATATTGAACATATACAGAGGAGGACAGCACAAATGGTCACAGGTCTGTTTAATCCATGTAGTGTGTCTCAGAGCTACCAAAGAAACTAAACTGGCAGGCTCTTGAAGATAGTCTACTAACAAAGTTTCAAGAACTAACTTTAAATGTTGACTTCAGGAATATACAGCAACCCCCGCCCTTCCACATATCACTCGCATAGTGATCGTAAGAATAAGATTAGAATAATTACAGCGTGCACAGAGGCATTCAGATAATCATTCTTCCCATGTTCCATACATGAATGGAACAAGAAGAAACACTAATATCTGGTACAATGGAACATACTCTCTGCCACGCATTTTATGGTGGTTTGCAGAATATAGATGCAGATGTGGATCTGCTTAATGTTCAGCAAAAATTTTGGCCTTGTTCAAGCTTCTATAACTCATTATAGAAAATCTTCTAGACAAGAAATATGTTTAAATATGACAAACTGGTAATAATAATGATTAGAGTATAAATGAAAAGTGAAAATGAAACAATTGGTCTGTAAAACTCACACAGTCTTATGGCAGGGCAGGAACTGTGGAGAGGTGGTGAAGGAGATGAGCAACTTCTTGAATGTAGGGTGCGAGGTTAAGGAAAGTGATTCAGAAATGTTGGTTAACAAAGCCAGAGGTTCTTTCTGTGGGAGCATTTTACTCGGCCACCATGGTACAAGAAGTAGGGAGATCCGTGTAGTTGGGTTTGTGGAGTTCAGGGAGTGGGGAAAATATAGAAGTGCAGGGGGTTGCTGATGTCAGGAAGGAGATGGGTTCAGGTGTCACATTTTGGGGTGGACGGTAGGCCTTGAGGAACTGCTTGAGGGACTTTTGGGGTGGGATCATGGTTGTAAGGTTTGTATGCAGTGGTGCCAGGAAGTTGATTGAGCCTCAGCCACAAAGTCACTAAGAAATATGACCACTGTGGTGCTGCCTTTGTCTGTGGGAAGGATGATAAGGTTGTGAGGGATAAGATCGTAACCTGAAAAACAAGAACCTTCAACATATTAAAAAACTAAAAACCCACCTCGATTGCGAAAAAAGCACCTAGTGTTAAATGTTAACCCAGGTTTCGGTGTTCTTTTAATCATTGACAAAGGTCTTCTTAGGCACTTGTGGGTTTTATTGTTGTTCAGAAGAAGGTGTAGTTATCTACACCGAAACCTGGGTTAACACTTAACACTAGGTGCTTTTTTTCACAATCGAGGTGGGTTTTTAGTTTTCTAATAAAACCTGAAAAACAATTGGGACATTATTATTTTGCTCATAGACAAAGGCTCCACCATAGTCATCATGAATTATAGTGACCGTGGCTGAGGGCCTCACCAACTTTCTGGCACCTCTACATACATAACTTACAATTGTGATCCAAATCTAAAAGTCCAACAGGTGTTCAGGTGGCTCCTCAGTATCTTAAACCTGACACCTGAATCCATCTCCCTCCTGACTCTCTCCCCCCCCCCCCCCCCCCCCTCTCTTGCACTCATACCTTTTACCAATTTTACAAACAAAACCCCTCAGATCTCCCTACCGTGTTGTCCCATTGTGGCTTGGTACGCAGAACAATCCTCTGCCTTTGTTGACCAACACCTTCAAACTATTGTCTGTAACATTCCACCCTGCATTTAAGACATTTCTCACTTTCTTCACAGTTCCTGTCCCGTTACCACCAGACTCCTTGTTGGTCACTGTGAATGTGATGTCCGTGTACATCAACATCCTCCATGCGCATGGCCTTGCAGCTGTGGAACATTGGATTTCCCAATGCCCTACTGATACCAAAATCACCACCTCTTTCTTAATGCACCTAGTCAACCATATCCTGGCCCATAATTCTTTCACTTTTGAAGGCCAAATCTACAAACAAATCCATGGTACTGCCATGGGTACTTGCATGGCACCACCCTGCCCAATTTATGTATGGGCGAACAGGAGGAATCCTTCCTATCCAGTCAACACCTGAAATATCTCAGCTGGTTCAGGTTTATTGATGACATTTTCACGAACTCGACATGGAAAGGACAGTCTTTACTCTTCATTCCGTCAAACTTTTTCCCCAAGCCGTTCCATCTGGTCCTTCTCAACTCACTGAGCCACCTTCCTCTATGTAGCCACCCACCTCTCAGATGGCTTCATAGATATGTCTGCCCATATGAAGCACACCATCCACCAACTCCACTTTGACAGCTGTCACCCATTTCATGTCAAAAAATCTTTTCCTTACAGCCTCACCACCCACAGATGGCATGTCTGCAGTGGAAAGCGGGGATTGTCGAAAGATACCAACAATCTTGCCATAGTCGTTACTGACAGACAATATCCTATCTAGCTCATCCATAAACGAATCTCCCATGCCATCTGCTCTGTTGACAGCAGTAAACCTGTCAAACAGCCACAACCAACATTGCTCTGGTCACCCAGTATCACCTTGGCCTTGGAAATCTTAACTGCAGCCTCTGCCGGGCTTTGACTACCTCTTGTTATCCCCCTAGGGGCTCACATCCCGTTTTCTGAGTACATGCCTGGCCACCATGTGGCCCCAGCCCTTGCAGCACTACTTTCAGTTACATGCTGCAAGTCTATGTTTATACTACTCTTCTTTTTCTCTTTGCCTTTCCTTTGAATGGTCTTCTTTGTGCCAATCGTGCTTGGATCTGGTTTGTGTTTCACTGACTCATTTTATTACCTTCAGCGCCTTTTCGATATTAATTGTATGGTACCCTTGTTGGATCTGAATTGATACTCCTTTTCTAAATTTTACAAAAATGTGTATCTTGCAGGGAAAGTCCTCCATCATGGCATATACGGCATATATTCTCTCTTTATATACTTCTTTCTTGCAATGGTACTATGGCCAAAACCCAGCACGGTAGCCATTCTGTTGTGGGAGAGGGCGGGGGGTTGATCAAGTACCTGCACAGTGGTAGCCCCCAGACCACACAGGGATTGCACTGTTGGTACCCTGACCTGGAAACTCCACGTTCAGGCTGAGGAGTATATACCCATCATGACTGCCGCACAGGGGCTCTGCGCAGCAGTTTACTGGCTAGGTAGCCACTCCTGTGGGTGGGTGGCACCTATGGGGAGAACACCCATTGAGAGTAGTTGGTACCATGCTGGAAGATTCACACATGAGGCAAATTAAACCTTCTTTTGCTGATGGCTGCACAGCAGTCTCTTCTGAAGCTCAGATGTAGTACTATGCAAAGAGGTATGATCACAAAATGTTCCCTCCTGTGGTTATGCCATGGGGGAGTGTAGTACTCAGAGACAAGGTGAGAAATACTCCCATCAAATACCTCGTTTGTTCTGAGGTGGGCGATGATTCCTTTTTGACTGCAAAGCCTTTGTCTTTGTTTAACATCTCGAGGATAGGGTAGGGGAAGTGGCAGCTATTTCAAAAATTCAGAGTGACTCCATTTTGGTTAAACAGCCTCAGTCACAGGCACTACTTGCCTGCGACAAGCTGGATGATATTCCTGTCACTCTGACCACTCATAAAAGTTTGAATGTGATACAGGGCATTATGTTCCATCAAGACCTCCTATTACAGATTGGTGTCGAGCTGCTTGCTAATTTGAAGCGACAAGTTGCACATTTTATCCATTGTGTCCAGTGAGGACCAAAAGACAACAGAGTGGATACTGGAGCCTACATATTGGCATTTGAAAGTGACTCATTGCCTGAGGTATGATGTAACACTGTGATTGTAAAGCGGTATATTCCTCCTCTTATGCAGTGTTGCAAATGCATGGGATTCGGATGTGCATGTCTTCGCATTGCAACTTTAGCCCAGTCTGTAGGGATTGTGGCCATCAGTTGACACGAATGCTCCTTGTGCCCACCCATCCCCCACCCTTCCAATCTGTGTCAACTTGGAGAATGCCTTTCTCGGTGTTCCCAGACTGCACTGTTTTCAATTGCAAAAGGAAAATTGAGGAGTAAAAGACCCTTGACAACCCCACATATAAAAGGGCCAAGAAGAAATATGGTCACCTACACCTTACACCTATGACAGTGACATGTGCTACCGCTACGATGGCGTCATCCACTTTAGTGACTGTGCCATTGCTCTGTGTCTTCTATGTCTGACCCTAGGAGCTACCCAACTACACCTGCACATCTTATTTTTGGGGCTCCTCCTCCAACTTCTTCCCCCACAGCTCTCTTGGGAATGTCAACTCCCTGTCTGCAGTGACATCAGTCCCCAACCTCCAACCAGAGAAGCAACACCCTCCGGCACCCTTTACCAGGAAGGGGGCATTCCCTTCCCAGTACTCTGCTGACCTGAAGGAGCTACAGTTTACAGGTCGTAGGACTTCACATTCCTCCTCTGTCCCAGAATCTGAGGGAGGTGCGCCCTTGCAAAAGTTTAAACCATTGAAGTCCTCCAAAAAGGGGGAGATTCTGATGGCCCCCATGCCGCCAGATCCTGTGTGTTCCACCTCTGTATCCGAAGCAGTGTTCCTGGTGGGCCCTATGACCATTCCGTGCACTTTGTTTTGGAACAAATGTGTATTGCTGGTGTATCTTCACAGCAGGTGGCATTGAGGCATGACCTGCCTCTTTGGTCTCTTCATGCACCCACGAGATCCTGGTAGTGTGGCCCTCCAGTGGAACTGTAGCTGTTTTTTCCGCCACTTGGGTGAGCTATGACATCCTTTGTGCACATTCCCTGTTGTTGTTGTTGTTGTTGTTGTTTTTTGTTTTTTTCCCCATGGCTCTCGAGGAAACTTGTTTCCCAGCAGTGCAGACATCTACTCCCTGCGACTTTTGGAGTTATTTTAAGAATTTTAGACTCCGTCTGCAGCAAACACGTACCACTCAACACGACTACGAAAGTTGTGGCTGTTCGTGTGAAGATATCTCCAGAATCTGCCATCTGTAACACACTCTTCCTAATGGTGACTTCAGTGCCCACAACCCTTTGTGGTATAGAACTAAGACTGCTGGATGTGGCAAAGTTGTCAAAAACTTGCTTGCAAAGCTCAATCTTTGCCTCTTGAATACTGGTGTTCCCACACACTTCTGTGTTGCTTATGAGTCTCATTTGGCCATTGACCTTTCCATTTGCAGCCCAGATCTTTTCCCATCCATTCTTTGGAGATTCCATGATGACATGTGCAGCAGTGACCATTATCTTATTGTTTTGACCCTCCCTCAGCGTCACTTGTCTGGGCTTCCATCCATACGGGTTCTCTCAGAAGCTGCTTGAAATACATTCACGACTGCCATTGCCCATCACATCCCAGTACATGGAGGTATTGGTGCAGTTGTCCAGAGCACAGTTGCAGCCATTGTATGAGCAGCTGACTCGGTGATCCCCTCTTCTTTGGGATCCACCTGTTGGTAGTCAGTTCCTTGATGGACCACTGAAATCACTGTGACAATTAGAAATTTACAGGCTGGCTCTCCAATGCCATAGGTGACGTCAGTGTTTGGACCAACTTGTTACTGTTAAGTGGCTCTGTGCCCAAGTCCGCGACCTCATGAAACAACAGAAACGAGTGTGCTGGGAGCAGTATGTTGCTGCCACTGGAATGTACCCCTCCTTCACAGATTAGTGCGAAGATTCATCACCTCTATGGACACCAGTACCCTGCCTGCATCGCTGGTATCTCTGTGAATGATGATGTCTACACTGATCTAGATGCTGCTGCCAAACATTTTTTTCATTTCGCTAGAGTCTCCGCACCTGAGAATGATCAGCTTCTACTTTCTGTCCTCAAATACCAGGTAGAGTGTCTTCACTTACCATTTACAACACATCACCTGGAGCCATATAGTGTTTCATTCGGTGTGTGGGAATTACTCGGTGCACCAGGCCTTTGCCCTGACAAGCTCCAGGGCCAGACTGCATCCACAGCCAAATGCTCACATTGTCAGTGGATTGCCAACGTAACATCCGAACTACCGTGTCTTCTCCCACAACAGAGGTTGAGGTCTGGAGTCAAGATTTCAATTCATATACAGCCTCTGCTCTGAACTCAATCTTTTCCCACTGTCGCATCTTTTCAGAAAGAAATAGCATGCATCCCCACGATGTGTACTCCAACCTCGGTCCTGTCTTGACCTCACCTTTGAACCAAAAGACTCAGTTTCACTGCCTGTTCCTGGACGTACATGTATTTCCAGGCTTAAACATGGTATACACTGAGGGATCTGTGGTCAACAGATCAATATGTTTTGCCTACACACATGCAAAATGCTCACCACCCCACCCGCCACCCCCAATTCTCTCCCCTCCTCTACCCTCCTCCTCTGCCCTCCTCCTCCTCCTCCTCCTCTGCCCTCCTCCTCCTCCTCCTCCTCCTCCTCCTCCTCCTCCTCCTCCTCCTCCTCTGCCCTCGTCTTCCTCCTCTGCCCCCGCCCTCCTCCTCTGCCCACCTCCTCCTCCTCCTCCTCCTCTGCCCTCCTCCTCCTCCTCCTCCTCCTCCTCCTCCTCCTCCTCCTCCTCCTCCTCTGCCCTCGTCTTCCTCCTCTGCCCCCGCCCTCCTCCTCTGCCCACCTCCTCCTCCTCCTCTGCCCACCTCGTCCTCCTCCTCTGCCCCCCCCTCTCTCTCCCTTCTACACCCCCTCTCTCTCCCCTCTACACCCCCTCTCTCTCCCCTCTACACCCCCCCCTCTCCCCTCTACACCCCCTCTCTCTCCCCTCTACACCCCCTCTCTCTCCCCTCTACACCCCCTCTCTCCCCCCTCTACACCCCCTCTCTCCCCCCTCTACACCCCCTCTCTCTCCCCTCTACACCCCCCCTCTCTCCCCTCTACACCCCCCTCTCTCCCCTCTACACCCCCTCTCTCCCCCCTCTACACCCCCTCTCTCTCCCCTCTACACCCCCTCTCTCTCCCCTCTACACCCCCTCTCTCTCCCCTCTACACCCCCTCTCTCTCCCCTCTCCAGACCTGCCTCATTCCCACTATCCCTTCCTCGCGTACTCCTTTAACCTTCCCTACCTTCATCAGCTCAGTTAACTTTTAGCAGTAATAAAACATCAATAACCAATTTGGCTATGGCCATGGGAGTGTACATTTGAGTTGTTGTTGTGTGGGAATGTGTGTACTTTAGTCCAAAGAAGAGCTAGTGTGAACACTGTTTTCTGTCACAGGGTTCTTTGCTCAAAGCATTGGTCTACTGTAGATGATTGGCTGCCTTTCCCTTATTCTTAGTGATGTTCCATCCAGGAATTTCCATTATTGTTATACAAATGAAGAATAATAATTATTCACCATTTTTCACAACTCTTATGAGCAGTTTGATATAAATCTGTAATATCTGGATTCCAGGTTCTGTTCAAATCAAGTGCTGATGAGACAGACGAAGTGATAACGGATGATACCCACCACCATAGAAGGTTGTTGAATGATCCCAGGTCCGCCACTGTTGGCATATCAAGAACCCCTATTTTGGTGAGTGAAATGAAAGTTGAATATTTATGACACAGCTGTTACTTGCCTTAAACTTAAACAATCACAATGTGAATTGGCAGAATTTTTGTGTTTGGAATAAGAAAAAATAAACAACATTCCATAATTCCCTTCCTTGTAAAAGATTGCAATGCTACGTGTGGACCATCTTGCTGTCTCGGCATGTCTGAAGGAACTGCTTTAAAAACCAGCTGCAGAAATAATATAGGAGATAATAGTGCTAATTTCTTTGTGCCGTGTTTGTTCTTGGAATACAATCTTATTACTCTTATTATGAGGTGCCCTTGTGAGTGATGGAAGGTCCAAAGTGCGGCGGACAATTTGTATAGTGGAGGAGGGGGAGCGGATGCATAGCTTGTGAAAATATTTCCCTTATGTAACTATGTATGAATAAAGGGTCAGTCCAATTCAAGTCAGCCGAAGGTTTGGACCTTATAGTGTCAGATGTTTATTATTTTAGGTACCCACCGAATAAGAAAAAAGTATCAAATTTCATTTTCTTATGATACACATCATTTTTTTCTCAAAATTTGAGAAAATGAAGACTGCTAATTTCTCTGAGACTGGCATTAAAGAATAATATCCTTAATTTCGAAACTATTGATGCTAGGAACCTGAAATTTGTCATTGTAGGTGCCTTGCTGTAAGCTTTATTTTGGTGTCTAACATTATAATGCTTGATTTTACTACTTTGGTAAATCTTAAAAACACACATGCTGTTTTTTGTCAAAAGGAAAAAAAAGAAAGTTTTTCCTGTGTGTGTTCATAAACAATGCTTTGAATTTAAAGATGGAGAAAAAATGGTCTCTAAATGCACAGCCAAGAACATTGTAATACATGAAGACTAATATCAATGAACTGTGAAACCAGTACTTTCATTCAAAAACAAATGTGAGGTATTAGAATCACTTTACCTTGATCAGAATAACAAAGTAACTGGTAGCTGGTTGTTTACAGGAATGCTAGCTTAGCAAAAACCAGTCAGACCACAAGTTTGCTCACATTTGCTGTTGCATACGCAGTTCTCATATTATTCTATTAGAGAAGGAAAGTTGATCCAGGATTTTCCTTTGTTTGATCTCGTATTACTCTGCTACGTTAGCTTTCTGTTACCTGTCAGTTGCAGACAATTCAGATTTTTGACATAATTGTTGTGATTTGTCCTTATGTGCTTTTCTCTGTGTGTTGGGTTTGTTTTACAGAATGTGTTAAACTAACTCTGAAACTGTTTGGGAAATTGATAAGATTTTCAGGATTGTACAAAGCAAACTCTACCTGCACGTTAACATGTGAATGTACTCACTACACAACTACGCAGCTGCTGCCAACAGAGCTATATTGTGCTTGTGCCTAATGGCGAAGTGATGGTAACCCCCCCCCTCCTCCTCCTGCCCCCCCCCCCCCCCCAATTCCATGCTAACTGTCAATCAGTATGTTGTTCTGGTGCAGGTATCAAAACTGAATTACATATTTATTAGTCCTACCTTATAAACGCAAGGTATATAAACAATAGAAGTTACCTATAATACAAGTCACAGCATGGGAATGACTTCAATGAGCATATATGCATTTTTTTTAGTACAGTGTTAAGCAATCTTTCCCTGATACTGATGTAAAAATAAATAAAATATTAAAACTGCACAAAGCAATAAAGTCACTTCAACAATGTTAGTTGAAGCCTCACGTGTATGATACCTTCATTAGCACTTAAAAAAGGCATAAAGAAAACTGTTGATCACAGTATCTCATTCAAGGCATGTACACCCTCATCCAGGGGGCATGCTATGAGTGATGTAGCACTGTATTACCATTGTATCTTGCAGGTGGAAAGCCCATTGGAGCTCAACAGTGACAATGCTGAGGCCCCTGTGGAAGATTCTGCTGGTGTGGATGATAGACAAGAGTTTCCAGAGCCTGCCATCATAGATACTCCTGTTCTGGTAAGAATATGTTGGCCTCACATGTAACAAATGGATCTTCAGTTTTCAAGTTCGTTATTTTAGTATTATCGTATGGCATTATAGAATATATTTATAAACAGGTATTTACTAGCAAATGTCTAAGTAATTCAATGAAATGGAAGCATTTCATGTGGCTTAATGAGAGTTTCTCAGAGCCCAAGTAAATACAGGGACTGAACAGTTCTGCACAATATAAGGATTGCCTTTCATGGTTTTACAAATGACTCCTAGATGGAGTCATTTCAGGTGTGACATTATTATATTTTTTAAAATGTATTATTTGTAATTGTTAAAACAGTGGTAGCTGAAAAACTGGCAGTGTAGTTTTAAAGAAAGTGTGCTGAAGGTTTTCATCATATATTTTCTTAAGTCCCCCCCCCCCCCCCCCTCCCACTCGTTCAAAGGCGTAACTCGACAAGAATGGCTCAAATTGCTTCTTTCAGCTTTTGACAATCAGTCAGTTTCAGAAAATACTGTTCACAGTTGATTTGAGGAATATTGTATAACATTGTATAACACCGTAAACGGAGTTAATGCTGCATTCAGACTAAAAATGCATGGACCAGTATTTTCCCCACCTCAATAAACAGTTAATCTCTCTAAACCAGTGCTTCTACATGATAGTGAAAAAATGTTTCAGAATTGCTTTTAACACATGAAAAAGAGTATAAATTTCAAAGATGAATGTTTTGAAACAATAAAACTGTACCAAAAATGTTTTACCTTCATTGTTTTTGTAAGATTTGAAAGGCTGCCCTTGAATGCCTATGTTCCTCCAATTCATTCATGTGCAGCACTTTCACTACAAGACTGCTAGGGTCACATCTCTATTGTCCCATTTTTATTTGCTAGGCCCTTGAGTGGTGTGCTGAGTATCTTTCAGAGTTAGCTGTATGACTGGGCATATAGCTACATTCTTATGGTGCTGTGTTGTTAAAAATTTGAAAGCCAGACTCAGTTCTTGTAAGCTCTGGAGTAGTAGTATTGCATAATGCAGGCAAACATTCGTTAGGAGTTAAACTGTCAGTATCAGTAATGGTTGTCATAGCTGCGTTCTGTCGTAAACTGATCATTTTTTGTATGCATGCAGGTTCTGTGCCACAGTATTCAGCATCTGAATATGTAAGAGAAATTGCAGCCTTCTGTGTCATAACTGCATTTGCTGCCCAATTGATTTCTCATGTTTTGTTTAATAGATTTCCTCCTAATTTAAACTTGTTTGTCGTGTTCTCAGATAGAAGATAACACCTAGTCAATGAGCAAAGTAGTCTCATGAAACTTTGATCCTATCAAGTAGCAAATATAACGTTGTGTATAACTCATTTATTATGGAGTTGGAAAAGCAGAGAAGTGTTTTACTTTGACTTGACTGGAGTCTCCATTTTTCTCATTCATTGTGGTAAAGTCACTTGATAATGTATTCTCACACTGCACAATATATTTGTTCTGGTGTGTTAATACCAGGTTACCTGCATACTGGATTTGTTTAGAGTCAGTAATTGGTATGTCTCAGATATACTAATTCCACAGAATTCAAGCCAGGTTTGGTCCTTGAGGCAAAATATCCTTCAGGCTCTTGTCCCATGTGCTAGTTCTTCTACACAGAAAAGTGAAAAACATCAGTCAGTGCATGTTTTTGAGTAAAATTACTAGGTTATGACATAAATGAACTTGAGAATCAGGCCTTCTCTTCATGCTTTATTGTAAACAGCAGTGACATACCCTAAACCTACAGCCAATTTCATGCACTTCTCAGGTCCACATTCCACCTATATTGCATTAGCACCTAATTACAGCAACTCCAGATATTTTTAAGGACCAGCCTGCTCAACAGATTATTTTATAAATGGGCGGCATCTTGGATGCCTCTTCCATAATTTGTGTCATCACAAGTAGAGAGGTGGGTGGGGGTGGGGGGGGGGGGCAGGGTGATGGGGAGGGGTTCAATAGTAGTTAGCATTCCTAATTCTTTCTTTGCTTGGTTTCAAAATTGTGGTTTCTGTTGCTGTCTCAAACATAATAAGTAGTTTTCTAGTTTGCCAGACTTCTTTGCGGAATTGTGGGTGCCAGTGTTTGGTCGAGGGGTCACCATTGTAATTATACTAATACCTATAAAGTTGAATAGTACTAAAACAAAAATACTGTTGCAAATGACATGTCATTCTGTT
Source organism: Schistocerca nitens (assembly GCF_023898315.1). Lineage (NCBI taxonomy): Eukaryota > Metazoa > Arthropoda > Insecta > Orthoptera > Acrididae > Schistocerca > Schistocerca nitens. Next base: position 80,000,098 of record NC_064624.1, read on the forward strand.
GGAAGCCTTGCACTTTCATGATACAAGTTCCAACCTGCATCCTCGTTTATTACATGTATTTCAATCTGTCTTTCTCTATAGTTTCTACAATCTACTGTTCCGTCTTGTACCTTGGAAGCTACTCCCTGATGTCTTAACAAATGTCCTACCATTTGGTCCCTTCTTCTTGTCACTGTTTTCCATATATTCTTTTCACTTGGTGATTCTGCTGAGAACCTCATTGTTCTTTACCTTATCAGTTCACCTAATTTTCAACAATCACCTGTAGCAGCACTTCTCAAATCCTTAGATTCTCTTCCGTTCCGGTTTTCCCACAGTCCATTTTTCACTAGCATACAATGCTGTGCTGCAAATTCACATTATCACAAATTTCTTGCTCAAATTAAGGCATATTTGAAATTAGTACACCTTTTTTGGCCAGGAGTGTCATTTTTGCCAGTGCTAGTCGGCTTTTTGCGTTCTCCTTGCTCCATCCATCATGGGCTTTTTTCTGCCTAGGTAGAAGAATTCCTCTACTTCTTGATCTCCTATTGTGATAAGTTTCTCGCCTTTCTAATTTGTACTACTACTCATTACTTTAGTCTTTCTTCAATTTACTCCTAATCCGTACACATCAAACTGCTCATTCCATTCAACAGACGTGTAATTCTTCTTCACTTTCTTCCACAGCTTTTGGTCTAATGGTTAGCATTGCTGGCTCTGGATTGTGGGGTCCATCACTGATATCTTTTCACCTTGAATTTTAATTCCACACCTGAACCTTTCTTTCATTTCCATCATTGCTTCTTTGGTGTACAGATTGAACAGTAGAGGCAAAGACAGGATCCCTGTCTTACACCCTTTTTATTACGAACTCTTCGTTCTTGACATCTTAAGACAGTCTAAATGTACAGTTCTGATGCTGCCACATCTTGAGTTAGGGTTTTACAGGGTATTGAGGAACAAGAGTTAATGCTAAAGGAAATTCAGCTGACTGGCCAAAGCAAGAGGGAGTATTTTGCTTACCTGAACTTACATACCTTCAAAATTTAAATACCCGTAACGAATTAAAAGGACAGCAGGTGACTTGGGCGAATGACAACTCCAGAAGTAAAATGTTACTTGTAAGTTTTATTTCACAGCTGTTTTGATTTTCTCTGTTTTCCTGAAGTATGGGTTTGGCTCATCTGTGTGCAGTTGATGACATTAAGATTTTCATTTTTATCATCATCTTATGTGGAATGACATACTGCTTGTTAATGGCAGAAATAAGTTGATAACTTCATTATAACACACTGACTACATCCTTGCACTTATATGAACGTTATGTCAGCAATTCCCTGGAAATCAATCTGTCTCTGGAAAAGTTTTCAGAGAACAAACTGCCATCACATGAAAGTGTTGAATGGAGACCTATACTCAGTGAACATTTCATATAGTGATGAAAGATTTTAGTAAATGCACCTATATTTGTTAAGAGGTAGTACTGTAGCTCTCATTATTTTCTCTTATGACAAAAACATATGCATAAAGATTGTATTCATGTATGCATAAAGATGTAGATTAAAAATAAAGAAAATGTACAAAGGTGCAAAATTAAGGGAATGGGACCTGGATAGATAGAATGAATCTGAATTTGTTGAGTTTGAGGATGCATTAGATAAGGACTGACTAGAACAGGGGAAAGGAATGCAGTACATGATGAATGGGTGCCTTCTAGAGATGAAATAGTGATGGCAGCAGAGGATCAAATAGCAAGAAAGGTAAGGCCTAGTAGAAATCCTAGGATAACGCAGGAATGTGGGAACATATGAGGCAATATTGATCCTAAGACTTATCTTAGGAGATAGATTAAGAGAAGGAAAACTTACATTTATAGCATTTGTGGCCTCCAAGAAAGCTTTCGACAATGTTGAGTGGAATACTCTTTGAAATTCTGGAGGTAGTAGGAGTAAAATACAGGGAGTGAAAGGCTATTTACACCTTCTACAGATATATCACGTGGCAGTTATGAGAGTTGAGGGGGTAAGAAAGTGAAGCAGTGGTTGAGAAGCGGGTGAGACAGGGGTGAAGCCTATCGCCAATGTTATTCGGTTGTACATTTAGCCAACAATAAGGAAGTGAAATGAAAATTTGAAGTAGGAATTGTTAAGATTATTTATTTAAAACAGACTACAAAGTGCATAAGATCTGCAAAAACATGGTTACACACACACACACACACACACACACACACACACACACACACACACACACACACACACACAGAGAGAGAGAGAGAGAGAGAGAGAGAGAGAGAGAGAGAGAGAGAGAGAGAGAGAGAGAGAGAGAGTTGTTACAGTTTTGTGACGAAGGCAAGCATCCTCGGTCCTGCTGTCCAAAGATTCAATTGTACACATATGACAAAGATATGAAAAACGTGTGTTAAACAGATATTACAACACATTTTCTTTTTCTTTCAATATTGACACATCCTCAAAAGAAAAATAAAAGGTGACTACTGAATTTCACATGGATTTAATCTTCTGCACTCCAATTCTTTCATGCAGCATCTCGAGTCAAACCCTTTCCTGGGGCTTGGTTAGCAGATCGGTTAACTGGTTGGTCCCATCAGTGTGTTCTAATTCAAGATCACCATTCAAGAATGTTTCCCTGATGCAGAAGTGATGTAATTCTATGTGCTTTGATTTTCTATGGTGTGTTGGGTTTTTACTGTACTTGCAGTGTCAAACACACACATTGTGGAGGTTTCACCTGTTGGGAAGTTCCAATCAATTCATACAACCTTTTTAACCAGATCAGCTCCTTTGCTCCTGCACTGCCTGATATTATTTCAGCTTCCATGGCAGATGTTGCCACTGTCTTTTTTAATTGCCTGTTCCATTACTGATAGTTGTGACAACACCTCTCATTGAGTGTCTTGTGTCCTTGTCACCAGCATAATGAGCATCACTGTATGGTCACTCAACTAATATCTGAGTATTATTCTCTTTCAGTCCCCCCCCATGAACCATGGACCTTGCCGTTGGTGGGGAGGCTTGCGTGCCTCAGCGATACAGATAGTCGTACTGTAGGTACAACCACAACGGAGGGGTATCTGTTGAGAGGCCAGACAAACGTGTGGTTCCTGAAGAGGGGCAGCAGCCTTTTCAGTAGTTGCAAGGGCAACAGTCTTGATGATTGACTGATCTGGCCTTGTAACAATAACCAAAACGGCTTCGCTGTGCTGGTACTGCGAACGGCTGAAAGCAAGGGGAAACTACGGCCGTAATTTTTCCCGAGGGCATGCAGCTTTACTGTATGATTATATGATGATGGCGTCCTGTTGGGTAAAATATTCCGGAGGTAAAATAGTTCCCCATTTGGATCTCCGGGCGGGGACTACTCAAGAGGATGTCGTTATCAGGAGAAAGAAAACTGGCATTCTACGGATCGGAGCGTGGAATGTCAGATCCCTTAATCGGGCAGGTAGGTTAGAAAATTTAAAAAGGGAAACATATAGGTTAAAGTTAGATACAGTGGGAATTAGTGAAGTTAGGTGGCAGGAGGAACAAGACTTCTGGTCAGGTGACTACAGGGTTATAAACACAAAGTCAAATAGGGGTAATGCAGGAGTAGGTTTAATAATGAATAGGAAAATAGGAATGCGGGTAAGCTACTACAAACAGCATAGTGAACGAATTATTGTGGCGAAGATAGATACGAAGCCCACACCTACTACAGTAGCACAAGTTTATATGCCAACTAGCTCTGCGGATGATGAAGAAATTGAAGAAATGTATGATGAAATAAAAGAAATTATTCAGGTAGTGAAGGGAGAAGAAAATTTAATAGTCATGGGTGACTGGAATTCGAGTGTAGGAAAAGGGAGAGAAGGAAACGTAGTAGGTGAATATGGATTGGGGCTAAGAAATGAAAGAGGAAGCCGCCTGGTAGAATTTTGCACAGAGCACAACTTAATCATAGCTAACACGTGGTTTAAGAATCATGATAGAAGGTTGTATACATGGAAGAACCCTGGAGATACTAAAAGGTATCAGATAGATTATATAATGGTAAGACAGAGATTTAGGAACCAGGTTTTAAATTTTAAGACATTTCCAGGGGCAGATGTGGACTCTGACCACAATCTATTGGTTATGACCTGTAGATTAAAACTGAAGAAACTGCAAAAAGGTGGGAATTTAAGGAGATGGGACCTGGATAAACTGAAAGAACCAGAGGTTGTACAGAGTTTCAGGGAGAGCATAATGGAACAATTGACAGGAATGGGGGAAAGAAATACAGTAGAAGAAGAATGGGTAGCTTTGAGGGATGAAGTAGTGAAGGCAGCAGAGGATCAAGTAGGTAAAAAGACGAGGGCTAGTAGAAATCCTTGGGTAACAGAAGAAATATTGAATTTAATTGATGAAAGGAGAAAATATAAAAATGCAGTAAATGAAGCAGGCAAAAAGGAATACAAACGTCTCAAAAATGAGATCGACAGGAAGTGCAAAATGGCTAAGCAGGGATGGTTAGAGGACAAATGTAAGGATGTAGAGGCTTATCTCACTAGGGGTAAGATAGATACTGCCTACAGGAAAATTAAAGAGACCTTTGGAGATAAGAGAACCACTTGTATGAACATCAAGAGCTCAGATGGAAACCCAGTTCTAAGCAAAGAAGGGAAAGCAGAAAGGTGGAAGGAGTATATAGAGGGTCTATACAAGGGCGATGTACTTGGGGACAATATTATGGAAATGGAAGAGGATGTAGGTGAAGATGAAATGGGAGATAAGATACTGCGTGAAGAGTTTGACAGAGCACTGAAAGACCTGAGTCGAAACAAGGCCCCCGGAGTAGACAACATTCCATTGGAACTACTGCTATCCTTGGGAGAGCCAGTCCTGACAAAACTCTACCATCTGGTGAGCAAGATGTATGAGACAGGCGAAATTCCCACAGACTTCAAGAAGAATATAATAATTCCAATCCCAAAGAAAGCAGGTGTTGACAGATGTGAAAACTACCGAACTATCAGTTTAATAAGCCACAGCTGCAAAATACTAACACGAATTTTTTACAGACGAATGGAAAAACTAGTAGAAGCCGACCTCGGGGAAGATCAGTTTGGATTCCGTAGAAATACTGGAACACGTGAGGCAATACTGACCTTACGACTTATCTTAGAAGAAAGATTAAGGAAAGGCAAACCTATGTTTTTAGCATTTGTAGACTTAGAGAAAGCTTTTGACAATGTTGACTGGAATACTCTCTTTCAAATTCTAAAGGTGGCAGGGGTAAAATACAGGGAGCGAAAGGCTATTTACAATTTGTACAGAAACCAGATGGCAGTTATAAGAGTCGAGGGACATGTAAGGGAAGCAGTGGTTGGGAAGGGAGTAAGACAGGGTTGTAGCCTCTCCCCGATGTTATTCAATCTGTATATTGAGCAAGCAGTAAAGGAAACAAAAGAAAAATTCGGAGTAGGTATTAAAATGCATGGGGAAGAAATAAAAACTTTGAGGTTCGCCGATGACATTGTAATTCTGTCAGAGACAGCAAAGGACTTGGAAGAGCAGTTGAACGGAATGGATGGTGTCTTGAAGGGAGGATATAAGATGAACATCAACAAAAGCAAAACGAGGATAATGGAATGTAGTCGAATTAAGTCGGGTGATGTTGAGGGTATTAGATTAGGAAATGAGACACTTAAAGTAGTAAAGGAGTTTTGCTATTTGGGGAGCAAAATAACTGATGATGGTCGAAGTAGAGAGGATATAAAATGTAGACTGGCAATGGCAAGGAAAGCGTTTCTGAAGAAGAGAAATTTGTTAACATCGAGTATAGATTTAAGTGTCAGGAAGTCATTTCTGAAAGTATTTGTATGGAGTGTAGCCATGTATGGAAGTGAAACATGGACAGTAAATAGTTTGGACAAGAAGAGAATAGAAACTTTCGAAATGTGGTGCTACAGAAGAATGCTGAAGATTAGATGGGTAGGTCACATAACTAATGAGGAAGTATTGAATAGGATTGGGGAGAAGAGAAGTTTGTGGCACAACTTGACAAGAAGAAGGGACCGATTGGTAGGACTGTTCTGAGGCATCAAGGGATCACAAATTTAGCATTGGAAGGCAGCGTGGAGGGTAAAAATCGTAGAGGGAGACCGAGAGATGAATACACTAAGCAGATTCAGAAGGATGTAGGTTGCAGTAGGTACTGGGAGATGAAGCAGCTTGCACAGGATAGAGTAGCATGGAGAGCTGCATCAAACCAGTCTCAGGACTGAAGACCGCAACAACAACAACATTCTCTTTCAGAGACTTTAATTCTTCATGAATGGTCTCCAGCTGCTGATTTTTATTGCTAGACTGCAAAGCTTTGGCATACGCACTTGGACCTTGTCCCTGATGAAAGGAGTTCCAGCCATGTTCTGGTCATCCATGATGGCTTCTTCTTGTCACATTTGCTTCTTCGCTTCGCACTCAAAACTTTGTGTCCTCCAGAAATTAATACCATATACAAAGTTTCTTCCTCCTTTAGTACTCCTCTGGAACTTGACGTTGTCTCCAAGTCTTCTTCCGCAGCACTTACTCTTTCTGTTCTCTCGTCATGGCTGACAGCTTCTGAGTCCTTATTCTCATCAGAAGTCTAATTAGGCTCTGTTGAACAGTGTCTTCACCAGCAACTTCAAATTCAGCAGCACTTGTATGCAGATTGCATACAACTTCAGGCTTGAATTTTACATTGTGACTTGGTACAACTTTTCTTTGAGATGGAATCCAGACCCTAAAACCATCTGTCATTTACATACCCTGCCAGATGTCCAAGCACAACTTTGTCATCGAAATTTGAATAAAAGTTCTTATTCACATGCACATAACTTTCTGTTCTAAAGATTCTCAGATGATCCAGGTTGCCTATTGGTTGCTCGTACCACAGTTCATATGAAAGTTTGTTTTCAGTAGAGGACTTCACAGTGCAATTTAAGAAGATATGCAGCAGTATTGCGTGCTTCTGCCCACAGTTCCTATGGCAGTTCACTGGGGGTTCAACATAGAACGTGCACACTCCGCAATAGTGTGGTTTTCTCTTTCTGCAACAGTATTTTGCTGTGGTGTGTAGGGTGGAGTGATGCACTGCTCTATGCCTCTGCTTGCCAGCAATTGACACTTTCTTCTTATCAAGCTCTCTTCCTCCATCACACCTGAACTGTTTGACAGCATGACCATTTGTCTTGGATTCATTCAAGAATGTTCCAGGACTGTGCTGACTGCACTTTTGTGCTTAAGAAAGAAAATTTTACAGAACTTGCTAAAATCATCTTTCAAACATGTGTAATGTGAGCTTTTTTGAGAGAGACTTTAGACATAGGTCCATTTACGTCAACATGGATTTGTTTACTTGTAACCATTGGTCAGTTCATTCTAATCCTGTATGGGAGTCTATGCATTTTTCCAATTGCACATCCATCACGGAATTCTTCGTCGCACCCATCCACATTGATGTTCATCTGCTTAAAGATACATTTCACATATTGTTTGTGTTGATGTCCAAATCTCTCTCGGTAAACTTGCAGCATATCTGACGATGTCACCAAACTCACTTGAGCTGGCTGTACTGGTTTAACGACACGTACGTCAAGAACGTAGAGACCGTGGCTGACATGACCAGTCATCATTGTTTGCCCAGTCACTTTGTCTTCAATTTCAACACTTTTGTCATCAAGTCTAATGCAGAAACCTCTTCACACAGCTGCTTTGACAGAGAACAAGTCAGCCCTTCCTTCAGGAACATAAAGTACCTCTTCCGAACCGAGCGAGTTGGCGCAGTGGTTAGCACACTGGACTCGCATTCGGGAGGACGACGGTTCAATCCCGTCTCCGGCCATCCTGATTTAGGTTTTCCGTGATTTCCCTAAATCGTTTCAGGCAAATGCCGGGATGGTTCCTTTGAAAGGGCACGGCCGATTTCGTTCCCAATCCTTCCCTAACCCGAGCTTGCGCTCCGTCTCTAATGACCTCGTTGTCGACGGGACGTTTAACACTAACCACCACCACCACCACCACCACCACCACCACCACCTCTTCCAATTCACCAGTTTCTTGGCATTATTCAACTGCATTTGAATTTTCACAGTTCCCTGTCCCTGAGCCAACATGCTTGCACCTCTTTTCCCAATAGAAATCGTTTCAGTGATGGCAAATTTCGTATGTGAAATGAAATATTATTTATTTCCAGTGATGTGATTTGTGGCATCACTGTCACAGTATCAACTGTTGATTCCAACACAGCTTTTGGCTGAAGCACTAAAAACATGTGACAAAAAATGCAACGCTCGTTTCCAGGTTCTTTTCAGAATGATTGATGTGAATGTTATGTCTTTTTCGTTGGACACTCTGCTTCCCAGTGGCATACCTGGCCACATTTGTGACAAGGGAATCTTTGTTTTGCACGTTCGATATCCTTTTTCGATTTTTTGCTACCTATATCGTCACTTGTTTTGCTAAATTATCTTTTCAGGGCAACTGGGTGTAACAAACACAGCTAGCTCAACCATACTTTGATCATGCAATTCAATTGCAAATTTTTCAGTCAAAAGGGTCACACTTTGTTTTTCAGATGGACTCGTGTCTCACAGATTCTTGAAATTGTCATATTCTTTGACTAGAGTGGAGAGAATTGGGCCATTTAAAATTCTTTTCATTGTGCTTCTGCAATTTATCATTCAAATCCATGAAAAGCTCTGCAGTTTCGCAATATGTGTGTTAATGTTCTCTTTGGTGTCACTTTGAACACGAAAAAATGCTTCTGTCAACATGTTCAGACGTTGTGTACTGCTTTGTTGGAATTATTCATGTAACTTATTGCAAATTTGTTCCGTGGGTTCATGTTAATGTTGCTTTTGCATAGTCTTTCAACCACTGCTGGTGTGTCCCCTTTTTCTCCGTGGACGCACTGTGTGGCACTTCAGGACACTTGTAAGTACCATTTACAGTGTCTTCAAGCACATATGCTCGCAGCACCATTGACACGTACCATTGCCACTTCGTCCAGTCTTCAGGTGCTTACAGTTTTTCCATTTGCATTTTGTATTCACCAACACTGGCTGCCATTTTTGTCGAACACACAAACTATGGGCAAATTCATGTTATTTTAGTCATGAGCGATAACAATTACTTCGTGGCTGTTCACATGCGGTATGGGCCCATAACCTGTTAAGATTATTTATTTAAAACAGACTAAAAAGTGTAGAAGATTTACAAAAATGTGGTTACACACACACACACACACAAAAAATAGGTTCAGTTTTTGTGACATACGAGCACCCTTTGTTCTACTGTCCAAAGATTCAATTGTACACGTATGACGAAGATATGAAGAACTCGCGTTACACAGATATTACAATACATTTTTTTTTTTTTTTTACGGGAATTATACTTGAAAGTGAAGCAGTTGCTGAGAAGAGTGTGAGACAAGATTGTAGCCTATCGCCAGTGTTATTCAGTTGTACATTTAGCTAACAATAAGGAAATGAAAAGAAAATTTTGAGTAGGAATTATAGTTCTAGGGGAAGAAATAAAAACTTGGTGGTTTGCCGAGGTCGTGGAAGAGCAGTTGAATGGAAAGGACAGTGTCTTGAATGGAGGATACAAGATAAACATCAACAAAAGCTAAACAAGAATAACAGAATGTGGTTGAATTAAATCAGTTGGTGCTGAGGGAATTAAGTTAGGAAACAAGACACCTAAAGTAGTAGGTGGGTTTTGTTTATATATACAGAAAATAACTGATTATGACCGAAGTAGAGATGATATAAAACGAAGACTTGCGATGCCAAGAAAAGTATTAGTGAAGAAGTGAAATTTGTTAACATCAAATAATCAAATATAGATTTAAGTGTTAGGAAGTATTTGTTCGTATGAAGTGTAGCCATGTGTGGAAGTGAAACAGTTTAGACAAGAAGAGAATGGAAGGTTTCGAATTCTGCCACTACAGAAGAATGCCAAAGATTAGGTGGTTACATCATGTAACCAATGGGGAAGTACTGAATAGAATTAGTGTGAAGAGAGATTTGTGGGACAGCATGAATAGAAGAATAGATCGGTTGGTAGGACACATTCTGAGACATTAAGGGATCACCAATTCAGTATTCAAGGGAATTGGGGGGGGGAGGGGGTAGAAATTGTGGGATACCAAGAGATCAATACAGTAAGAAGATGCAGAAGCATGTAAGTTGCAATAATTATTTGGAGATAGAGGCTTGCATTGGATAGAGTAGCATGAATACCTCCATCAGACCAGTCTTCAAACTGAAGATAACAACAACATACGTATAGATGAACCCCAGTTAAATACGTGTCGCACGGAGAACTTAGTCATATAGAGAGACTGTAGAAGAGTAGTAAACACAGCAAAATGTGATCACAGTAATAAAAGAAAGGAATGCAAACAGAAAAATGCAAGTATTAACTCATTTCAGTCACTGGAGGAGTGTGACTGGTAATGGGTGGCAAGAACAAAATGGAGTCATACCTTCAGTGGCAAAGATTGAATTTCAGACGGAGGAAGGGACAGTAAATAATGTCAAATCATCATCATCAGTATAGTCTGATGGGCGTGTGCCTCACTACAAATCCATTGGACTATGGTTCAGTGTACTGTTGGTTCAAGATTTTTTTAAAAATTGTGTGTTTTACTTTGGACAGTGATTTTTGTACACGAAATATCCCAAGTTGCAGCACAGTTGAAAGTCCCTGTTAAACTGTGGGTTCCTGTGTAACTAGCTGAGTAACTTCAGAGCTTGGCGTAAGATCAAGCCGTACAATCTCTGATAGGACTGCCTGAAAGAAACACTGGTTTTCAAACTACCTTTTGGCCTGGTAACAGCTTCCATTACCATCAGCACAAAATAACTGCCGTAGTCAATGTTTATGTTTTTAACTCTTCTGTGGTGCCTCTCTAAAAAGAAACTTAAATGGCCACATGGCATACATATTTAATGCAATTTTGTGAGCTAAAGAAAGAAGCCACTGAATTTCTTTTTTAAAAAAAGTGTTTTATGTGATGCCTATAGTAATATTTACTAAGAACTAGAAATTGTTATACCTTTAGTGATCCATTCCAGTTATTTTTATTGCTTTATTAAAACAGGTGGAAATGTTTAATTGAAGACATTAAAAAAGCTACTTAAAATGCTTCATAATTTGCAATGCTTGAAGTGTTTCGGTCAAAGTGCCATCAGCTTCATGTGAAGTAAAATTGTTCTCCTAGTTAAAGTTACTTTTCATGTAGACTTTTTATGTGGAACTGCCTTATTTGATCTGGTATCCTCAATGAATAATGCTGAATGATCAGAAATTCCGAAATCTGAACAAAATTTATGTGCCTCATCAGAAACATAGCTCATTAAAATATCGTCCGTACATGTTCCTGACTGAGCATTTTCTCTTGTAAATTAAAAAAAAAAATTAATTTGAAACTGTATTTTGTTATTAAGTCAATGAATTTAGATGCGTCATAGTTTTTACTCAACACATTGATGTTGAAATCAGCAGAAATTATTTTTTTTCTTTTTTCGGTACTGCGTTGTTCTAGAAAAAACTGAAATTTACAGTGGAAATGCTCGGTTGTAACTTTACCTGGGATTCTATACATAGATACATAACAACATTTAGGTTCTTTAACTCGACGTATCAACCCTCTAAAATACTCTCTTCATTTAAAGTTAGTACATGGTAATCTAAATCTGAATGAACTTCTCGTGACTTATCTTTCCTACAAAGGCTGGTAGCTCTCTCAAAGTTCTCGTTCCCCCCAGGTTTATTTATAGTTTTAATCTTACTATTGGTTGAAAAATGTCTCAGATTCTATAATACCCCCATCAGCACTTAACACTTTCCATTATTTCTTATATTATATGAGAGGTGTCAATGTACATTTTGCTAAGCATTTTGGAACCTAATGTGTTAAGATATTAGGTTCTATAAATACAGCTCTTGATCTGTTGCAGTGTTCCTTCATATTGCAATTTATCCTCACTATGTACATTTTGCTTACTGATCTCCTGTATATTATGCCACTTATTACAAGCGTCACTCTGTCGAGGTGCCTTGCTGTTAAAATTAAATTTTTCGTCTCACTAATATTTCTTCCTCGCTGCTGTTTCGAAGAAAATTTGTCCCCATGCGTAAGAACACAGCTTCACAGTTTGAACTGGATTCATCTCAGATAAATTATTCTGAGTGCAGTACATTATTCAAGTGTTTATTCATTTGCTGAGATTTGATGCCTGAATGCATATCAATTTTTGCATTTGCTACTTCGATTGTTTGTTTTTTGTGTACTGTCACCTGTAAAGAGAAACTCTCTTTGACAATATTAGTGTTTTTGATTTACTCTTGTGTTGTATGTTACTTTAGTCCATTTATATTTATTTACTGATTTACAGTCTTCAGTCTGTTCCACAACTGCTACAAGTACTTTCGAGGAATGAGAAATTGTATCACTCCACAGATTTTCGTATCTTTGTCCATTACTAATATTTTGCACATTTAGTTGTTGGTGGTCTGCAACAACTGGTGTTTTCACACAACTAAATTCTTTCGACATTTCTTGCCTTTATTTTCTTCCATCAGTAAGAAAGTCTGTATCACTTACCAACTCTTCTGTTATTTCATCTTTGGTCTCCACTGCCGATGCTAAACACGTGTTTTCTTCTTCTAAACAGTGGGAACACAGCCACTGTAAATGCTCACTTAAAGCATTTTAAACATACTTTGGTGCAGTTTTCATGTATTTGGCAGTTGCATTTAACACACAGTATTCCTTCAATTGCACGTTTTTGGCACTTCTTACACAATTTATTTGTTTTATTCTTTTTCAGGAATGATGTCACTCTGCAAATTTGTACATTCTTTTTACTTTTAAATGTCTGTCAGTAGTATTATACATTCTAGTACACACACATGAAAAGAGGTGTAGTATATGATGCTTAATGCAGACTATTATTTACAGCCCTGTGATGTTCCCCAGAAAGTTGTAGCAGTTGCAAAGAAGCTGACATTTGACGTATCTCCGTCACCAAGGAAAGTAAAAACAGCTGAAGTAACAGTGACGGTACGTGAAACTGCTAAGAATTTAACTTCCGTCTGGTTTGTTCCTCTCAATTGCTCCACACCTGAAAATTACTGATACGTTCTATCAGTTTTGTACAATAGAAGTGATGCACATTGAATCACTAGGATGGTTTGAAAGGAATGTAGGACAAACACTTGAAAAATTTAGTCTTCAGTCGTAAGTATTCATGTAGAAATATATTTATAGAACATTTTGATGTAAAACTGCAACAAGATACTAAAACTTTTATATTATTTAGTGCGGCATCTTCTGTCATCGTCCTGTGCTGTGACATGTGCAGGTGTTTGAAAGTAGAGTGCCGCAAAACTTTTCCGCTGGACGCCAGAGACGCTATAACAAGTGACATTTGTTCTGTGATTTACTCTTTGATAGTTGATTTCTGTCCCATGTTCTACTCCTTGGTGAAAGCATGAATCCAGATGTGTTAGATATGGAATAATTTACTCTACTGAACTTTTCTCACGCCTTCGCACGAATTATCGGTTGCAGTGTATTATTGTCTGTTCCGACTGCAGGGTTTCATTAATAAATTATTACATCAAGCTGAGACAAGCCTAATTCCCTTATTCAGTCTACAAGCACACAGAGATGGTAAACCACCGATCACGGTAGTTCAAACTGGTACCAACATTTACTGTCGACATAAGTGTCAATGTGTGGAAGATTTTTTCCCATAGAAATCAGATATCTACACCATAAAAATAATATAAAGTCTGCCAAGTGATAGCAATGCTTGATGTAATTTCTGGCAAATTGCCAGATATATGAAAGTTCCTGCCATGATATTTTGGATCAGTCTTTTGGTGATCTTTGTGTGAGTACAGAATGACATTAATGTCAAAACTAGCTGCAGAATAATAAAAAAATTTAGCAGCACCTGGTGGTTTTACATGAAAATGTCTTTTCTAAAGGCGGTGGAGTATGACTTAAAAAATGTTCTGTGAAATAATTTATATTCATGCATAATATTAGTGAGAGTGATGTTATGATTCTGATAATCCATATGGGCTGATATCACAAAAAGCAGTTGTCTGTTCTTTATTTACTTTATGTTGATCCTGTAAGCGACCTGTCAGAAGCTATCATGCACACTTGTATAATGACTACGAACGGTGGCTATAGTGTCTACGAAACTAATCTGCCACAGTGTGCTCTGCCAAATCCTCCTCTTCCACAGACTGCATGAGTTTCTGTAATTAATTTATATTTACAGCTCTGGGGAAAGATCACAGGACACATTTAGAAATCACTCACTTCCCTTACATTAATCTTTTCCACTAAAGCATCTACTCCACACATGCTCCACATTCCCCAAAAACTGTCCCGAAAAGAATTCTGTGTACCCTTATCCCAGATGGAATGTACACTTCTAATATTGTGATATGACATCCTTCAGTATAACTGTGACAGTTTAGAAGTGATTTAATTGGTTGTGATACCTGGCCATTGACACATCTGGTCAAGAGCAGGTTTTATCTCTCAACTGTATCTGCTATGTATAACAGTTACAATCGTGCTACAAGAGAGCACAGTATCTATAAGGGCCACTCAAATGGAGAAGACACAGATGGAACAGAGGTAAGTGATCACCATAACTAATACATTGACCCCAGTGTGAGATAAGATGGTCAATGCCTTCATAGAAAAATGTTTGCAGTTGCTACAGTGTCATAATTGTACTGAGGCATGCAGTTCTCCATCAGAAAGCAAACTGACAGCAACATATGTCTTTCTTCATGGCTCCAAAAACATGGAAATTACATGGGGAAAGATCAGGAGTATATGGAGGATGTAAGAGTGTGTCCCAGCAAAACTTATGCAGCGTACTCGAAACAATCTTTGTCAATGTGGGTGGGCACATCCCCCATGTAGCCCCAGTCTCTCCCCATAAGATTTCCACATTTTTGGTGTGCTGAGGAAAAGACATTCAAGGCTGTCAGTTTGCTGTCTTTTGATCCCTCCTCCCTTACTGTGTGTGTTGCACACAGACTAGGCACACTGCCTTGGGGAGATGTCACTCTTTTAACTTATTATTCTTGCTCAAATTGGTGTCGCTATGGGGCACGTAACTAACTACTTCTGATTAAACTTTGGGTATTTCCAATAATTTTTTGTCTGATCTAAGTGCTGCTGTTTCCTGATTTCTGACCCATTAGCTCAATTCCCTTTTTTGGTTTTCTGTGGAGATGGGAATCTAAAACAGGAAAAAACCCAGGAATTTTTTAGCATTCCAGAATTTTTTTTTAGTCTTACATTAATTTTTTTTAAATTTTGACTGGTAAGAACTGATAAACAGCAACATGTGTCAAAGGCCTTAGAATGAAGACTATGGAATACTTTTTATAAACAATAAACTGCTGCCGCTGAGCTGTTGACATTAAGTTCGTTTGAGCCACTGCCTGTGGGCTCGCGCGGATGCACAGTTGAGTTCCATATGGCCAGTACCTTCTCCTACTTCCGTCTACTGGAAGTGTGGCTGTAAGCTGTATCAGCAGTAGTGACAAGCAGCCAGATGCTACCTGGAAAAACTTTTCTGGCATGCCCCAGCTGCCAGATTCGCACAAGTGCATAGCAGTCTGGGTTGTAGTGGGGAAGTGTTAGTTTCCACGTAAGCAGTGTTTATGTTTGATGATTTTGCTGTTTCCTCTTTGTTTACACTTCTGACATCAAATGAAAACAAAAATGGATTTCTGTGGTCAGGAGTTATCAAGTGAATTAAAATACACTCACATAATTATGGAAGGCTAACATATGTTATTAGTTTCAGTTTTCTGATTTTATTTTTAAGTTTTTGGTAGTCAATCACCTTGCAGAACAATGAAGTTATTTTCGTCAATTGGCTAAATAAATGTGGCTTTTATTAATCTTTTCCTCAGAGGCAGTCAGTTTATTAGAAACAAAGTGTTTCATTCCAAGCCATTGGCTAGTTTCAACTGTTCACTGAATTTCAAGTGTACATTTTTATCTTCTGGCACATATGACATTATGCCATAATAAAGAACCAAACAGATAATACAGTACTGGCACTCAAAGAAAATTTGCATTCCACAAAACCTCACTGAAAAGCTTAATATTAGGTTGGGGCCTACTTCATTGTGAATCTGGACATATGAATTTGCACTTTAAGCCAAGTTATGCAGTTTAGTATGATTTAAGAAATTCCAGTGCTCTTTGAGTATTCTGTTTCTTTTATGACATCATGTAAGATCTCTTGATACTATAATGTATGAACATATGGGCATCCTACGTCCTCATAGCTGCCCACACGCAGTAATGCCTGTTTTCTGGCGCTCTCTGGCAACTGCTGAAATGAAGCTATATCTAACAGTTCACAGGAGAATTTTGCAAATGGTGCTTTGAAAAGTGTTAGTTTCAAAGTAAATTTCCTTTTACGCAAGATCAATTGTGCTATGTGTGCAAGTGTGCAATAAATTTCTTAAATCACAGGGCCTCTTACTCATTCAAAAGTTAACAAATTGAAGACTAGCCACTTTGAAGAATTTCGAGCCCAGAAGGCCAGGCATTGTCATTATTTAAAATTTTACTAGCAAATTTGTGTGGTGTATCTTGAAGTGTAACACACGCAGAAATATTATATGTGGAAGCTTAGTTTTTCTTGTTGCTTTCAATCTTAAAGAGCAATATTACATGTGAAAGCTTAACTTTTCTTGTAGCTACACCACATACATTAATTTAAACCATTAACTTTTCCTGTTTGTGTGTTTGTTCGCACATTTAACAGTGATGGCTGAGTACGTCACATGTCCTATGCTCTGAATATCTGATGTCATTGGCTGGCGAGATCACGTGACATGAGCTATGATTGGCTTATAAAAGCACATTTCAGTCTCAATTCCAATGCTTCGGAAACCAACGTGCTGTTTCTGTACTTTGGTAATAAAAATACAAAAATATGCAGTGTATTGTAATATGAAAGTATGCAGTGTAAATGTAGTTGCACATCAAAAATCTTTCCAAAACCTTTTTGCAAGTTTTTTCATTCTCTGAAGGCCCACACTTGTATATAAAACCTTTACCATTGAAAGAAATCCCCCTGTGGGTTCGGGGGTTAGAATAGGCCCGCGGTATTCCTGCCTGTCGTAAGAGGCGACTAAAAGGAGTCTCAAATGTTTCGGCCTTATGTGATGGTCCCCTCTCGGGTTTGACCTCCATCTTTCTAAATTATTCCGAAGAGTGAGCCAATTGGGGAAGGGCGCCTTACATGGTGCACTGTATCCGTCGTGCGTTGAGACCTTTAGCTGGCTTTTTCGTCGTTGCAATGGTGTCCCGCTCGTTTTCCATCTCTTGGGTACGATTACCACGCTGCACTCTGCAGTGTTGCTTTTAACTGCGACAACGACCTTGGACTTTATTGCACCTAAGATCCAGCACGGTAGCCAGTCCGTTGTGGTGGGACTGCCATGTACCCTGTTGGTTATAGCCCCCTGACAACACAGGGATCGCTCTACTGATGCCTGCGCCGTTAACTCCCCACGTATGCCAAGGAGTAGATGCCCATCTCTCTGGGGCATCAGGACTCCCGGCAATGGCCATCCTGCCAGGTGATTATTGCTGCGGCTGGGTGGCGCCCTTGGGGAGGGCCCTTGGTCGGAGTAGGTGGCATCAGGGCGGATGACCCGCAATGAAGCGTGGTACATCATCTCTCGCTGGTGGGCCTCCACCAGCAGTCTCTAAGCGATCGAGGTCTAACCTCAACGGCAGGAAATATGAACCACGATCATTTCCCTCCCTGGCCACTCCATGGGAGGAACGTATGGCAAAAGAAGGCAGTGGAGAATATTCACCCCGGTTCCTTGTGTGTACGTGAGTTGATGGGGAATCGTTTGTCAACCAAGCCCCAGTTTTTTGTGGAGCATTTAGAGGACAAGTTCGGGGAGGTGGAGGGCTTGTCCAAGATGCGCTCTGGTTCTGTGCTTATCAAAACGGCATCCTCTGCCCAGTCCCAGATGTTGCTCAATTGTGACAAGTTGGGGGATGTTTCAGTTAGCATCACGCCGCATAAGAGTCTCAACATGGTCCAGGGTATTATATTCCACAGGGATCTTCTTCTGCAGTCCGACGATGAATTACGCGCCAACCTAGAACGACGAGGTGTTCACTTCATCCGGCGCGTCCATCGGGGTCCGAGGGATAATCAGGTAGCCACCGGTGCGTTCATCTTGGCCTTTGAGGGTGATGTCTTACCCGAAAAGGTTAAGGTGATGGTTTACCGTTGTGATGTGAAGCCATATATCCCTCCTCCAATGTGGTGTTTTAAATGCTGGAAGTTCGGGCACATGTCATCTCGCTGTACTTCCAGCATCACGTGTCGGGATTGTGGACGTCCTTCGCATCCTGATACTCCATGTGCCCCGCCTCCTATCTGTGTTAACTGCGGAGAACACCATTCCCCCTGCTCGCCGGACTGTAGGATATTCCAGAAAGAAAGGAAGATAATGGAATATAAGACCCTGGACCGCCTGACCCACCCCGAGGCTAGACGGAAATAAGAGCGGCTCCATCCTGTGGCAATGACGTCAACCTACGCCGCTGCTGCAATGACGGTTCTTCCATCATCACGACTCGGCTCTACGATCGGTCAGCATCCACCAGCCCCCTTGCTTGTGGGGGGCACTTCACAACCTGTTGCTCCTGCTCCATCTACTTCAGGAGCAACACCCCCCCCCCCCCCCCCCCCCAACAATCGGGGACATCAGTTCCCCCTTCCCAGCCGGAGAAGCGGCTACTCTCGCAAGGAAGGGGTCCCTTGGGGACCTCCCTTCGCAAGTTCCGACCAGCGGCACAGCAGACACCCGCAAGTATCTGAAACAACCACCGGTCGCTGGTCGTAGGGCGTCACGGTCGTCTTCAGTCCCTGAGACTGACCCGGTGCGGCCCTCCCAGCCAGAACAACCTAGGGCACAGCGCGCAAAACAGACCAAGAAAAAGGCTCCCAAGCATGCTGACTTTGCGGTGGCACCTGTCCCACCGCAACCTTCTCACTCTGCATCCGAAGATGAGGTGGAGATTCTGGCGTCCGCTGAGGACCTGGATCTCGCCAGTCCCTCGGACGCAATGGATGGCTGTCGTACAGGTGGTGACTCAGTAGCAGCAGGGGCCCAGGAGGCGTAATCTGCCTCCCCAGTCCCTTCACACCTTTCCCATCCATGGACAATACCATCCTCCAGTGGAACTGCAGCGGTTTCTTCCACCATCTAGCTGAGCTCCGACAACTTATCAGCCTTCACCCTTTCTTCTGCATTGCACTTCAGGAAACTTGGTTTCCCGCAATGCGAACCCCCGCCCTCCGTGGCTATCGGGGTTATTATAAGAACCGGGCAGCTTATGAAAGGGTGTCTGGTGGCGTCTGCATATATGTCCTTAACTCTCTTCACAGCGAGTTTGTTCCTCTGCAAACAGCTTTAGAGGCTGTCGCTGTTCGGGTGTGGACGCCACAGGCTGTTACCGTCTGCAGTCTTTACCTTCCACCGGATGGTGCCGTCGCGCAGCATGTCCTGGCTGCACTGATAGCCCAATTGCCGCCACCTTTCTTGTTGCTGGGCAATTTCAATGCCCACAACCCTCTATAGGGTGGGACTGTCTCCGATGACCGCGGTCGGGCCGTGGAGCATGTGTTGGCTCAGCTTGACCTTAGCCCCTTGAACACCGGTGCTCCCACGCATTTCAGTGTGGCCCATGGCTCGTTCTCGGCCATCGATCTCTCTCTTTGCAGCCCCAGACTTGTCCCATCCCTCCACTGGAGAGTGCATCCTGACCTGTGTGGTAGTGACCATTTTCCCATCTATTTGTCACTGCCCCAGTGTCATTCTTCTTGGCGCCTGCCACGCTGGGCTCTCCACAGGGCTGACTGGCCGGCTTTTACTTCCGCTGCAACCATCGAGTCTGCCCCACAGGGTGACATTGACGAGGTAGTCCATGTCTTAACCACATCAATGATTTCGGTGGCCGAGGCTGCCATCCCCCGCTCTTCTGGACTCCCTCGGAGGAAGGCTGTATCCTGGTGGTAGCCGGAGATTGCTGAGGCTATTCGCGACCGTAGGCGGGCCCTCCAGCGTCATAGGCAGCACCCGTCTCTAGAGACCCTCATCGCCTTTAAGAGGCGCCGTGCCTTGGCCCGTCGTCTTATTGCACGGCGTAAGCAGGAGTGCTGGGAGAGGTATGTCTCATCCTTGGGCTCCCGTCTCCCCCTCACTCGTGTGGTCCTGGATCCGGCGGATTTATGGATACCAGACACCCTATGGGTGTCCCTGGAATCTCCTTGGACGGCACTGTCTGCACGGACGCTGCCGCCATTGCTGAACACCTTGCCGCGCACTTTGCTAAGAGCTCTGCGACTGCCACTTATCCCCCCGCCTTTCGCTCTCTAAAGGAGCTCGCCGACTATGCTGTCCACGTGCATTGCTCGCCGGGCCATCCCAATCATCGCCTGCTTTTCCCTGCCATGGTCCTCCATCCGTCCGAAAGGCGACCTAGGTCTGGGCTTTCCATAGCTGTCCGCGTGCAGTCCCTGCTGTCGGAACTGGGGTCCTTCCCTCTTTTGCCTCCCTTCCGGGTCCGTGCACCTACGCCTCCCTGGTGTTTGCCCCGGCCGTCCGTCCGTCTGGACTTGGCACAGGGGCCCAAGGACTCGGTTCCGCCTGTGGCCCTCCGTCGCCGTTTTCTTGCGCTCCTCACCTCATTTTCGGGCTGTGAGGCTGTCTACACTGATGGTTCCCTGGTTGATGGTCGCACTGCCTATGCTTTTGCTCACGCTGCCCATGTTGAGCAACGCTCCTTGCCGGCTGGCTGCAGTATTTTTACTGCAGAGCTGGTGGCCGTATTGCGCGATCTTGAGCATATGAGTTTCTGCTCAGGTACGTCCGTCGTCATCTGCAGTGACTCCCTGAGCAGCCTCCAGGCCATTGACCGCTGCTATACCTCTTCTCCTCTGGTGTCCTCTATTCAGGAGTCTGTTTTCGCCGTTACCCGTTCTGGTCGTTCGGTGGTCTTTGTTTGGACGCCAGGTCATGTTGGCATCCCGGGGAACGAACGTGTTGACAGGCTGGCCAAAGGGGGGATCGACGCCCCAGCTTTGGAGATCGGCCTCACGGCTTGTGATCAGCAGCTGGTGTTGTGCCGTAAGGTGCTTGGGATGTGGTCTGCTGAGTGGAGTGGCGTGGCATGACAGCCCCGAATAAACTGCGGGCTGTCAAGGGGACGACCGATGTGTGGCACTCCTCCCTGCGGGCTTCTCGCAGGGACTCTGTCATCCTGTGTCGTCTCCGCATCGGCCATACCTACCTGACGCACGGCCATCTTTTGCGTCAGGAGGATCCCCCCGTGTCGGTGTGGGTCCCGGCTGACGGTTGCCCACATTTTGTTGGAGTGTCCCCAACTGCGCACCCTCCGGCAGTCTTTTAATCTCCCGGG
Source organism: Schistocerca nitens (assembly GCF_023898315.1). Lineage (NCBI taxonomy): Eukaryota > Metazoa > Arthropoda > Insecta > Orthoptera > Acrididae > Schistocerca > Schistocerca nitens. The sequence goes on from NC_064624.1 coordinate 80,021,629, forward strand.
CACTTTGCCTTTGGTTTTATGCGACGATGCCTCCATGGCTGATGACGTTTTAACTTTTATCCGTGGTAGTCCTTTTTATGGTTCTATTTAGGGAGGTCCTGCACCTTTCCCTTTCTGTGTCTCTTGTCCTCGAGTCTCTCATATTTGGTTGCAGATTTTAGTGTGTCGTAAGATGGTTGACTCTTTCCCTTTTTTTTGTTCTTGCGGTCAGTCAAGTAGTCTCCGGCCATCTTCTTTTCTTCTTTTTCTTTCTGTCTGGTGTTTATCTGTACTCTTCTTGTCTGTCGTGTTCGTTGCCTAATTTGTGTTCTTTTAGTGCCTGGGGGGGGGGGGGGGAGTCTCCTTCCCCTTGGGGTTTTACCTGCTCCGCGAATTTGTCTCGCCTGTTTCTGGAATGGGGGACTGATGACCTTAGCTGTTTAGTCCCCCTTAATCCTCCCAACAACCACCACCATTGAAAGAATGGATATTTTTACAGCTCCAAGGGGGTAACAGAATAAAACTTAAACTGCAAAGGAAATGTGCCATTTACAACAACAAAACACAATGCACATACAAATGTCTACCAACAGCAAAATGTCAGATATTAGGATGAAGATGATGCAATACTTCATAGCAACAAATTTCTTCCAATTAGCATGACATTTACATTAGGTTTGTTTGAGCAGTTGCCAGAGGGCTCGTGCACATGCTTAGTTGAGTCACGAACAAGCAGTACTTTCTCCTGCTTCTGGCTGCCTGAAGTGTGATCGTTAGCTGTATCAGCAGTAGCAACAAGCAGGCAGATGATACTTGGAAAAATTTTTCTGGTGCCCCCAGGCTGCCAGATTGGAGCGTGTGAAGGGCAGTCTGAGTAGTTGTTTACGTTTAGTGATTTTGGTGTTTTTTCTTCATTTACAGCTCTCACATCAAATGAAAACAAAACGGATTTCTGTGGCTAGGGGCTATCAAGTGAATTAAAATACATTCACTTAATTATGGAAGGCTAAAATATGTTATTGGTTTCAGTTTTCTGATTTTATTTTATTTCCACTTTGATGGCTAGCCACTTAGAAGAATTTCGAGCCCAGAAGATCAGACATTTGTCATTATTTAAAATTTTACCGGCAGATTTGTGTGATGTATCTTAAAGTGTAACACTCGCAAAAAAAGACCAATATGATATGTGAAAGCTTAGCTTTTCTTGTAGCTGGAGTGTGTATATTAATTTAAACCATCAATTTCTCATATTTGTGCACTCGCGCTACTTAACAGTGATGTTGCTATTGGTTGACTATAGCACATGGTCTATGTTCTCAATATCTGCTATCATGTGGCAAGATCATGTGACATAAGCTATGATTGGCTTACAAGAGCACTTCGCAATCTCGGTTTCAATGCTTCGTATACTAATGTGCTGTGTTTGGGGGAACTCGGGGTACATACTGTCGTAATACAAAAGTTTGCGGCATATTGTAATACAGAAGTATATAGTATAAAAGTTGCTGCACATAAAGATCTTTCAGTTTTTCACTACACAGGCGTATAAACCTTTAACCATTCAAAGGACTAATAAGTTTTACAGCTTTGAGGGAAAGTGTACTGTCACATAATAGGGAAAAAGTGTATTTTTAACAGGGAAAAACTCAGGATTTTTTTTCCCTGTTCACGTTTACACCCTGAGTTACTATATGGCAACTTATAACAGAATGGGAAGAGAGCAGTAGACTTGGTTCAGAAAAATGTAGAATGCAGCTACAAACATGTGCCTTTGTCTGTAGAGTTCAGATTAGGGCATTATGAAATGGTATGACAAGAGTGAGAGGGAAATTTTCCTTATGACAGTTGTATTTTGTACATGCTGAGGATAGTGTTAATTGTGACAATGTGATTCAGGTGCACTGCTCACCAAAGTGAAGCAGACAATGACCAATATGGCAGGTCACTGAATAATGTTAGATACATTGCAAGAGGCGAAAGGCATTTATCTTGGTATTACAATGGCCGTTTGGTCTGATTTCATCACTTAAAAATTCCAGGCTAATAAGCTGTGGTCGATGTATAAAACTTTCTCCTAGTGTCTCCTCTCCAATTGTGGGAGACATCTTCAGAAGTAAAATGGTGAACTGCAACCTGAACTCAAGGGAGCACCAAATATATAGGCAATGTAGAGGGCATTACAGTGTATCGTGTGTCATCGACTATGACATTATCACTGATCCTGCCAACATTTTTGATTGAAAGTAATTGATCGTTATTCTTACGTTGCAATGGTGACATTCAAATTTTATCTAATTTAACACATCCTCATTTCTGTTAAAATTATTATGGTGTTTATAAATCTCAATAGCCCCTCTATGCACACACGCATGATAGTGCGACATTTTTGATATGACACTCGTCTCAGTAAATTTGATTTCATGATAACCCTTTTGCTAAGGATGTTCTACTACAGCCAGTGTATCCAAATGGCAATTCCTCTCATGTTCAGTGAGACAGGTATTAAGTTATTTTTTGTGGTACCAGTATAAACCAGTCCACAACTACAAGGAATTTTATATATACCCAGTGTAGCCAAAGGATATGTATATATTTTGCTGATCTTAAGCATTCTTTTATCTTCCTTGTGGGTCTAAAGGTAGCTAAGATCAGCAAAAGATACCTTCACCGGGTGTATATAAAATTCCTTGTAGTTGTGGCCTGGTTTATATTGGTACCACAAAAAGAAGTGTCAACATCTGTCTCGTCGAACACAAGAGGAATTTATGCCTGGAACATACTGATAAATTGGCTGTAGTGGAACACCTTTTCCAAGAAGGTGATCATGAAATAAAATTCACTGAGATAAGTGTCATATCAAAAACCTCCTATTATCGTGCACAATGTATAGAGGGATTATTGAGATTTATAAACATCATAACAATTTTAACAGAGAAAAGGAAGGTGCTAAATTAGATAAAATTTGGGTGTCAACATTGCCACATAAGAATGACAATTGATTACTTTCAGGCGAAAATATTGGCATTACTGGCAATGATCTTGTAGCCAATGTCACGTGATAGACTGTGGTGCCCTCTACATTGCCTATATATTCGATGCTCCTTAGAGTTTTGGTTACAGTTCGCTACCACTTTACCTCTGTAGATGTCCCCCACAGTCGGAGAGGAAACGTTAGGAGTAAGTTTCATACATTGACCAAGCACTAAATAAGTGAAGTCAGTACCAGCTGTGGAAGCTTAAATTGTATGATAATTTTGCATGAGTGTTTAAACTCAAGAAGACTGGGAATGAAAACCATAAGTATGGTGATGTCGGAATAGAGGCAGCTGTTATTGTGTTTGCTGAAAGCTTCAAAGGTCAGTAGTTGTTCCATCACTACAACTGGTGATACGTAGCATCACCATTTCATTCCCAGATGCCAACATGCAACACACAGATTGAACTTCAAACATTTCACAAGCTTCAGATAAGGCAAACATTTTTCACTCTCTAGGTAAATTCTGTAAATGCTCTCTTGGTAAATGCTGTGAAGTTTCAAGCTCCTGTGGCTCTTGAAGAAATCTGCCATAGCAACTTATATAAAATTTAGGTTGATATGGATAGATACTTACATTCAGTGTCATGTGAAAGTAGCATGTTCCAGTCTTAATTGCTCTGTAACACACAAGGTTACAACACTTGCGCTCATATTTGTATCCACTGTGGCAGCAGTGCACCAATTAGCCAGTATGCAGTATTGCACTGTCACATATGGTATGAATGTGAATGTCATCATTTGCATTCATTTGTAACATGATTTTTACAAAAGGGAACTGTAAAACTTCATAACTTATCTTCTTCTCTCTACCTCTGTTTCTCAGTTATTCTTTGCAAACTGATGAGTTGATCAGAATTGATTGATGTAACTTACTGACTCAGTTTCAATGGTGCTTTGCAAATTGTTTACCCCTAGAACACTGAAGGGGGAAAATATTATATTGTCTCTAAAGCATCATAAATTTTACTACTCCCTATTTTATTCAGATGAAGTTATTATATACAGTTTACGCACTAGTTACTTACAATTGTACGGTCTCCAGTGGCACGCCCCATACAAATTGAGTACAAAATGCCCAGTTTTATACGCTGTACTGACAATAGCATATTGGTGGGAAACGCAAATTGGTACCAAGCGCAGTTGTAAATTTTGTGGGGATTTAGTTATCTAGGATTAAAAAGAGGATATTGGCATGGACAATAAGAGCTGTAGTTGGCAATATTTATTGATCACAAAATACACTGGGATTGTCGCAATTCTCTTTTCCTCAAATTTTCCAAACTGCGCACACATAGTGAATGAATGGCTTCAGACTGAAAGTTGAGTTATACTGTAAACCTGGGGGAGGGAGGACAAGTTGCAAGTATACAGGTTGTAAACCCTTCACTGAGACAATGAAAGGGCCACAGAGAAAAGAAAAATATGTATTCTTGACATAATTTTTTTCACAGATATTTGTTTTGTTTAAGAAATGTAATTACGACAATATCCTTTAACAGAAACATGTCATTCCCTGTATGCGCAAGTTCAAAAATAGCATTCCATGGGAAAAATTGTTCCAGTTTTGGTTCCTGCTGCCACAGTGCCAGCTAGCCTGCAATGGTTGAAAAAAACCAAGTTCTTCAAAGGCCTGCCCCTCCTTTCCAGGAGGGAATGATAGAAGGGGGGGGGGGGATACGAGAACACAGACTGCAGTATGTGCATACTTGCTGTAAACACTAAGTGAATGGTTAAACCATACATAATCTCAGAATGGGTGCAGTTTAAGAGTTCCCATTATCCCAATATTCATACATAAATTCATCTGCACCTCATGAGCCCTGTTGAGCAAGTGTTTTCAATTCAAATATTAGCTCAGTGCACGCACCGTGTGAGCAACAATCATAATACATTAAACATTGCTGGAGGAAGAGATCAAAGTTAGAATTATACAAACACACACCCTGACTTACATTATCAGAAAAGGCCAACTAACATTCTATGGGCGCGTACGTATGAAGAACAGGAGATTCACAAAGAGGATTTTTGTTGTGGTAAACAGCTCAGTCGAAATAAGAGTTGAGTTCAAAAAATGTAAGACCTAAAACAAGCAGAAATCAATAGGGAAATGATAAATGGAGGACACAGATTCAGAAATAAATTTATGAAAATGAAATTTGGAGTAAAAGAAAGGAAGAAAACAGGGAAAATATGGACAGAACAAAGGTAACATGAACAGTCACAGACTGGAGAGCTTTTGGGAAGAGAGAAAGGAGAAAACAAAGAAAAATTGAATGATCATGTAATATGTTCAAATCCAAACACTTTCTTAAGGGGAAAAAAACTTTTTTTTTCCCCTCAGTATGGATTAAGGAGCTGACTATCGATACTTCACTACTCGGTGTACTGCTTCATGAGAGGGAAAAGGCTTAATAAAAATGCCAAAAGATAGCAGAAAACTGTGATTTTAAATGTATAGGATCCTTATAGACAGTATGTTGCTCAATAAATTGAACTATAACAAAAAGACATTACATTAATTCTTAACGATCCTGGGATGTTTGTAACTCCACATTATGGGACTGTTTGGTTAGGAATGTCTTGTAACCTACAGTATTTCTGTGAAGATATACATTTCTTTTTGTGAGCAAGGAGTGGCTGGCAAATGGCAGAAGACAAGACTTTTTGCATAAACGTGCTGTGTACCTATACAGTAATTACACTTTATTCACTTTATTTGGAGCCAATTCAGTTTCTGCAGAGAGAAAAATAGGGCACTGGTGTGGACTATAGTACCTGTGTCATTTATTTGATGTGCCATATAAGCGCCACAACTGGCACTCAAGGGGTAACCTCATAAAACTGTGATGATAAGAAGTTATAACCAGCAAAACTGCTTGCTGCCACATATTAAAAAGAAAATTCACCAAATAGCAGCTCAAAAGCATCAAACAATTCTTTCTTTATCAAATGGTTTTACCCAATGGACACTCAGATTGTTGTGAGTAGAGGCGGCACAAAGCAGGTAAATGATTTCAGACCATCTGCTTTGTTTTTTATACTTTGACTATTGCAACATCCAAACAACTACGGAGAGCAGATGCCTGTGATAGTGTATTCACATAGAAACACGTACGAGTGAAGATGGTTGTCAATGTCTATCTACATTTAACAACTGTGTCTAACTTGAGCTACACAATAATATATGGACTAGAACTTAGTGAATCTCTTTACTCAAGCTGAAAATGTTCTCACTCTAAGTATATTCTCCAACTAGCTTTATTTGCGCAAACCTGAGAACGTTCTTGGAAATTCCAAAAATAAAGCAATTTCTCTGTATGTGGCACCTGTGTTGTGGGCACATCTTCTACTTAGCATATTCAATTAGATTTCTGTGTGTTTTTGTTGAAAATCTGAAAGAAATGTGCCATGTAACATAGACTTCTGTTCAATATATATGCTAAAATAATGCGCACTTGCTTGTTGGTAGCATTACTATTCAGTATTTGACCATAAAGAACAACTGATATTCGTAGCATTTTTCTTCTGCATATACTTTCTTTCTTTTCATTTATTTGAAACTGGAGCTGTGTGCCATAAATCTAGTGTCTTTGGAAGCTGTTTTGAAGAATTCAGAGATGCCTCTGAATGTAACATCAGAAGACAGGTTCTGCTCTTTCCATGTGATTGCTGGTGGTGTAAATATTGCGTAAATTAAAATTGTGCCTACATAATGTTTTTGAGCTGATAGTTTTCCTCCCTTTTTATTGACTTGCACTGCACACATTACCAGATGAATTTCACTTATTTATTGGTCTTTAGAATGCTCTGTCCAAGAGTCAGTTGCTGTAGTGCATTTGGAAAAGTTTTGAAAAGAAAATTTTCTTCAAAACCACCTTGTCAACCAACAACAGTGAATGTGCTGCTCTCATTCCTGTTACTACTACCACCACAGTCTGACCATGTTATTTGCAACCTCTGTTTTAATTTATCATCATTAATGCTGAGACCTAATCTAAAATAGCACTAACCCTCAGTTCCTGTAACATTTATTACTCACAGTATCTGTGCCATTGCTAAGTTTGCAGGCTTTTCTTGTAACACTCAGCTTGAAGTCTGCATGAGGGTGGTGACAAGAGCAGCATGATGTGTCGAATGACAAACTTGCCACCCTCATGCACAGAGCTTGCGCTTCTTGAGTAGGATGACCGTAATGTCTGCACAACATTTCCACAAGAAATGTTCAGGTCGAATCGTGCGTACTGTGATTTGACAGTGCCATGACCAATTTTATTGCTCCAGAATGAGATTTTCACTCTGCAGCGGAGTGTGCGTTGATATGAAACTTCCTGCCAGATTAAAGCTGTGTGCCGGACCGAGACTCGAACTCGAGACTTTTGCCTTTCATGGGCAAGTGCTCTACCATCGAGTGTCGGTCTGGCACACAGTTTTAATTTGCCAGGAAGTTTCACTTTTATTGCTGTTGGTATTGGGACATGGGGCGAAAATAGAAAAGTAGTGATGGAGGAGATTTGCCAGTTCTAAGAAAGTGCAGCAAACTTCACCCTACCAAACAATAATGCTCAAATTCTGTATGTTGCTGTAGCTGATTTGTTGACTTACCTAGGGAATAATTGCAATTATTAGAATTGCCACTTTGTTTATTGTATGTTTAGTGCCATTAGGCAGTCAGAAAACACTTCTGTTACTGTGACTAAGAACTGTAGACGTTACAGTAGGTGAATTCAAGCTTTGCCAGAACATATACAGTTGATATTCTAGAGACATATTGAATCTCATCTTTATTTATGATAATGATGTAGGCCAAAGCAATGAATTAAAATTTGTACCAGCACCAGGATTTGAAACCAGGTCTTTTGCTTACTAGACAGATGTGGTAGGTGTTACGCCTCACTGGTGCTCTGATTACCACGACTGCACGGAATACTGTAGTACATCTCCCTTCCCAATACAAATCCAACTTGTGCCTCAGCCCATTGCTGTTCCCTTCTAAATAATTCACATCACTATTGCCGAGGCTCTCCTATACTGGAATAGCACCTTAGCAATTGGCGAAATGCGGTTAATCCTGCCTGTGCCTCAGGCGTAGAAGATATGTTAATCACATACAGTTGATTTTCCTGAGACATATTGCAAATAGAGCTATCCTTTGGCAAAAACTTGTTGCCATCTTCGTGCCATCCTTATTACTGTCTGTCTCCCGCTGGGCACCGTCCCCATCCCTCAAGTCTTGAGCGTGCTCAAAGCAGAATTGTAGGCTGTGGGATGACAGATTCACACCGTGCCAACTGAAGAGCTGGGACCACGCCATATAGGAGTTGCTTCACTCCAGCAGTTGGCTCATGTCCCGCCAGTGCACTTCCCTCACAACCTCAGCAGCAGAGCCACACCCAGCCCAGCACCAGCCTGTGTTGGACAGCAGGAGAGGGTATATAAGACAGCACCCAGCAAGGGACAGTCAGTCCTCGGGACCCCGTGAAGATAGCAGCAAATCAGTTTGCTGAAATATATCTCAATTTGGATTATGTCACCCAGCCAAATACGTGAACATTCCAATATCTACTGTTGGTTATGCAGCAATTGGATTTTAGGGATGGGAGGACTCTAGAAAAATATATATTTGCAAGGAGGAAAATGATGCCATTTGCATTTCTTGTGCGAGTAATATTCACTGTATACTTAAATTCTGATGTCTCTCCTTTATGTTGTTATTTTGTACCACAAGATATGATCTGTCTACATTTGAGTGACATCAGGTTTAACATTAGCTTATCACTGCAGGCCCGCAGTCGTGCACCGCTGTCTCACGTCCGAGGGAATACTCCGACCGGATCGCAGGGAGCTCTCCCTGGCCGACGCCTGTCTGCGAAGGTGAAAGCCCAGCGGCCGATGTCACCGCTGCAGCTGCTCCAAGTGCGGCAGCGCCTGGCCGTGAAGCGGGTGCTGCAGCTCACTCGGACGCAGGTGGAGGTGGAGGGGGAGAACTGTCCACCCACGAATGTAGAGGGTGCCCAGTGCGACCCAGCAGTCCAGCCGATTAAAGTGTCTGCACCCCCTGCACTCCCTACAAAGGACACGGCCCTTCGGTTTTGACAGTTGCACTGTATCGATTGAAAACTTTTCTCATAGTTTGTTTTTATTCTTCGTATTGTGCCTGTCTGATATAAAGACTCTATTTTTTGGAGGTTATATGTTGTAAACTTCAGGGGAGTTTTAAGCAATAAGGTGATCAAAGTGCAATCTGTGTGAAAGATGTCTTGCAACACATCCTTTGTTCCCGTAATCCTTTTGGGTTCAATATCCACTAACGCCTTGTAGCCACACCTCATTCTCAATGTCTCCCATTGCCCTTACTCTGTTCCGTTAGCCCCACTCAATCCAATTCCCATGTCATCGTCATCGTGTGCTGCACGAAATGCCTGGCTCCTGTGCCAATGTGTCATTTCCTTAGCTTGTGGAGCTGCAACCTCTCTCTCCCGCATTCCTATTCTGGATACCTGCTGTCTCTCTCTGAGCTGCCAGCTGGCTTTCACCAATCCTCTTTCTGCTGCCAACCTCTTTTCTTTACTCACCCACTCCATCCGACATATCCTCTCACCTCAATCTACCTTCCTATGTGTGGTTCAAGCACGGTGTAGCTGTGTGTGGTGGGGAGGGGGAGGAGGGGATTAAGTATGTGTACTCTGGCTCGAAAAAGGATTCATCGGAAGGCTAACCATTTTTTTTTAAATGAGGCTTGGCAACAGCTTAATGCTTCCACTATGTAGTGACTTGTCACCTTCACTCCTAGATTATTTGCATTCTGCCAGAACTTTACATTCTGTATTTCATATATGTCATAAAGCGCTGTATAATATTGAAAACTAACATAATTTAATAAAGACGTTATTCAGTAACTGCGAACCATGTTCTGCTACATGGAATATGTGCAAATTGTGAGAACATTGAAATTTAATTTCACTAGCTTAATTTGAGATTATATCAACCCAAATATACTATCTCTAGTCAAATCAAAATGGCATACTTCAGGCTGTTAAGTCACTAACCTTTTATTGTGTCGTGGTTCTTATTGATGTCCACCTTCAAAAACCTTCTTTAGGTAATTGATAGGGTCGTCACAGTAAATGACGACGACTTAACATCACAACACAGTCAAGTTCACTTCTTTCACTTGTATAATTTATTGCTTTAAACCAACAATGATCAGCTTGTATACAGTACTTGTAAAAGTTACGAATCACAGGTCAGCACTTTAGCTAATTTATACATAGCTTAACACAACTTTCTTCAGTGGTAAGGAAGCTGACACACATAGTAAATTGGATATGATAAACCATAGATGGATTGCATAGTAAATACTAGATTCTGGAAACCCTGTAACATTTATAGTTTCATTCCCAAGAGTGGACTGACTGATCAACTAACATAATGTCTCCATGATGTGACATAAATTGTATGAGAGTTCATAACTGCATCCTCACTAAGATAGATTTATAAATTCAGACTGCAGGGTGCTGACTGACTGATAACACAATGTTTACGTTGGGACTATGTAATGTGGACTGGTTTAGGCTTTGTGTGTGACACTTATATACACACAAAGTACAGAAAATTATAAATTGACAAAACACAAGATTGCTACATTTTAGGTGTATAAAAAAGGTAAAATTATTAAGATACAGAGATTCAGTAGGTAATCACGTAAGTCTATCTGTCTGTCTAATAGCAGTTTGACCAGAAAAAGGTAAAATTATCTGTACTACTTTATGGGGAAGAAGTTTGCTATGAAAGGAGATTACCAAAGTTGAGAATTGACTTTCACATGATTTGCCTGTACAGTAAATCCCAAATACGAGGGTGGTTTGAAAAGTTCTCGGAATCACCATGATAGGTCAATGCTAGCACAACGAGTTGTTCACATGATATTCATTGGGCTGTTGCCTGTAAACACGTGCCATGTCAGTGCTCTTGGAAGAGAGCTGTGGCAGTGATGTGGCTCTGTTGTTGTTCCCGTGCAGTGATATGCGAAGGTGGAAAAAATTGACATTCGAGCAGTGATTAAGTATTTCGTAAAGAAAGGTATGAAAGAAAAGGACATTCATGCCGATTTCCAGAATACACTTGGGGACTCTGCTCCTTCATATTCAACTGGTACTAAGTGGATAAATGAATTTAAATTGGTTCAGGAGAGCTTAGATGATGATCAGTGCAGTGGTCGGCAAATATGTGTCACTACTCCAGAAATCATTGCAAAAGTGCAAAAAATGGTCATGGAGGATTGCCAGTTGAAAGTGCATGAAATTGCTCACGCTTGCCAGATGTCATCTGAAAGGGTAGATCACATTTTAACTGAAGACTTAGAAATGAAAAATTCTGCAAGATGGGTGCCGCAACTCTTCACGCTGGATCAAAAACGCATGAGAATGGACATATCGGAACAATGTTTGGCCCGTTTTAAAAGAAACAGACAAGACTTTTTGCGCTGGTTTGTGACCACAGATGAAACATGGGTGCACTACTATACCCCAGAGACAAAATAAGTCAAAGCGGTGGAAACATGCTGATTCTCTGCCACCAAAGAAAGCAAAGACAATTCCTTCAGTGGGAAAGGTCACGGCATCAGTGTTCTGGGATGCAAAAGGAATTCTGTTTGTAGATTTTCTCCCCACTGTGCAAACAATTACTGAAGAATACTGTGCTAACCTTCTGGACAAATTGCAACGAAAGATATGCGAAAAAAGGCCAGGTTTAGCAAGGAAGAAAGTCGTCTTCCATCAAGACAATGCGCACTCGCACATTGCTGTCACCATGGCAAAATTACATGAACTAAGGTATGAATTGTTGCCATATGCGCCTTATTCACCTTATATGGCTCCATCAGACTTCTGTCTCTTCCCAAAACTGAAAATTTTTCTTGGTGGACGAAGATTCACTTCAAATGAACAATTGATAGCTGGAATTAAAAACTGTTTTGCAGGCCTGGAGGAAACTCATTTTCGAGATTGGATCAAGGCACTGGAACATCGTTGGACCAAGTGCATTAATCCACAAGGAGACTACATGGAAAAACAAAAAAGTTTCAGTGACGTATGTACTTTTTTCTGTTCTGTTCTGAGAACTTTTCAAACCCCCCTCATATTTTTTTAAAGGAAATGTTTCCATAAGAAACCATTATCATTAACAGTCTAAAAGCTATCCTATGTGAAATGAAATTTTCATGAAATCTTGCTTGAATAAGAAATTGATTATATCTTGTAACTATTGTACATGCTTTCTAGTTTCTTCTCTGGCTCATGGTGCATTTTGGTGCTAGATTCAAAACTGTAGTATTGCTTTTGAATAAAATTGCAGCACCATTTGCACTTTTTATTTTACCAACCGTGAACGGTTTTGGCCCACAAGGCCATTAGCGAGTGGTACACGTCAGGTGGTCTGGGAGGACGTTGAACAGCAGTCAGGACACCTGACATACACTGCTAAATAATGGCCTTGTGGGCCAAAACTGATCATGGTTGTTAAACAAAAAGAAAAGTGCAACTGGTGCTGACATTTTATTGTCTATATATGTGTATGAAAATTGTCATATACATTGCACACATATATGTCTGATTCTCTGCTCTCTCCATATGACTCCAGAGAGGATGAGTCAACTGAATACAGGAAACAAATGCCAGTAGGTTGTCCTAGAACATTTCTTATGACCTATTTACAGATAACCCACTTCTCCTCCCCCATCGCTAGAGGTATTTATTCCCACAGTAGTTTCATACAAAGAAATGAGTCGTGTATGTACGAGATTAGTTGGAATAGCTCCACCTGTCCTGATCTATGCTTTGATCACCCCTTTCCAGCCACACTCTCAACTGCAGGGGTGTGGGGATAACTATCACAGAAATTTTGTCAAGGTTGCAAGTGATACATGTGCTACATTTGTTAGAAATTGGTGATTCTAATATTGATAGTTATCAAATATTTTTTACATCTGCCCTGCCCCCGCCCCCTCCCCCGACCTCTGTGGATGGTAGATAAGGGTATATTACCCACACAGTATTTTTATATTTGAAATTGCTCCAGGCTTTCCTGAGTCATGTGTCTGTCTCTTCCCATTTTCAACTGTGCCCTCTACCCCTATGGATAGTAAGTGGTTCTTGCTCACACTATGCTTCTTATCAGATGTTAAGTTATCTGTGTACCAAGTTTGGTTGAAATTGATACAGTGGTTTAGGAGAATATGCTACACTTCCATTAATCCAGCCATTCTTTGCACACATGGGTGCTGGATTAGTGGGAGTGACAGATCAGTGAGAGTATCTGAAATTTAGTGTAAACATAGAGGGACTATGCTTCATTAAGTCCAAAGATACACTCTTTTTCACACAAAACTTAGTTTTAAGTGTGTACATATACAGTTGTATCATGCAGTATGAAAGATGCCCGGCATGCAACCACTTACAGGCATTACATCAGTATTTCATTGTGTCAGACTTTACTCATGAGCGTTGTGGGCAGACCAAGGCCCGACCTGTCACTTGGATTTGCTCGGTCTTCCTCGGAAGTAGAAGGAACAGCTTCTCATTTCATTTGCTAATGTGATGCGGCATCTTTCGTTTGGCCCAACTCTGAGTTTGGCAGAATTGTGCTGTCAGCATTGTTTAACCTTCGCTATTTCTTCGTGGTATGAAGGATGTTCACAGGTCCAGTGGCTGTTTTGTACAAAAATAGGCAGTGTAACGATCTGTTGTCTCAATTGTTTGAAATGAGTGGTAATGACAGAAGAGAGTGATGAAAATTCTCAATTCGCATAAGCAATAGGTACTTCATATTTGCTATGAAACATCATCACAATGTCACACAGAAAGAATTGACGGCAAAAGAGCAAACAATTAAAATAATCAAGAGATGGGATTCATTGCACATAAAAAACACTTTGTGCTAAATTTGCAGGCCTGGAGCATGTAAAGAAATTGGTGGTACAAATAGTAAAATGTCTAAAGTCGCACACATTATTCTGTTGTCACTGTGATGTGGATTAACAAGTGTTCAGTGTCTGTCAAACAAACATACATACGTAAATTGTTGTAATATATTAGCGAACGTGGCAATGCTTTGCAACTGCTAAAAATGTATGGGAATCAAATATACGTCCTGCTCTGCAGTGTCCCTTGGACAGGTGTCAGAATTTTCGACTCCTCGTGAATTTGCCTGCTTTGTAGGTATGGAACCCAAAATTCTAATAAATCATTTAGAATGTGTGTGAAAAAGACTCCTTAGTTTTCATTTTTGGTTTTCATTATTTTTAAGGTTTTGTTTTATTTTTTGTTCACAGTACAATAACAAAACTTCACGATATACAACATTTTTCAGTTATTATGTACTGTATGAGAATAATATGGACTGGCATCCTCAACTACCGGTCTGTGAAAGGGCAACTTGCAACTGAACATGTGAAAAACCTACTGATTGTAAATCATTCCAACTTATTTGAATGACTGACCTTGTAACCTGTTTATTGTTACTGTAAATGAAACCTTGATTGGGAACTGAAGTCACTTAAAAGAAATAGGTAAATCGGTTGGGATCCTTAGTATATGGGGGAGCACGGTGACCTATCCAGCTTCTGAACCTGTAAGGTTACTGGCTTCAATGACATTACTTCTCATAGTTTTAATCTGCAAACAGGTACCATTACAGACTTTTGGAGGATTGAAAGAGCATAGTAGTACAGTACAACTCAAATTGTTGGGTGAAAGCAGGCTGTATTCAGGAATCAAAAAATTCTTGTGGGTACAGAATTGCATCTTTAGTGGTTCCTACCATATCAACTGATTGGTGTTTCTTATGTTCTCATATTAGTTTTCCAAAATAATTGAACAATGGAAAATATTATATTATGAAAAGGACAGTTGCTACTCACCATATAGCGGAGATGCTGAATCGCAATACGGCACAACAAAAAGACCTTTGGAAAGTTAACTTTCGACCAACAAGGCCTTTGTCAAAAATAGACAACATATGCACACGTAAATGCAACTCATACACACATGATCAGTCTCTGGCAGCTGGAGCCAGACTGCCCTTAAACAGGTGGGAAGAATCATGACTAGAATGAAACAGATGAAATTTGAAGGAGTAGGCCAACATTGAAAGGCAAAAACCAACTGAAGTTGGCGTGAAGTCACAATGAGATCAAATAAAAAAATAAAAATATTTGTGATGTAAGTTGCAGGTCTGTGGATGAATAGGTGTGAGGAAGGGGGACGGCAGATGTGAGTGATAACGTGAAATTAGTAGGTGTGAACTGCAATAGTGTGGAAGGACTGGGGGCTGGGGAGGAATTGGTAGGATGAGATGTTCGTGTGGCACAGGAAAGGCGTGGGAAAAATAACATGTGCAGGTGACACAGGGAAAGTGAACAATATGAAGGTATAGGAGTAATGATATCGGCAGGAGCAACGTGGGACATGAGGTGCTGCACCAACAATCACCGTGGCTCGTAAGTAGAGCAGTGCAGTTTGTAAGGTGACAAGAGAAACACGGGGAAGAAGGGGAAGGAGGATGGATACTTGAGTATAGTAATGCATTAGAAAATAGTGACAAAGAGAAGCAGTGCATTAGGATAGAAGAAAAAGCATAAGCCAAAATCACAGTGGAAAATCCAGGATGAACTGTATCAGTATTTTGTCCATATTTCTGATTTTAAACGCAACAGTGTGTTGTATTGTTTTCTTTCTGGTAATTGGTTTTAACAGAAAATGTGTATATTAGGAAAGTTGTATTTATGGCTCATCAGCTTATGATTAAAACACAGAGTCATCTGAAACAGCTGTGCGATTCAGTAAAGCAATACAGATTGAATCAAAATGGCACAAAGTAACGAAAAACATGTTAACTGATAAAAACATAGTGTGATAGCGATGCACAGAATGGTAGTGATATGAACTGGCTAGTAGCAAGCATTTGTAATATACAAAGTTAAAAAGTGAATGGTTGATATGATCAGTGGCATGGTGACAGACCACAAAATTTGTGATAGATGTAGGGAAAAACTGACACAGAAATGAGGGTCTGTGGCTCAAGCAACTACATTGAAATGGATAGGAATCACAAATGTGCATAATTCGCCAGATGAGTCAGATACATTTGTAGCACCAGCTATTGATTGAGTTGCATTAAATGGCAGTGTGGTGCCCATTGGTAAGTCACTGGTGAAAGAGAAGAGAGAGAGAGAGAGAGAGAGAGAGAGAGAGAGAGAGAGAGAGAGAGAAAATATATGCACAGAAAAAGTTCAAGAAATTGTCTGAAATATTCCAAAGTAAATACAAGAAAATGCAGAGGGTGAAACAAATGTGGAATGGAAATTATAATGCAATTGAAAGAGAAATTCAGTACTAGAAACACAAGCAGTGAGATGATCTAAATATTGACACTTCTTCCAAAAAGTTTGAGCTTTCGAAGATTTGAAAATTAATTTTGACCTGTAAACCATTTAGCAAGAGAAGCAAAACAATTAGTCAAAGAATGTGGTATCTTAGTAACTCATAACCCAAGACCTAGACATGTCCTATGTGAACATATTGTGAACTGTGTCATAGAATTCTGCAAATGAGATTATGAAAGTCACAGTTTGCCTGGAAGACGTATTTTATTTCAGTCAAGGAAAATGGTTCCAGGGTTCATAAAAAAAAATGACTGATGATGGGAAACCTGAACAAACGGTGTCAAGCATTCAAAACACACATATAGGACTGAAAGTAGAATTATCCAAATTTTGTCGTGACCCAAGAAGTTTGTTCTGGCTGGTGCAACTGGTAATCATAGTGTGTGTGTTTGAAGTGTTCACGAAAATGTGAAGCTCGTGTTGGAAGGTTCCAGTTTGAAAAAGTTGACATATGATGCCGACTGTCAACTTAACATCTACATTTGTTATGGTGCACAGCCAAATTGTTATATGTCAACAAGTGAAAATTGCCCAGATACACTCTTTCATGACATCCTTAGGAGAGTTGTTTGACAAAAACGGAATTGATGAAATGACAAACAAACTGTGGACATTCACAGATAGGTCAACTCTCCACACATGCCCATCTGCTGTCAAAGGCTTCTTGCAAAACCTCATTGGGAAAAAATGAATGAAAGTTCCTGCTGCACTCCTTCACAACCGCCCAACGGTCTTAATGTCGGTAACGTCTGAAAGAGACACTTTCTGACAATGAATACATTGTTATATGTGATAAGATAATTTTATTGTCATTAAACCATTACAGCAATAGAGAAATTTTTTATACAGTGTAATCATTACATTAGTAAATAGAACAGTACTATGTGTCAGTTGTTAGCTTACAATTTCATGTTGC
Organism: Schistocerca nitens; assembly: GCF_023898315.1. Taxonomy (NCBI): domain Eukaryota; kingdom Metazoa; phylum Arthropoda; class Insecta; order Orthoptera; family Acrididae; genus Schistocerca; species Schistocerca nitens. The sequence goes on from NC_064624.1 coordinate 80,038,999, forward strand.
AGGCAAAGTAACCCTTTTTAATTGATAAAAAGGGTTGGCAACAAGTCATTTATTTAATGCTTTCCTAAATGCCCCACTCTGGAAGGTCTCGTTCCATCTGTGCAAGCTTACAAAATAGTTTATGGCCTACTAGCTAATAGCTATTGATTGACAGTCTATGGTGTGACATACGTATGGACTTATTTTTTCTTGTGTTGTGACTGCGAGTATGATTCCTACATTTTACTTCGTGCAAATTCTCTTTTGTGTAGATTAACACTTGGTATGTATACAGATTTATAACAGTCATTATTTTACATTCAGAGAATGAGGGCTTACAATGTGCTTCATGTTCAGAACATGCAATGACTCTAATTTCTTTCCTCTGCAGAAGTAATATGTTTTGAACAGGGCTAGACTTTCCCCAGAGAATAAATCCGTATGACATAATACTTTGAAAAATGCAAAATAAGATACTTTAGCATAGGCTGCCAATACACATTTGATAAGACATCTTAATAAGTAAATTATTCTAGACAACTTAGCACTAATGTATTTTGTGTGTTACTCCCAGGACAGTTTGGCGTCTAAGTATACCCCCAAGAACTTTATATTATTGGGATCTTTAAAAGGCTTTTGTTCTTTAGACTAAATACGGTTTTTTGTGTTTTGTCATCATTCAGGAGGAACTCACTTGACCCAGTGCATGGGCATAGTATCTTTTAGCTCATTCAGATCATTATCATAATTTAGAAAGGTATTATCGTCTGCCCCCCCCCTCCCCCCACTTCAGCTGCCTGCCATTGCCCCCTTTACCCGCACTCCTAGCTGGCCCACGGATGGCTCCCCATCCTCCCACAAATTGCTAGATGCTTCCCCAGTACCCCCTCCCTGCCTCCCGCTTCCCTCCATCCCTCACCTCACCCCACCCCACCCTGGGCTGGGAAAAGGCTGGCAGTCGAATGAGCACAATGTAGGGAGAATCGTTTGTGTGTGTGTGTGTGTGTGTGTGTGTGTGTGTGTGTGTGTGTCGACACCCTTTTTTACAGCCACTGTTACTTCACATCTTCTAATGGGAAATCTGTCGTTAAATTTTTACAGACATAAGTTTAGAAACATTCCAAAAATATCTTAGCTGTCTCGTTATTTGATAGACAGTGATTACCATCTCTATCGGTAAGGGATTTCCTGGAACTTATCGATTTTTCCATCACTCATTGACCTAGTGATCACCATTCTTGAATTGACCAAGGCATCACTAAAACTGGTAAGCTGATCCTATTAGTATATAGTAACGACATTGATTGTGGTAAACAAAGGGAACATTGTTATACCACATCGAGCGTGGGCACATTTAAATGTAACAAATATATTATCTAAGCATGCTCATTCTCTAGTGCATTTATAGTTAATACTGTAGAATGAACTGTTGTTTTAGGATTTTCAAATCACTAACACTGTTGGATGATGCTGAGGGAATTAGATTAGGAAATGAGACACTTAAAGTAGTAAAGGAGTTTTGCTATTTGGGGAGCAAAATAACTGATGATGGTCGAAGTATAGAAGATATAAAATGTAGACTGGCAATGGCAAGGACAGCGTTTCTGAAGAAGAGAAATTTGTTAACATCGAGTATAGATTTAAGTGTCAGGAAGTCGTTTCTGAAAGTATTTGTATGGAGTGTAGCCATGTATGGAAGTGAATCATGGACGATAAATAGTTTGGACAAGAAGAGAATAGAAGCTTTCGAAATGTGCTGCTCCAGAAGAATGCTGAAGATTAGATGGGTAGATCACATAACTAATGAGGAGGTATTGAATAGAATCGGGGAGAAGAGGAGTTTGTGGCACAACTTGACAAGAAGAAGGGACCAGTTGGTAGGACATGTTCTGAGGCATCTAGGGACCAAAAATTTAGCATTGGAGGGCAGCGTGGAGGGTAAAAATCGTAGAGGGAGACCAAGGGATGAGTACACTAAACAGATTCAGGGGGATGTACGTTGCAGTAGGTACTGGGAGATGAAGAAGCTTGCACACAATAGAGTAGCATGGAGAGCTCCATCAAACCAGTCTCAGGACTGAAGACCACAACAACAACACTGTGCTTATCAGTTGACATGTCAAAATCAAAATTAAGATCACCACCTATTATTATATCGTAGTTGGTAAATCTGTTCTCAGTGAGTGCACATAGAAGGATGTCCAATTTTTCTAACAGTACACTAATAATACCTCTGGGAGACCTGTACAATGATACTAGTATTAGCTTCATACTGCTAATAACTATACCAGTGGCTTCAAATTTCAGTTCTTCACACAAATCCTCTAGATCCAAGTTACCTAATGAGAAAACGAATGATCTGCCAATATTGATTGCTACATCACCTCTCTTGTGAACTCTTATGCAGTAGCTGTTTAATATGCTATAATTTTTTAACTTATGAACTGGAAGTTCATCTTCAGTGACACAGTGTTCACTTAAACACTAGTCAACATTATTCTCTGATGAAAAGTCATTCAATACCAATTCCTTGGTCAATCCCTGGATGTTTAAAAAATTGGTTTTGAGGTCCACATTTTGATTTTCCTCATTTTTTGGATGATACTTCTGGATTTTTTAGTTTTTCACCTTCATCGGGCTATTTTAGTTTCCCTTGTTTATTATTTCTTTGTAAACTTCTGTAACCATCCTACTTAATATCAGAGACCCCAATCTATTTAGATGGCGACCATTCTTTCTGAGGCAATTTTCATTTAGGAATTTATTTGGATCTATGTACAATTCTCCAAGCCCATCACATTTTTCTTTTATGGCACAGTTTATTTTGCAGATATATTTATCACTTACAGATCTTTTTATTATTCAATTGAGCATGGGCTTGGAACCTTCACAGATACTTCTAGCTGAGCAAATCATTTCTTGTCTCATCGGTGATTTTTTCTTCACTGCTACTTTTTATCAAACTTGTCCAAATGTGTGTTAGCACATCACTCTTGTTGTGCTTAAGTTCATTTTGTGCAGTATTCTGTTTGAGTTTCCCATATTTTTTAAATGCTTGTTTAGTTTTTGTATTTTAATTCCAGGATGGACATCAATTTTGCATCCTAGAACAGTGACATTTTTCAGTGACATATCGCCTATCGATAGAAATTCCTTTTCATTCTTTTGTAAACTTGAGCCACTACCCTTACTTTTAGTGTATGTTACCAACTTTCACTTATACTTATGCATTTGTTCTGCAGCATGACGTCCAGGTGTTCGTTTCACTGGAACAATGCACTATTTTTATAGACATCCAGAAACACGTGCAATTGATTAAATTCCATTTGTTATCATATCAGAGTGCCCTAAACATGACACTGTGTGTTTTTATCTTTTCCATTGTCATTTTGTTAACTTAGTGATATCCACACAACTCCCAAGTGCATTTATTACTTCCCAGATGGTGCTGCAGCACAGTACAAATACTGCAAGAATTTTGCAAACATATCTTTCGAACTGAGTGAGATCAGTGTCAGTGCAGTGTGCATTCCTATGTCACTTTACATGGCAAAGGATCATGTGACGCTACCGTGCCTGTCACTCTTTCATTAGAAAACTAATGGTGGGTATGATGAAGCAGCCTCTCTCTTTCAAGTACAATTAGCACAGATCCACAGAATTGCAGATACCCCAAGTTATGCTCTGTTATTCCCATTGGCCACAACAAAATCCATATGAAGATTTTCTCCAATTCACCATACATCAGAAATGACTAACATGGACCCAACAAGACTCGTACCTCGGTGACACCACTGAGACTGTTCCATACATATAAGCTCACTGCTGGCTTGGATATGCTTTGAATGTTCATGAAGATTCCAGGGGGTGTTACAATTAGCTTCCTGTATATAGTCATGGCCCTTCACCATCATTTGTATATCCCAAAAAAACTTGGCATCTTTTCTGTGGGTAAGAAAGACTTAGACTATGTGATCATCAAATTAGGTGCATTGTGCTGCCACCTACTGCCAGGTACTCCATACCAGCGACATCAGTAGTCGTTAGACATCGTGAGAGAGCAGAATGCGGCGCTCCACGGAACTCACGGTCTTCGAAAGTGATTGGGTGTAACTTGTGTCATACGCCTGTAAATGAGATTTCCACACTCCTAAACATACGTAGGTCCTCTGTTTCTGATGGGATAGTGAAGCGGAAATGTGAAGGGGCACGTACAGCACAAAAGCGTACAGGCCAATCTCGTCTGTTGACTGACAGAGATCGTCGACAGTTAACAAGGACCGTAATATAATTGCGTAGGCTTCCGCGGCCAGAGTCAGTCAACATAAAAGTTTTCTGGGTTTGGTACTGCGTCAGAATGTAAAAACTACTGCTGCTGGAGAAAAACGAACGTTTCGGCCACTTGCGTGGGCAGGAAACACACAGCAACATCCGAAAACTGGAAACATTCAGGAAGAAGAAAGGGAAACTTCTCAACGATCTTATCTACTTGAAGAGTTGTTGGGATCATGACATTGTACCTAAATATCTTCAGTTTGAATATAACATTGACACTCACAAAGCAAGAAGCATCTACAGGTGAGCCAGTAAATCTCTTCTGAAGGAGCGTATTCAGCTGGTGCAGAGAGAACTTGACTTCAACCACATACAGGGACTCGCATTCGGAAGGACGACGGTTCACTCCCGCATCCAGCCATCCTGATTTAGGTTTTCCGTGATTTCCCTAAATCACTCCAGGCAAATGCCGGGATGGTTCCTTTGAAAGGGCACGACCGATTTCCTATCCCATTCTTCCCTAATCCTATGAGACCGATAACCTCGCTGTTTGGTCTCTTCTCCCAAACAACCAACCGACAACAAACAGTTGCTGAAAATACATCTTCTGCTATCATCTATGTTATCGCCTACCAGCTGGAATAACGTCAACAGAATCACTCACCTGTAAGCTTATGTAACTAGTGAAACCGCTGCCATTTGCTAGAAGAAGAAATTTGAGCAGCTAGCTAAGATGACACGGAACACTGCACCTCGACTGAATACATATCGAACAATGGTGAACGTTTCATATCATCAATCAGCAACGCAGCTACAGAAGCATTAGCTAAAGGACTAAATTTTGCCGTCACACCTGAGCGATTTCCCACGTAAGAAATTATCGAATCCATGGAATTAGCACTCCGGCACACATCTGTGCTAGAAGCTGAGAAAATTAGACAGAAATCCGTTTGAGTTCTACTACATACCAAGCCACTGTAACACAACCTTAACCAAGAGGAAAGGGTAGCTATCAAGAAACTGAAGAACGACGACGAAATTGTGATATTAACAGCAGACAAAGGCAATGCCACTGTCATCTTAGACACCTTGCAGTATGAAGACAAGATGAAAGAATTATTACATGAGCCCATCTACAAAGAACTAAGGGCGGACCCTATGGTGAAGTTATTCGAAAGAGGCAGGCCGTGATTAAGGACTCGAGAATTGACGTTGACACAGCCAAGAGTCTTATTCCCTGAGTACCAGTCTCTCCTAGAATTTGCGGTGTTCCAAAGATACATAAGGAAAGTTATCCTTTGAGGCCAATAGTGAATGGGATCAATTTGCCTACTTACAATTTGGCAAAGTATCTAGCCTGCAAATTAAGATGTCTAGTTGGCACGACGGACTCTTCTGTGAAGAACTCGACGCACTTTGTAGAACACCTGAAGGGAGAAACAATTTTACCTACAGTCATCATGGTCAGCTTTGACGTGAAATCACTGTTTACGAATGTGCCAGTAGATGAAACTATCCGCATCCTTCAGGAGCATGTCCCGCCAGACAGATGCGACCTAGTTGAGTTGTGCCCAAGTTCAACATACTTCAAATGGCAAGGAAAATAGTACGAGCCGACAGACGGCGTAGCAATGGGGTCTCCGCTGGCAGCCGACATATTCATGGAAGCCTTTGAAAAAACAGCCCTCAGTTCAGCTCCTTTACACCCATGTTACTGGTTCAGATACATGGACGACACATTCACTACATGGTCATATGGTGAAATGGAGCTACACAAGTTTCACGAATATTTGAACAATATGCAGGGGAAGATACAGTTCACGCTCGAAGTAGAAAAGAATGGTGGAATTCCATTTCTAGATGTTGAAGTATACAGGAGAACGGAGGGCACACTGGGACACAGAGTATATCTCAAGCCTACACATACAGACGGGTATCTGCACGCCCAATCCTACCACCACTCAGCGCAGAAGAACTCTGTCATCCGTTCTTTGGCAATCCGTGCGCAGCACCTAAGTGATGCTCAAAACATCACACCTGACCTTAAAAGGCTATGCACAACGTTTCTAGCCAATGGCTACAGCCATAAGTCGATCCACACAGCCTTGGCGATGAATACAAGTAAGAAAAATAAACAAGAAATAGACGAACTGCAGCCAACAGTGTGCTTACCTTATTTGAAAAATGTTACTGACCGAATAGGCAAACACCTTCGCTGCGTCTGGGTGTAGCCTGTCTTTTATAGTGGTCATAGGATCCAGGACGTGCTAGGCTCCACTTAGGACAAGGTAGATGCATTACACTCTGCTGGCATTTACAAGGTGGAATGCGAATATGAAGAGGCGTACATCGGCGAGACTGGTAGCCAATAGCAACGCGCATTCAGGAACATGAGTGCTATATTTGTCTAGGGCAACACAACAAATCTGCAGTGGCAGAACATCAGCAAGACTGTGGAAAAGAAATAAAATTCAGCGAAGCCTGTGTGTTGGCCAAGCAGCTAGTTATGGCGAAATGCAAAATCAGAGAAGCCATCAGAATACTTAAACATCCTAATAACATGAACAGGGAGGATGGACTCAAGCTTGCCCCATTTTGGCTGCCAGCAGAGCCCAACAGACCACAGTGTCAACATGAGGCACGAGCACTACCAGCGAGTAACTGCCGCTGCACGGCCAACATCCAGCAGTTGGTAAACAGCAGCCAACTTCTCATTTGACAGTGACCACCAATCATGGCACAAAACGCAAGAGCCAATAGACAACAGAGGTTATGTTCTCCCTCCACCGCAATAAACTATTAAAATAAAGTTCCCTCTCCTTCTTCTTTAACTGTCCAATGTAACTAACTACCTTTTTAAAATTATGATGTAATGGCATGTGCAGTGAACAGTAACAACAAAATATAAAGGACACTGCATAGCTAGAACGCAACATTAGACCCAAAAGAAGGCCGCTGCAACCATGACCGAAACGTTGGTTTTTCTCCAGCAGAAGGGCCGTAATGTGGAATAGGCAGACATCCATCCAGACCATCACACAGGAATTCCAAACTGCATCAGGATCCACTGCAGGTACTATGAGAGTTAGGAAAGAGGTGAGAAAACTTGGATTTCATGGTCAAGCAGCTGCTCACAAGCCACACGTCATTCCGGTAAATGCCAAACGACGCCTCGCTTGGTGTAAGGGGCGTGAACATTGGACAATTGAAAAGTGGAAAAATGTTGAGTGGAGTGACGAATCATGGTACACAATGTGGCAACCCGATGGCAGGGTGTGGGTATGGTGAATGCCGGGTGAATGTCCTCTGCCAGCGTTTGTAGTGCCAACAGTAAAATTCTGATGTGGTGGTGTTATGGTGTGGCCATGTTTTTCATGGAGGGGGCTTGCACCCCTTGTTGTTTTGCATGGCACTATCACAGCACAGGCCTACATTGATGTTTTTAGCACAGTCTTGCTCCCCACTGTTGAAGAGCAATTTGGGGATTGTGGCTGCATCTTTCAACACGATCGAGCACCTGTTCATAATCCACGGCCTCTGGCAGAGTGGTTACACGACAATAACATCCCTGTAATGGACTGGCCTGCACAGAGTCCTGCCCTGAATCCTATGGAAAATCTTTTGGATGTTTTGGAATGCCGACTTCGTGCCAAGCCTCACCGACTGACATCGATACTTCTCTTCAGTGCAGCACTCCATGAAGAATGCACTGCCATTCCCCAAGAAAATTTCCAGCACCTGATTGAACATATGCCTGCAAGAGTGGAAGCTGGCATAAAGGCTAAGGGTGGGCCAACACCATGTTGAATTCCAGCATTACCAATGGAGGGTGCCATGAGCTTGGAAGTCATTATCAGCCAGGTGTTCGGATACTTTTGATCACATAGTGTACTTACATAGGTGGATGTCAGCACAGCAACAGGTGAGTGTATGTCCTTTCACCAAAAGATGCACAAATGGTATTGAGGTATGGTAAGTCCTAAAGATACATTTGTCATTATGTAAATTTTAGCCTGTTTGTCATTCATTCCACACATTTGGCAGGGATGGTTATATCATGTTTTGTACCATTGAAGGTCAAAGATCAGTTACCTTGCATATTATTGGTACTTGCCATTGAGCTGTTCATCTTTCCACATTACTATGCATTGCTGTCACACTATCTTTTTAACCATTAACATGCTATTAGTACTTTATCATTTATTTGCAGAGTGCATTCCGTTTGTATTGCTTTATAATATCGTATAGCTATAGATATCAATTTATGTCTCCTAATTCAAATGTTATTCCAACTTGATGTTTTACTATCCAGTGTAGTGTAACATGAAGAAGCAAATATATTTTCTCAGAAATTTTGAAGGTAACATATTTGAGATATTCATCATCAAAGACAAGGTTATTGACCTTAATTATGCACATAGTTTGAATATGGCCATGTTGGATATCATTTGAAAACTACTTTTTAACCCTTTTCAAAATTACCCGATTCCTAGTCCTCTATCTGTTAGAACATTAGTTGCAGCTGTTTTTGTCAGCAGTGTTTCTTGAATTTTTAGAACATGTGCTACAATTCTGAAATTTGGCATATTTCATTCTCTTGTCATGGGAATGAACACACCAAATTTTAAAATACCTGAGGTGTTTTGGTTGGCAGCTCTGTTGATTTGACATAGGATGAATCCTATATATATATTTACGGAGTAACAAAATATCAGAAAAGGAAAAAGTATTACTGTCAGGAGTGGTATAAGAACGTGTAGGAAAACCTCACTTTCCTCTCTTGCAAGGCCCTAAAATTTGCTTACCTGTTAAGGACATTGCCTGTTCATCATTGTTACGTTGCTACATACTGTAAAAGAGGGTAGGGCGATCAAATTTTATGATTTTTCGTATTGATTCTGAAGTTGTTGCAAAGTTGAATGACCCAGAAATTTAATATTTTATTACAGCGTTCTTTGTTTATCAGACACCTCAATGAAAAACAGAATTGTTATTTTCAAAGTGTGTCATTTTTTCATGAAATGTGATCAAAGTTACCGCGTAACTCAGGTAAAGTCAATCTCAGATTAAATTTAATGGGAGTTATATTTTAAAATATTATAAGAGTAAAATTGATCAGTAAAAGAAAAAAAAAAGAAAAAAGGACACTGTTACAACTGTTATTCATATAATTAATGTGGAGTTACCCTGTGTTGTTATTAATAAAATGAACAAAAATATGTTAGTTGCTAATACTTTACACAGTAGACAAACAAATAAAATGTAAATTTTTCTTATTCAACATCGTTCAACTAATCTTAGAAATGAGTTCAAATCTTCCCCATCGTGTGTCCCTAGCTGCCACTCTTGTCACAATATCACTTGGGTTGACAGTTGGTTCATCACCTGAGGTGCATTGGACAAAATATGTTCCCTTGATAGCGACCTTCCTCAGAAAACTCATCGTGATCTCATATCCTGTCATTGCAATTGTTTTGGCATTGTAAGATTTATTTTGGTTGAAGGGAAGTATACCAGATCAACGAAATCCGTACTTCACATTTTCTTGATCTTGAGTCCTGGTATCAGCTTCATCAAAGGCCAATGTCAGCATGTGAGGGAACTCAGCCTTTGGCACTTTCCCTGTGTTCTTCATCTTTAAGGGCAAAAAATACCACATCGAGGACCTGGCAAGTATATGTTGCGTTTTGGCGAAAGTAGCATAGACCTTATGTTTTCTCCACTAGCGGATTATGTCCATGGACATGTGGCTCGATAAGTTACCACCAATAAGGTAGGAGAATCTTACTGAACCAATCATTGAATATTATCATGTTGAACCAGCCACTTGCATTTCTACTGAATGCTGAGCCTTGGATCCCCTCTTCACATCAACCAGGGTATAATTGTTTGGTTTTATAAACTATATATGGAGGGAGAGTTGTTCCATCAGCAGTTGCAGCCATCATTACGCCCGTGCTAGTCTTTGAGGTGTCTATGATCCTTTCCACATTCTTTACATCACGCTTAACTAAGACTTTTGTGACCCATCAGAAAATTTAGTTTCATCAAAGTTTATTATGTTTCTGGGGGCACTCCATCAGTAGATTCTTGAAGATTTTCAGAGTAGTTTTTCTTTTTTTTCCCTCCCTAGTGACAGCACATCTTGATCACTTCACATTCTCAGACACTCTGTGTGAAAGCTCCTTGTGACGTCGGAGGAAACTTCTCATCCAATCCTTGCCAGGTCTATTATCTTTGAAATGCTTCTCAAACCTACCCTCATGATACAGATAGTTCTGAACAATATCTGCAACACCTCTAGCAAATCTGTGGAAATCCCCAAACTGCACTAAGCATGATATCTTCTATTAAATTCTTTTGTCCTCAGCACTAAGGACAGTTTGTCGGGCCATAACTAAGATGATGTCTGTTATGGATTGAGTTATTCAACGTTGTATATGGCACGCTTGCCTAATACTCATTGTGCCAGATTGGAGTTCCAGATATTTTGGAGAGTAATTTCATTTTCTTGCAGGTCCAACCTTCTTCCTGTAATTAGAAGGCATGATCGGCTTTCTTTTCTTATAATAACAAGTAACTATTGTAAGATTTATGATTTGAGAAATACCAAATTCAGACTATGATCATGAAACAAGTTACTTATGTATTCTTTCTTCTTTTCTGTTCTGATGAAAATATGACTCCCTGTGCTGCAGTCTGATTTCGGCTTATAGAAGAGAACTGAAAATAATGCCTTTCATTCAAATGAATGCTGAGTATAAAATGCCACGTTTAATGGAATTTCTTCATTCATAAAGTCGTGTTTGCTATTTTAACAGTGAGTCAGTGTTTTCATGTAACAAAATACTAAATTTTATCAAAGATAACAGATTCAGTATAAAGAAAGTTGCAGGTGATCGATTTTACCCTCGTTTACGGTATGCGATTTCACCACAAAAACTATGAATGTCAAGTATGAGCTAGTTATATGTTCAAACTCTTTAAATGATAAGATAAGAAGAGATGATACACAGTTTACTGCAAATTGATCAAATGTTCACTGCATAACAAAATATACAGTATACCTTCATTATCCCAGACTATAAATTTCTTATTTTGCCGTGAACAGGACACACAAGATTTTCAATTAAATTTGAGGTGTGGGGTAGTGTTTGAAGTTTGTATCGTAGCAAGATACTGCATACTTAAATTCACAACCCTCATCATTATCAACAACATTATCATTACCGTATATTTCCAGTTTTACAGGGACTAGTAATGAGCCTCTTCCAATTTCTACTGTCCATGTGTAATCTGTCACAGAGGACATCATCCATTGTCCTTCCTCTCACAGCAGTGAGGTCTTCCGACTGGACATTTTTCTCCCACCTCTTCCTCCAAGTATATTCGAGCTGTTCTGATGATCTCCAACCTAACTATATGCCCCTATCACTATAGTTGAGGTGTACTGGTTCTTCCTGAAAGGGATGTCTTGATTGTAGCTTTCTTCCTCACCTCATCATTCCTTAACTTATCCATCATAGCTTGTGGATGGTGGATTGAAGGAATTTTGTTTTGGTTGCCCGTAGCCTTGATGACTCACATTATGAGAGTGTGTGTGCTTCGATAGAGTAGGTCAATATTGGTATGAAGTAGTTGAACATCGCTGATTTTGCTTCTTCTGGAATACTGTTGCCTCCTAAGAGATTTTCACTTGATAGAATTCAGCACTCGTTTGCATTCTGTTGGTATATTATTTTCTAATTGAATTATCACTGGAGATTATACTTCCAAACTGTGGAAGACTGTCCATAGGCTCTAGTTGATGGTCTCCTGGAAGCACTTCTGGAAATCACTTTCCATCATGGTGTGTGGCTCCTTCAGCGATTTTGTTTTTATATCACCAGTGATGGAAAAATGACATACTTTCATGATTCCCTTCATCTTCGGGAATAGAAAGTAGTCACAGTGGGCCGCGTCTGGCAAATACGGTGGCTGAAGCAACATAACAGTTTTATTTTTTGCCAAAAAAAATAATAAAAAAAAAATCACGAACTAGGGTTTAGGTGTGAGCGAGAGCGTTATTGTGATGCAGTTTTCATGAGTGGTTTTGCTACAGTTCTGGTCATTTACTTTGGATTGTTTTATGCAAATGGTGCATAACTTCCAAGGAGTATTCCTTGTCAACCATATGACCATAAGGCAGGAACTTACAGTGGACTATAATCATAGAAAACAGTGAGAACAACCTTCACATGTGATCGAACTTGTCAAAATATTGTTCAGTTTATTTTTATTTTATTTTATATATATTTTTTCCGGTCTCGGCTCATCAGATAGTTTCCGTTGGAGTGGTTGAACCTTAGTTTCAACGTCATACCTGTATACATGTATTTTGTTATCTGTTGTAATCTTCTTTGGAAATTCTGGATCATTCTGGACTTGATTCAGAAATTCCTTAGCAATGTCTGCACGATGTGTTTTGTGGTTAAAATTCAACAATTTCAGGACAAACTCTGCTGGTACACATTCCACTCCCAAAACATCTGAAAAAATACTTGGCATGAGCCAAAGGATATGCCATCATCATCAGCAACCTCACTTAAAGTGATTTGGCAATTTTCAAGAATCATTTTATTTACGTCTTCCATATTGTCATCAGTAATTGATGTGCTAGTGTGTCCAGGGTGGTCATCGTCTTCTAAAAAATCACTGATCACTCAGAGACACAGACAACCTTTCCAGCTAACAATAAACTAAATATTTAAAACAGGTGAAAACTACAAACATACATCAAGAGCATGTGTACCAACAACAAGATAAAAAAAGGTTTGAAAATTGGGTTTATGAAGGTCATGAAATTAAAAAAGTCTTGTCATTATTGATCATATCTTGTATAATGTGCAACACTTACATTGGCATTTTTTTACGCCATCACTCTCAAAACTACTACAAACTGCATATTTCACAGACATCATTTCTGATGGTCATCAGATTGGTAGCAAATTTTTGTCAGTTTGTGAAATAATCTAGAATGATGGAACACAAACAAATGCAGCATTGGAAGATTCACTATACTGGCCAAGGTCACCCAGGTGAATGCAAAAAAGTTTCATTTGTTCCTAATCAAAGGCAAGAAAAGAGAAATAATTCTGCAAGAAGTGTAAAAAGACAGTCTGAATGATCACAGACAGGTGTTCAGCAAATGGCGCACAGAGAATTGGAAGTAACGAAGAAGTTGGAGTATAAGTACATGTTTAGTTCCACTGGTAGAAAAGTATGTTTATCTAATATTTATATATGAGGTTCATTCAAATGAAACCTGGTCGGTGCATCTGCCTTTGCCTTACACGTTAGGTTGCACCGAGTAACTGCGGTTATGGTTGTGCCATCTATCGGTAAAGAGGCTGATACGTGTGCACCGTTCGGTGTTGCGTAGCACCAGTGTGGCTTCAGGCGGAAGAGAAGATGGTCACATAACTTATCGTCCACTACCAAACATGCAGGCAACTAAGCAGGAACATCGAGGAGTGATTCGATTTTTGGTGGCGGAGGGAGTTTGAGGCCGTGAAATGTATCGATGGATGAAGGCTGTCTACGGTGAGTACAGTCTTGAGTCATGCAAGTGTTGTGGAATGGCGCAAACGATTCCTCGAGGGGTGCGAGTCACTGGAAGACGATGCTCGTCTTGGACAGGCTCATTGTGTCATCACACCGGAAATGATTGCAGAAGTGAATGCTTTAGTCTCCGACAATCGCAGAATCACTGTGGACGAGGTCCGAATACTGGGTATTAGTGTGCGCACCACCCACATCGTAATGCATCAACACTTCAATTTTCTAAAAATCTATGTGCAGTGGGTTCGCCACCAACTGACTGCTGAACAACGCAATACTCGAATGGCGCTGTCGTTGAGTCATCTGCAACGTTATCACGAGGAGCAATGTGGCTTTCTGTCATGTATTGTCACAGGTGACAAAACATGGTGTCACCATTTTAGACCAGAAAGCAAGTGTCAGACCAAGCATATGACTTCACCACCTCCAAAGAAATCAAAGGCCATGCGCACCAGTTCTGGTAAGGTCATGATGTCCTTTTTTGACCACAAAGGCCCACTGCTTGTCGAGTTCCTGGAACAGGGAATCACCATCAATGCCCAGCGTTATCAAGCCACTTTACAGAACCTTAGACGAGTCATCAGGTTGAAATGCCGAGGCACATTGTCCAATGGCATTATACTTCTGCATGATAATGCCCTCCCACACATGGTGAATGTAGTGAAGACAACATTGCAGCAGTTTCGGTGGGAAACATTGGAACATCCACCGTACAGTGCCAACCTTTCACTGTGTGACTTTCATGTGTTTGGACCTCTGAAACAAGCTATTCGTGGACATCAATTCGCAGTGGACGACGAAGTGTGTGACTGGGTCCAGGTCTGGATCCAACAGCAGCCTACTAGCTTCTTCAAGGATGGAATTGGCCAGCTAGAGTAGCAATGGGATAAATGTGCCAACAGTTTTGGCAACTCTTTTTGAGCATGTGTACTGTGTGTAACTACATTTTTGAGTTAATAAACTCATTACCGTTACTTTACACTAGTGACTGGGTTTCATTTGAATGCTCCTTATACTTTAGAATTCGAGGAGAGCACTCACCGAAAAGCAGAAGCATTAAGTTTAAAGAAAACCAAAGGTATTTACATTTTACAAGAACTTACCACAAAATTAATCTAATATTTCTATTACATGTAATCATTTGACCAGTAAGGTTAAGCGCGTGTAATTGTCTTCAAAAATTTATGACTAGATTTTCAAAAACAGTCGTCTGCCACACACTCGCTTTCGAAAAAAACGAAGTTATGCTACATAGTCTACATCAGGGGCGGGCAGGAATCCTGCACGTGTGCGGTGCACTTGCACGCGTGCAGTTAACAGGTGTTCTGTGTGCACACAGGGGCAAGCTGGCCACCCGCTTATCTCCCCTCGTCCGCTCCTTCCTGTGCAATGCGTTTTGTTTCCTAGCTTGCTTTATTGAGTGAATGAATAAGGTTAGTAGGAGTGCTTGAAAGATATCATGGTTTGAAAAAGTACCTATTACCTGCGATACGTTTTATTTAATTATCACAGGTGGAGTGGAACAAAATAAGGTTAGTAGGAATGCTTGAAAGATGTCGTGTTTTGAAAGAGTACCTATTACCTATGATATGTTTTATTTAATTATCACAGGTGGAGTGGAACAAAATTTCTACATACAGACAAACGCAAACAGTTACTTAAATTTTCATCTCTGATGTTTGCTCTTAACCGACACTTACTAATTCAGCAAATGGTTTTCCAGCTCTCGCTATATTGAGCACAAACTTATAACTGTACGTACCACTGGGCTATTATTGTTGTCCTGAAAAACTGAAAACAGTGGTCCATAAAATGTTAAATCAGTTAGATAAGAGACATGGGGAAAGGAAGTCGCAGATCTCTCGTGACAACAGCAACTACGACAGATTCATCTAGTATCGTCAGATCGCTCTTCTTAAGCTCAGTCAATTTCCCCATCTGCTCAGAATCCGACAATAAATTGTACTCGTCCTTCTGAAAATTGTTATAATGGCCTCCAATACCAAACTTCCGCTGACCAGCGAGAATACTGCCACATATTTAACATTTCGAATTTTCACATTTTTGCACAAGGAAAAAATGATTCTCCCATTACTTTTTAAAAGATAGCAAATCTCCACTTCTCCGTTTCCTTGTTTAACTCTGCATTTTCCGGTTCTTGAAATACAACGTTCACTACGTAGTGGTCGCTACGCATCAACGTCCGCAGCTTAGCCTGGCACTACACTGCCGCAACCTGCCGGCTGTCGCCACTGCCCCAGTCGACGATTGCACGCGAGCAGCACACGTGCAGCGCTGTGCGCTCATGAGCCACGTGCAACGTTTGCCTGCCCTGGTCTACATGGTCATGGGTTAAAATTATGTAATTTTTCACCTATGTGCACTTAGTAAAGTGAAATTACAGTCACTACAGTTAGTAGGAACTATGATGTTTCATAAATAGTTTAATTATTTTATTTTGCCATGTATTTAATGTAGTCCATTGGACGTGGTTATGCAGTTATTCAAAAGTAAGTCAGAAAGGTACGATTATGTAAAACTATTGAGAGGTGTCATGATGGAATTATTACAGGTAGCACAGTATTAACTGTTGCGCTGGCACACATATGTATAAAGTGCACCAACCACAACTAAAATTGTATTGCCCCACTCAGTTGCAGTTTCACAATTGCAGGCCGATACATGTTCCTTCATTATTGCTTTAGCTAACAAAGTGATAAATTGACTTTTGATATGTGCAAGTGAGTGGCAATAATATAAAATAAATAGAAATGAAGGTGAGAAAACATTCATGATCCATGCAAGACAATGACCCAGTTAATATGAGCTAGCAGTAAAACCCTGCATTGAGGCAGTTGTCTACAAAATAATTAGTAATTGAATAAGCAGTTGTCTGTTTGTGTTGCCAACTCTCGGATGTTATTGCCAAAAGATCGCATATTATTGCCAAACTTTCGAGTGTAATTATTGAAGTATCGTGTGTGTGTGTGTGTGTGTGTGTGTGTGTGTGTGTGTGTGTGTGTGTGTGTGTGATAATAAACTGAGGAAGACAGGAGTACAAAAGTTGAAGATGCCATCTGTGAATTTTCTTTTATCTCATCCAGCATTGCAAATCTTTGTTCTTTCAAGAGAGTTTTCAACTTTGGGAACAAAGAAAAAAGTTGCATTATCGTGGTGCAAGAGCCATGAATTGTCTCACCACATTTTAGGTCATTCCCTTCTCACATTTTCTTGCAGGCACTGTAACACATCCCGATAGTACCATCGATTAACAGTTTGTCCCTGTGGCATGAATTAATGATGAACTAATCCTTCAAGGTCAAAGAAAACTATCAGCTTGGCTTTGACGTTTGACCTCTGACGAGCTTTTGTTGGTCTTGGAGAACCTGTTGTAGCCCATTGTGTAGACTGAACCTTGGTCTCAACATCACAACCGTAGATCCATGTCTCATAACCTGTTGTTATTGTCTGAAGTTACATCTCATTCTCATTTGTGCTTCACAGATTGCGAGGCGAAGGTCTTTCTGGTCTTGGCTCATGAGCTGTGGGATGAACTTGGTGGCAACATGATGCATTCCAAGCCATTGTGTCAGAATTTCATGACATGATCCAACTGAAATGTCACATTCTTCTGCAATCTCTCGGACAGTCAGTCTTCAGTCAGAATGCACAGTTTCATTGATGAGCATAATCGGTAGAGATCAAAAGACATCCTGAATGACAGTCATCTTTTAACTTAAACAATGTGAACCATTCGTAACACCGAGTGCAGCTTAAGCACTCATCACCGTAGGCTTCATGCACCACTTGGTGTATGTCTATAAAGGTTTTCTTTAGTTTCTTGCAAAATTTAATGCAGAGGCATTGTTCCTCTGCCTGTACCATCTCAAAATTCACAAACTGTGTGACACAACGTTCTACTCAATAGAGCACTGAACAATAACTGATGGACATACAACAATGGAACTTTGAATAGTGTGCAGGGTTGCCAACCACATTTTACTCAGACACACCATTGGCATAAAATTACGAATGTCCTGAAATTTTTTGAACAGACGTTGTACGCCATGCGTGTGCTCTGCTACGAAGAACAGTGTAACTGCCCAAGGGCTATCCACTGATGTAGCAGAAATAGAAAGATCACATTTGGTACCCATTGTACACAAGTACCTACTGTAGTAACACCCCACTTTCAGCTAAGGCTGGGTAATGAACCTGATAGTCCATAAGTCCATACCAGACAATGTAATAGTGAAGTAAGATTACTTAATTATGTTGTGCAAAAGTGTTTAAGGACCACAATCTTATCTTCACTTGAAAGTGGTAACATATATTATCAGTAAGGGAAATATATTTTAATGACATGGACTTAGCTCAAACAAGGATATGCCATAATGACTACAGTCTGGCAGTTTATATGGTCATTGATAATTTCACAATAACTAGCCCAACACAAGTGTATATTCGATGTCCTATTTGTAAATTGTAATACCCAGGTCAGCACATTTCGTAACACTGCACTCCTGATAACATGAGTCACCCTCTGTTGGCTAACTCTCAAATAAGACTGAGGTTTCCAATGTATCATAGACCATTATGAAGTGCACGATGAATGATACTGTTGAAACATGGTAGACTTCCCCTCGGTTGTAAATTTACAAGTAATGTTGTATAGGAATTTGAGGTTAATGTGAATAAAACCTGCTATAAGCAAAACGGCGCATATAAATTATTCCCACATTGTACATACATCAGTTTGCACCAAGGAAAAGAAGCAGCCAAAACTCACTTCCACAATGTAATACCTGGCATTCTGAGCAGAGGTATAACTGGTGGATGATTTAATTACAACACAGACCTACCTACTGATCTGCGTCCTTGAAGCCCAACCACTCATACTCAAACTGTTAACCTACCTGCCCTTACATATGAAGCACTCCCTTATGTGAACCTGACTACAATACTCTGGAAGGGGTCAGTACACCATTAAATAAAGATCAAGTAAAATCAAATTTAATATTGAGGCCCCTTCTCCTCAAGTTAAGTTTATGTATGTACACTACGATATTAATGCGAAGCTGACAATAATACTTACCGGAATTTAGGGAGAGTTTGTGAATGAAACTAGTTCTGATTGACAAGAAAATTCTGACCTGCTGAATTAGCTACTCCCACATAACATCACAATTGAAATGTGTACAACGTTGCTTCCACCTTTTTTCCCCCCAACATTTGAGGCTTTAATGAAACAAATTGGTTACACATGTATCATTGAAAGTATTTTCCATCGCTGGCCACTACTTTCTCCCATCTTTTGTGCAGTGTACGAATCCTGCGTCAAAAAAATTGTTCATCTTTTGAAGCGATCCACGAATCGATCCAGTTTGTGACTTCTTCTTGAGATCGGAAGTGTTGTTCAGCCAGGACATGTGTCATTGATCTAAACAGGTGATAGTCAGAGGGTGCAATGTCTGTAGAATACTGCAGGTGGGGTAGGACTTACCATTTTAACATTTCCAAGTACGTTTTGACCTCTTTTGCAACGTGGGATCGAGCGCTGTTGTGCTGCAAAATCACTTTATCATGCCTGTCGCAGTATTGTGGCCACTTGTCTTTTAAAGCTCTGCTCGATCTTGGAGCCATGAATATTTGGTTTGGCCGTCGACATGGAAGCATGGCCGGGATATTCCCATGATTTTTTGGTTTTAGGGTTATCGTAATGAACCCATTTTTCAAACCTAGTCACAATGCAATGCAGAAATCCCTTCCGTTTCTGCCTCTGAAGCAACTGTTCACAAACACACAAACGCTGTTCAATGTCTCTTGGTTTCAGCTCACACGGGACCCAAGTTCCTTCTTTCTGAATCATGCTCATAACCTTGAGATGTTTTGAAATGGGTTGCTGTGTCACTCCCACTAATCATGCCAATTCTTCTTGAGTTTGATGCGAGTTTTCATTCAGCAATGTCTCCAATTCTGCATCTTCGAAAACATTCTCTCTTCCACCACTATGCTGGTCTACGATGTTAAAATCACCATTTTTGAAGCGTTGAAACCACTCACAACATGTTCTTTCACTAATAGCGTCCTTACCATACATACTTGAGAGCATTCCATGAGACTCAGCCGCTGTTTTCTTCATATTGACACTGACATTTTCAGTCAAGAACAACCTTGATGCAGACGCAAATCGACTAATGTGTGAATGAGGTTATGTTGACCGAGGTCCAAGCTAACTGCCTGATGTCTGCGATCTGTTTCTTTCGATCGCTACTTACCACTGTCGCCACCGATCGGCAAACAGCGGGAGCAAAGTTGTACACCTTGTACTTTGCTGCTCTGCTGTGAACAGTCAGGATAGTTCTGGACCTGCTGCCAATAAGTCACAAAGCCACAAAATGCACTAAATCGACAGTCACAACCATCAGTGAGAATCTATTGCAACACTGAAATAGTACTGAGATAGATAATCATCATCATCCCACTTAACCAACAGTTGGTTGGATGATGTATGATGCACCATAAACATTGTTCAGCTAACTTATTTCTGTTTATGTGTGTCCATCTTTTTCAGGGATGGTTGCAGGACTCGGCTGTTCACTACCAGATGTCAAATCATACACGTTTCAGCCATCTAATATCAAAACTATTATTTTATATGGCTGCCAGTTTTGGCGATTTACTATACTATCTTCAGACCCCTGACCAATGCGTAGGGAGATTTCAACCTCGGTTCCGGTCAAAATAGGGGCCAGCATTCAAAAACTGATCTCTGTAACAAGCAGAGTTCTACAGATGTAGTATTTGAATGCTGGCCCCTATTTTGACCAGAACCGAGATTGGAATCTTCCTACGCATTGGTCAGGGACCTGAAGCTGACATAGTAAATCACCAAAAATGGTAGCCAAATAAAATAACAGTTTGTGACTCTGTAGGCTTTCCTGGCATAATAAGACTTGAAAGTCTCTTCTGGTTCACTGCTGGATACTAAAATCAACTCGATTCAATATTTTGGCAATCCACGTGTTCGCCATCTTCAGCAGAATACTGCTTCTGCTGCTGAGTCCCATTGAGAACTGATTCCAAGGCTGGAAATCGGCACCCTATATAGGCATCCGTACCGTAGATGGCTCGTATGCCACCCATCACAGCTGCTGCCCTCCAAGACTGGGCAGGTGGCGCCGCCGCCCTTAATAGAACACTGGTGGCAACAATATATCACACTCGGAGACTATTTTCGAACATTCAGTCTGGCCGCACCGAACAATGTTCTGTTTTGCTGCAGAATAGTACAGGGTTCCATGTTGTGCTAAGAGGAAAACCATTGTTTCTATTAACCAAATTATCCACTAGCCTAATTTCAATTGCCTATTTATAAACACTGCTCCAAAAACTGGAAGTGTTGGCAACTATCACAGTTTCATTGTACCCAGACAACTTCTGTTCCTACCTGCTTCTCCTTTTACTCAATTATTGTGGTGTGGTCTTCAGTCCAAAGACTGGTCTGATGCAGCTCTCCATGCTACTCTGTCCTGTGCAAGCCTCTTCATTTCTGAATAACTACTGCAACCTACGTCTTTCTGAAGCTGTTTAGTGTCTTCTTTTATCATTTTTACCCCCCCCCCCCCCCCCCCCCCCCCGCCTGCTTCCTACACACACTTCCCTCAAGTACTAAATTGGTGATCCCTTGATGTCTCAGAGTGTGTCCTATCAACCGATCCCTTCTTTTGGTCAAGTTGTACTGCAAATTTCTTGTCACCCCAGTTCTGTTCAGTACTTCCCCATTGTTACACAATTGACCCACATAATCTTCAGCATTCTTCTGTAGCACCATACTTAAAAGCTTCTATTTCACTTCCATACATAGCTACACTCCAGACAAATACCTTCAGAAAAGACTTCCTAACACTTAAATCTATATTTGATGTTAACAGATTCCTCTTCTTCAGAAATGTTTTTCTTGCCATCATCAGTTATTTTGCTGATCAAACAGCAAAACTCATCAACTACTTTAAGCGTCTCATTTCCTGATCAGATTCCCGGCGCATCACGTAATTTAATTCGACTAATTCAATTATTCTTGTTTCGCTATTGTTGATGTTCATTTTATATCTTCTTTTCAAAACACTGTCTATTCTGTTCAACTACTCTTCAAAGTCTTTTGCTGTCTCTTCAGAATTACAATATCATTGACAAACGTCAAAGTTTTTATTCCTACTCCATATTTTTCTTTGCCTTCCTTTACTGCTTGTTCAGTGTGCAGATTGAATGACATCAGATATAGGTACAACCCTGTCTCACTCCCTTCTTTACCACTGCTTTCCTTTCTTGCCCCTTGACTCTTGTATCTTATGTCTGGTTTCTGTACTAGTTGTGAATAGCCTTTTGTTCCCTGTATTTTATGCCTGTTCAGAATTTCAAAGCGAGTATCCCAGTCAACATTGTCTAAAGCTCTCTCTAGGTCTACAAATGCTATAAATATAGTTTGCCTTTCCTTAACCTATGTTCTGAGATGAGTTGTAGGGTCAGTATTGCCTTGTGTGTTCCTACATCTCTCCGGAATCCAAACTGATCTTCCCTGAGGTCTACTTCTACCAGTTTTGCTTTCTTCTGTAAAGAGTTTGAGTTAGTATCTTGCAGTGGTGAGTTATTGAACTGATAGGTAGTTAATTTTCTCACCTGTCAGCAACTACTTTCCTTGTAATTGGAATTACCACATTCTTCTTGAAGTCCAAGGGTATTTCTTCTGTCTCATGCATCTTGCACGCCACATGGAAAAGTTTTGTCATGGTTGGCTCTCCCAGGGGTATCAGTAGTTCTGATGGAATCTCATCTGCTCCCAGGGCCTTGTTTCG
The DNA here is from genome assembly GCF_023898315.1 of Schistocerca nitens. Taxonomy (NCBI): domain Eukaryota; kingdom Metazoa; phylum Arthropoda; class Insecta; order Orthoptera; family Acrididae; genus Schistocerca; species Schistocerca nitens. The sequence goes on from NC_064624.1 coordinate 80,061,708, forward strand.
ACTTAGATCTTTCAGATCTATGTCAGATTCTTCTCACAGCATCGTATCTCCCATCTCTTCTTCACCTACATCTACTTTCCTTTCTATACTATTGATATCAGGTTCACCTCCCTTGTATAGACCCTCTACATACTCACTCCACCTTTCCGCTTTCCCTTCCTTTCTTAGGACTGGTGTAAAAACTGAGCTCTTGGTATTCATACAGCTGCTTCTCTTTGCACCAAAGGCCTCTTTTAATTTTCCTGTAGGCGGTATCTATCTTTCCCGTGGTGAAATGTGCTTCTATATCCGTACATTCGTCCTCTAGCCATTCCTGCTTAGCAATTTTGCACTTCCTGTCAATCTCATTTTTAGATGTGTGTATTCCCTTTCCCCTGCTTGATTTTCTGCCCTTTTAAATTTTCTCTTTCCACTAGTTAAATTCAGTATCTCTCTTGTTATCCAAGGATTCTCACTAGGCCTTGTCTTTTTACCTATTTGATCCTCTGCTGTCTTCTCTATCTCATCTCGTAAAGGTACCCATTCATCTTCTGTATTCCTTTCCCCTGTTCTAGTCAGCCATTGCCTGACAATCCCTCTGAAGCTCTCAACAACCCTGTAGCTTTCAACTTATCCAGGTCCCATCTCCTTAATTTCTCACCTTTTTCCAGTTTCTGTCTAACCATTATATAATAAATCTGAAACCTTTCGGTATCTCTAGGTCTCTTTCACATATACAACCTTCTTTTAAGATTCTTAAACCAAGTGTTAGCGACTATTATGATTCCAGAAACAAATACATCTGCATGAGCGAGGTCAGTGGTTGTATCTGTCACTGCCACATCTCATTGTTTGTTCAGTAGATCATATACACTGAGGTAAGTCATGGGATGGTGATATGCGCATGTACAGGAAACGGTAGTATCATGTACACTAGATATAAAAGGGCAGTGTATTGGCAGAGCTGTCATTTGTATTAAGGTTACTCATGTGAAAAGGTTTCCAACATGTTTATAGCCGCACAGGAATTAAGAGACTTTGAACTTGGAGTGGTAGTTGGAGCTAGATGCATGAAGCATTCCATTCCAGAAACTGTTAGGGAATTCAGTATTCTGTGTCAATAGTGTGCCAAGAATACCAAATTTCAGACATAATTTCTCACCATGGGCAACATAGTGGCCGATGACATTCACTTAATTACCAAGAGCAACGGTGTTTGTGGGGAGTGGTCAGTGCTAACAGACAAGCCTCACCTGCAAGAAGTAAGTGCAGAAATCAGTGTGGGATGTACAACGAACATATACAGGGTGGCGCACGAAATGTGTTAACATTTTGTTTTTGAATATAAACTTTATTGTCAATACAATCTGAAAGGAACATATACTACAATGAAGAGCTGTCCATGGAGAGTTTTTCTAACTCAGCACATGCTCAATATGTCCACCATTTCGTTTCCTAACTTCCTTTAAACGAACACTGAAGTTAGTGATTATCCTACGGCACATGTCTTCCGTAATTTCACTGCAAGCTTGAAGAATAAGTCTTCTGACCTCCATTAAATCACGTGGATGTTTTGGGAAAGTTTTTTCCTTTAGGTACCCCCAAAGAAAAAAGTCACATGGATTGAGGTCTGGACTATTGGGGGGCCAATTTTGTCCGTCATTGAAGCGACCTGGAAACCTGAGTGAAATGATCCGCATGTCGAAATGCTCGTGTAAAAACTCCAACACAGTGTTTGCAGTATGTGGCCTTGCTCCATCTTGCATGAACCACTGCGTGTTGAAGGACAAGGCAGTAGCAAGAAGCTGTGGAATGGAGCTATTGTGAAGCATGCGCAAATAATGCTCGCTGTTCACAGTTTCTTCAAAGAAAAAGGGTCCAATAAGTCCATGACTGGAAATTGCTGCCCACGCTGTAATCCTTGGAGCATAATGTTGTCATTCATGAAGCACTTGTGGGTTTTCAGTGGCCCAGAAGCGTACATTTTGTTTGTTAACCACACCATCTAAATGAAAATGTGCCCCGTCTGAAAACCAAACGTTGTTGAGAGTTTCTTCTCTATCCTCCGCCCACTGAGCAAACAGTAGTCTCTGCTGCTTGTGTTCTTCAGTGAGCTTCTGTGCACAGGTCATCTTGTATGGGTACATATGGATGTCACTTTTAAGAATGCATTGAACAGAGCATCTGGATATTCCCGGTTGCACTGCTACCTTTCTACATGATTTCCCAGGACTTCTCTGTACAGCAACTCGTACCGCTTCAATATTCTCTGGCGAACAAACAGGTTTAGGCCGAGGTTGCTTCACTTCCAATACTGTTCCTTCCTGTACAAATTTATCATACAACCTGTGGATGGTCTTACAAGGGACCCATCGTGTGTTAAACTGTTGTTGAAAATGTCTCTGAGTCACAACAAGGCTTTTCGTTTCATGAAAAAGTAACACAATTGCCATTCGTTGCTGTGTCGTCAGTCTTCCATCGTCAGCCATTGCTGCTTACTAGTCTCCTAGTGGCAGTATCATGAATTACACGTCATTTCGTAACTCATTTGTTTTTCCAAGCTCTGCTGGTACTTCTGTAGAGATCCCAGCGGGATATCTAATGCGCATCGTAAATTGTGAAAGAAACAATTGGTAACACATTTCGTGCACCACCCTGTACATTAGGACAGTGGAGTGAAGTTTGACATTAATGGCCTATGACAGCAGATGACCAACATGAATGCCTTTGCTATAGTTCACTTCATGGCAGGAGGTGGCCCAATTTTCAGCCATTCCTCTCCATTGACTGCAAGGAGCCAGTAAGATTCATTCTCTCTCTGAACTGCTAGCCACAATTTACAGCTAGACTGCAAGAATCACTCTCCCACATGCTGCACTGTTGCCATAATTCAGACAATGCAGTTTCATTCACAGAGGGACCGAATTATTCATTCAGTTGTCAATGTTACGTTCTTGTAGCAGTATGAATGTGTCCCTGTAAATATTTTAGTGTGACTGCCAAATAAATATGTCAAACATTGAAAGTAAATGTGAAGTGCTTCACAGACAGGTGAGTAGTTTTATTCACCACATTTATGAATTTTTCAAATCTGGATCCTCAAGCAGGACTCCAATTTTTCTCATTTTGAAGACATAAGAGTGAAATGCACAAGCACGTGTCGGCAAGAGAACTGTACAGAGGATAGCAAACGAAAGTGTCAGAGCTGTAGAAACTAGAAAAATTTGGTTTCCTGTTACCTGGAAAGCATCATAATCACAGGAAACCTGTAACACAAATGGATGGTTTTGACAATGATATTTTAAAGTGCTCGATGTTTGAAATGTGTATAAGTAGTGAATACCGTACATCACAAAAACTTGTTACAATTAAGCAAGAGAAAATTGGCTTCAGACATTCATCTCAAATATGTTAAGAGAGTTTGTGACTGGAAGAGGTGACATAGGGGTAGCACAAATGACATCCCTTATAAAGATGCCCAATACGAGAGAAGGAGGTTGTTCAAAATATATTACTCTAATGAAATGTGGGTGGGTCAGAATCTTTGCATGAATGTGTGCTGGAAAATGAGTGATGTTACTGGCGCTTTTTAAGTTCCCATAGGAATAGGTTCTAGGTCATTCCGTGTCAAAACACAATAATTCAAGGATTTATAGCCTTCTATCTCAGGTTTTCACAAAACTTTGCACTTTTTTTATACTTTTAACGTAGGAACTTCTGCAAAGTCTTTTTGGTCTCGGACTACAACTTTATTCTATATCAAATTTTAAGTGTAGTGATATCCTGATAACTGGGCTCTGCAGTAATGTCTTTGCAAAATGGTACTTATCTACATAAATGGCCATAACTCAGGTGTTTATGAAGCTATTGTTTTGGAATTTTTTCCAGAAGTTGTGTGAGGCATATAGTTAACATTTATCCAGTTATTGAAGCAGTAAAGTTACAAAGAAAAATTTTTAAAAATATTAATGTATGTCAATTTTAGATTTCAGAAAAATTGCGAGGATGTGGAAAAATGCAAATATCCCATTTCTCCAACTTGCTGGAAACCTGATTTTGGTCTTAAACAATCTCCTCGATTTTAAGCTTTCTAATAAAATAAAAATTTTAATGGATCTTCTGCTATTGACACACACATCTGAAATCGAAATACTTTTTGCTATGATGTAAAAGGGTCATTTTAAGTAATTTCATCAACTCTCTGCCTCAGATGCAGAGGTATGAAAGTAGCATACTTCTGTATAACTTATTCTAGGCAGGCAAGTCAACTTTGTGAAAATTTATTTCCTTTCATTTGACTAATTCAGCCATTTTTTTTAAATACTCTAATATATATGACTTGTGTGTTCAGCCAAATACATGCTCACAGTGATAAAAAAAAGTGTTCTTAGAGAGCAGTAGCTTGTTTGAAACCTTTATAGACATGAAAACAAAGCAACTGCTGAAATTCATTGGTGAGAATAGCTGGCATGCAACAATTAGTCTGTTTGGTGTCAGTTGTTCTTTGTCTTTATGAGAGACAGGTCATATCTATTTGTGGTGCGGCCCTATCATTCCACACGTGTAAAGTATGTTTCAAGTCAATTAGTGCTCAATTAACTGCAATTGAAAATGTGAATTCATGCTGTTGGAAAATTACTAAAACCATCATGTCATTTTACAACTTATACTGTAATGAAAAGCCTACAAAAAATAGAAGAGCTGAGTGAAGACCAATGAGATTTGATATTGCTGCGATCCAATGTAAGCTTTCCACAAGATCAAGAAAGTGTTACTATATGTGGACGTCACAGATACTATTACTTAAAAGTTGTTGAAAGTCATTGAAGAACTTCTTGTGATCCTTTCAAAAAACACAGACAAATAGTTAAAAAATCTTTGAGGTCAGTTTGCTTGTCTTTGTGTAAAACATTAAGTGCAAAAAGAATCTATGTAAAACCAGGCCAAAAACTGTGCACAACATGTCATAAGATTTGAGAATAGAAAACTGATATCAGTGACAGAAATGAAAGTGATGCCACATATGACTTGGAGGTGACATTTCATGAATCAGTACTAAAAATTCAAAGTATTGAGGATGCAAATAAAACTATACATGATTTCGGGTGCCCTCCCTTAAAACTTCACTCAATTCCAAATCATAGCAAGGCTTCATATGGCAAAAAGAATACAGAAAAAGTGAATCATGTTCTGGAAAGAAAAGTGTGATGGGCATTAGATTGTAATATTGAAGTTTCTGACCATAGAGAAGAAAAATTAGATGATGAAATTGTTAAGAGAGCCAAAGATTGTGATGAAATGTTGTTCTTAATGAAAGAAAAAGTGGCTAATGTGAGAGTGCATGAAATAATTCAAATTTTAACTTCACCTCCACCATCTTGGTCAAAAGAAAACATAACATCTGTTTCAATGTTAGTGAATACCATAACTTGGGTGAAGTAGAACAGAAAATGAAGTTTTTACTGAAAAGTAATATCCAAATATTGTACTATAATTTTGAAATTTTAAATACAGCATCTCTAGTTCTTCCTACAGCAATGTGTTATAAGAATGAAAATGCTGTACCATAAACCTTCTTCAAATTTTAATCTGAATTGCATTCCAAATCACCCCAGGACTTGGGGTGAGGTGAACTGGAACATGTGAAATACATCTAACAAGCATTTTACTAAGAAAAATGTAGTTATACTACCTTATCTTTATATTAATTAATGCCAATTAATATTTTTTATATTACCAACCAGCTTTATTAACCATGAAATCTCTGAGCTTACAAACACTTTTCTAAGACAATGGTGTTACAAAAAATGAACCATATCATTCATTACTTAATACAACACTTTACATTAAATGGTGTCAGTGCCTTCAAGAGTTTTAAATAATATTCTTCCTTGTCTGAAATCAGTTCCTTTCACCTTCATCACAACTTGTGCTCTTGACACCACACATGTCTACAATGTCAGGAAAACGAAGTATTCTTGTTTCTCAATATAATTTTGAATTGTTAGTCTCTGTAACAGGAAACTTAACCAAGAGAAAATCATTTTTGGCCAGTGTCATTACAGGTGTTTTGGTAGGTCCAGGTCTATATTCCTCTTCAGTTGTCTCAGATATTACAGTTTCTTACTCCAAAACTTTGGGACCATCAACTTCCTTTTCCTTGCTGTCCACTCCAGTATAGTTTGAAATTTCTGTCTGTGACATGACACTTTCCCCAGGAGAACTTCCAGTTTTGTACCACAAGCTTATTTGGGTTGGGAATTAACAGACCCATAACAAACATCTCTCAGGTGTTCCACAAAGATGTCAGACCATACCTGCTTTGGGTCACCTGTTTCATTTCCCAAACTACCAACAGGTAAGAGAGAGAAAACTTTTTCTGGATTGAAAGGTATGATACCAAAGCTTGAATTTTTTCACCCATGCAGTGAAATGTTGCCTTCAATGCCTGAAGGAAGTTGCTTTCTGGAAGAATACCTCTGTTTCCTTTCTCCCAATCAGTCAAAGCTTTATGCCAAGCTATCCTCATTGGGCGAAAGAGTGCCATGTGTAGAGGGTGGCAGACGTGTTGCATTTGGGGGGGGGGGGGGGGGCAACACAAACTTAATATTGTTGTCCTCACATTGGGAGACTACAAACAAGGAAATGTGGCTTGAGAGATTGTCTCCCATCAGAACTTTGACCTCCTCAAGCCTCTAAGATAAGGCAAAGCTATTGTCTGTAACGAATCTTCAAATGTATTGAGGTCAAACCACCCACTTTGGTTTCTGTTGTGGGCTGTATCATTCACTCCACCTTCAGTCCAAGTTGGATACAGATGAGTGGCCTTATAAACTACACAAGGTGCCAGATGTCCATCTCCTGCAGCAGCTGTCATTACAGATGTACTTGTTTCAGATGAATCTATGATTCTATGAGGATGTTTACATCCCCACTTGACCATCACTCTGATAGCACCAGAATCATCGGAGAAGTTGATCACATCATAGTTGACTATGTGGCTAGATGGAACACCTCTCACAGTTTCCTCCAAATTTTTGAAATAGCTTGCTAAGACATCTCTGTTCACTTGAGCTCTAGCTCTCTTTACATTTTCACTCAAATGTACAGTCAGACTGTTGCGATATGAAAGCAGATTTTTCACCCACTCATATCCAGGCCTATTGTCTTCAATCCTCTTTTCCACTCTTCTCCTTCAGTGTAAGTAGCTCTTTACAATATCCCTTACCTCACTTGTTGTTAATGGCTGATGCCATTCTGCACATTTAAATAATCCACTGATTACTGTCTTCTCTTCTTCAAAGCTCAAAACAGTTTGTCCACTTATTTTCAAACAATTTATATTATTTAATTTCCTTGAAAGTGTACCACGTGGTATTCCATATTTTTTTGTGTACATTCTTCAGTGACAATTTACATGCCTTGACATCACTGACAGCTTTCTGCAGACTTGTCTCACTGCATTCTTGATAGCCAGCTGGCCAAATCTTCTTTTTGTATACCCATGGTATGTTCCAGTTCACCCTGATAAAATATGATTTTTCAGCATTTATGCCTGCAACTAATGAATAACAGCCAAACCTAACCTAACTTTTCATACATCATCACTGATATTTGTCCTCCACATTCCAATATCAGAGAACGGTGTTACTATTACCAGGGTAGCTGTGCAACAGTTTGTTTCCAAAGTTTTAGGAAAAAGGTAAAGTTCACACTTAAATACATTTTTTTTTAATGTCACGTAGCTCTTTGATACACAAAATTTTTATATCACTGGAACAATTAATATCTGTGCTGACTCTAGAGGGTAATTTCCATTAGTTACATCAAAGTATCACTCCACAGCAAAGATGATTTGTTGAAATGGACACCGTGTTCCATTTCACCCCAGTAGTGCCAAATCACCCCAAGTTCCAGTATATGGTTTGACCAGCAAGGAAACTGAAAATAGAAATGGCTATTTTATCAATTCCTAAACCAAAAAGTGCAGCTAGGGTGTCCATTTAATTATCATTTCATTTCTAGCAAAGCTGCATGGTCATCCACGGTAAATGTTCTTTCGGCAACAGATACTACCGTCATATATATTATTATTATTATGATTACTTTCTCAGACTTTTTAGAAGTCTGGTTCAGAATGGAGTGACGCGGACCTTTATCAAGCGTCACTTCCTTTTTGCTGTACGGAACATGTTATATTGCATTTAGGAACTTTCGGGTAATTGAACATGTATCAATAATTACGGATTTCTGTAATTGTATATATATGTTTGGATGTAGCTGTATTGCATTGATGTATTGGTGGATATTGTGTGGTATGACTCCTGTAGTTGATAGTATAATTGGTATGATGTCAACTTTATCCTGATGCCACATGTCTTTGACTTCCTCAGCCAGTTGGATGTATTTTTCAATTTTTTCTCCTGTTTTCTTTTGTATATTTGTTGTATTGGGTATGGATATTTCGATTAATTGTGTTAATTTCTTCTTTTTATTGGTGAGTATGATGTCAGGTTTGTTATGTGGCGTTGTTTTATCTGTTATAATGGTTCTGTTCCAGTATAATTTGTATTCATCATTCTCCAGTACATTTTGTGGTGCATACTTGTATGTAGGAACGTGTTGTTTTATAAGTTTATGTTGTAAGGCAAGCTGTTGATGTATTATTTTTGCGACATTGTCATGTCTTCTGGGGTATTCTGTATTTGCTAGTATTGTACATCCGCTTGTGATGTGATCTACTGTTTCTATTTGTTGTTTACAAAGTCTGCATTTATCTGTTGTGGTATTGGGATCTTTAATAATATGCTTGCTGTAATACCTGGTGTTTATTGTTTGATCCTGTATTGCAATCATGAATCCTTCTGTCTCACTGTATATATTGCCTTTTCTTAGCCATGTGTTGGATGCGTCTTGATCGATGTGTGGCTGTGTTAGATGATACGGGTGCTTGCCATGTAGTGTTTTCTTTTTCCAATTTACTTTCTTCGTATTTGTTGATGTTATGTGATCTAAAGGGTTGTAGAAGTGGTTATGAAGTTGCAGTGGTGTAGCCGATGTATTTATATGAGTGATTGCCTTGTGTATTTTGCTAGTTTCTGCTCGTTCTAGAAAGAATTTTCTTAAATTGTCTACCTGTCCATAGTGTAGGTTTTTTATGTCGATAAATCCCCTTCCTCCTTCCTTTCTGCTTAATGTGAATCTTTCTGTTGCTGAATGTATGTGATGTATTCTATATTTGTGGCATTGTGATCGTGTAAGTGTATTGAGTGCTTCTAGGTCTGTGTTACTCCATTTCACTACTCCAAATGAGTAGGTCAATATTGGTATGGCATAAGTATTTATAGCTTTTGTCTTGTTTCTTGCTGTCAATTCTGTTTTCAGTATTTTTGTTAGTCTTTGTCTATATTTTTCTTTTAGTTCTTCTTTAATATTTGTATTATCTATTCCTATTTTTTGTCTGTATCCTAGATATTTATAGATATCTGTTTTTTCCATCGCTTCTATGCAGTCGCTGTGGTTAACCAATATGTAATCTTCTTGTTTAGTGTGTTTTCCCTTGACTATGCTATTTTTCTTACATTTGTCTGTTCCAAACGCCATACTTATATCATTGCTGAATACTTCTGTTATCTTTAGTAATTGGTTGAGTTGTTGATTTGTTTTTATTATTATTATTATTATTATTATTATTATTATTTCTTTCCTTTCTGAGACGTTATGTCTGCTTAAAAATGGAAAGTGACGCGGACCTTGATCAAGCGCGACTTCCTTTTAACTGTACGGTATATGTTATATTGCATTTAGGAACTTTCGAGTAATTGAACATGTATCAATAATTACAGATTTCTGTAGTTGTATATATACGTTTGGATGTAGCTGTATTGTGTTGATGTACTGGTGGATATTGTGTGGTATGACTCCTGTAGTTGATAGTATAATTGGTATAATGTCAACTTTATCCTGATGCCACATGTCCTTGACTTCCTCATCCAGTTGGATGTATTTTTAAATTTTTTCTCCTGTTTTCTTCTGTATATTTGTTGTATTGGGTATGGATATTTCAAATAGTTGTGTTAATTTCTTCTTTTTATTGGTGAGTATGATGTCAGGTTTGTTACGTGGTGTTCTTTTATCTGTTATAATGGTTCTGTTCCAGTATAATTTGTATTCATCATTCTCCAGTACATTTTGTGGTGCATACTTGTATGTGGGAACATTTTGTTTTATTAGTTTATGTTGTATAGCAAGCTGTTGATGCATTATTTTTGCTACATTGTTATGTCTTCTGGTGTATTCTCTATTTGCTAGTATTGTACATCCGCTTGTGATGTGATCTACTGTTTCTATTTGCTGTTTGCAAAGTTTGTATTTATCTGTTGTGGTATTGGGATCTTTAATAATATGCTTGCTGTAATATCTGGTGTTTATTGTTTGATCCTGTATTGCAATCATGAATCCTTCAGTCTCACTGTATATATTGCCTTTTCTTAGCCATGTGTTGGATGCGTCTTGATCGATGTGTGGCTGTTTTAGATGATACGGGTACTTGCCATGTAGTTTTTTCTTTTTCCAATTTACTTTTTTTGTATCTGTTGATGTTACGTGATCTAAAGGGTTGTAGAAGTGGTTATGAAATTGCAATGGTGTAGCCGATGTATTTATGTGAGTGATTGATTTGTGTATTTTGCTAGTTTCTGCTCGTTCTATAAAGAATTTTCTTAAATTGTCTACCTGTCCATAATGTAGGTTTTTTATGTCAATAAATCCCCTTCCTCCTTCCTTTCTGCTTAATGTGAATCTTTCTGTTGCTGAATGTATGTGATGTATTCTATATTTGTGGCATTGTGATCGTGTAAGTGTATTGAGTGCTTCTAGGTCTGCGTTACTCCATTTCACTACTCCAAATGAGTAGGTCAATATTGGTACAGCATAAGTATTTATAGCTTTTGTCTTGTTTCTTCTTCTTCTTCTTCTTCTTATTATTATTATTGTTGTTGTTGTTGTTGTTGTTGTTGTTGTTGTCTGAAGTAATTCAATCCAAATGACAAACTTGAGTTGTGGCATATAAATTTGTACATGGAGAAATTATGCATTGACTATTGCCACGCAGAAAGTAACAAGCAGTGTCAGGTACGGATGATCTTTCTTAAACTCCCCCCCCCCCCCCCCCCACCAATCAAAACAAAGTATTGTGATTTCAGATTTATTTGTTTGTCCATTTGTAGAAAACCCATTAATAATTTTATTTTATTACAATGTGTACTGTCTTGGGAATTATTCAAGACCAATTATAAGTTCCCATCAGGTTTGAGAAAAGTGATATAAGCATTTTTCATTGTGTCTGTACTTTCTCTGGAAATTGGAAAGTGACACACGTTAAATTTTTTTGTATTGTGATGTGCAACTTTACTGCTTAAATAATTGCATGTCTGTTAAGTATGTGCTTCTCTTAACTTATGAAAAATAGTCTACATCAAAAGCTTCATAGACACCTGACTTATGGGCATTTATGTAGGTAAGTAGCATTTTGCATTGACATTCCTACAGAGCCCAGTTATCAGAATATCACTACATTTAAAATTTGATATAAAAAAGTTTTTGAGAGCAAAAAGATTTTGCACAAGTTCTTATGTTATAAGTATAAGCAAATGTGCCAAGTTTTATGAAAACTAACGTGGAATTACCCTTCTCAAATAATTTTTCTGGATGCTGTATCTTCTTCTGGTTTTGTTCCTGACCATAAACTAGTATGTAGCTGTAAAAACAACAGCAACATTTGGAAATGAACACTGTCAGTTTCAAGAAGTGATTCACTGAACAATTCTTGCCATACGTTGCTTTGAAGTCAGTCATTGTAATTATCATGCCTTGTTATCATTCACCTGTTCCAGGAAAAACACTAAGTAAAAACACCAGGAAAGAGGATATAACACTCTCATTTAAACGAAGATATTCTGCACATTATAAGCCTGATTCATGCCGAACTTCTGCAGCTTGTTACTTTATATGAGTCACCCAACGAAATGTGCAAATTTGACTTTAATGTATGTGAATGTGGTCACAAAGATTTATGTTTACCCACATATCACTGTCAGTATAATCTGATAGAATTAATTTGGACACAGGTTATTTGATATGTGAGGGGGAAAACAAAACATTCAACATAACAGACAATGAATCGCTTGTGCATGAAGCACTAGATAACATCACTCTTCAGTGTGGACACACTGTTTGCCACAAGCTGAAAAGCTTCAGAAAGAAGATTGTGATAGGGTAGTAAAGATCGATATAAGCCTTAAATCTATCATCCTAAATCTACAATCAAGTGGTTCAGACATGGACTCAGGTAACAGTGACGATTGTATTACGATGTAGGCTTTGGAACAAAGTAAAGTAGTAATATTTATTGGTTTTAAAGACTCATGTTTTAAAAAATCTGTTTGACAACATATTAATTGCATCCACGGTATATGAGAACTTCCTAGCCTTTATTGGTTATGAATTTGTATCTCATGAAGAATGTGGACTGTAATATTCCACATATTGCCCAAGGAAAAGTTAAACTTTGCCCACTGTGTCATATGCTCTGACTATTCCTGAGGATGTGGCTGGATAAATTCGTTACAAACTCTGATACTGCAATGAATAAACCCCTATGATTTTCTAAGCGCGAGTTGGGAAATGCCTCAAAATGACATTAAGGGTTACCTGTCCAGATATCGGTAGTTTTCGAAATTATTGGTCAGCATTCCCTAGAGTTATTCATAGGAGATGGTTAATTCGCCTGTTCAATGGACCATAAATGCAGTCTCTTGCTGTGATGTGAAATGAATTAGTTTACACTCATAATGTCCATTGACAGCGAAAAAAAAAATGATAACGTACTGACAATTTTCGTGAAAGTCTTTTGCATTAGTCTTTGCTACTAGTAATTCTTTTTTACTCACAGTAAGTAATTTACATTTAAACACACACACACACACACACACACACACACACACACACACACACACACGTATGTATTACATTTTTGCTTACAAAACAGACCAAATTGTAATAAATGACTTTTGTCGCAACCAGTTTTGATTATCTTGTCATTAGACCATTGTCATTTTGGGGAAAAAATGTACTTCATGTCTTCACAAAGCCACACCAGCTGTTCCTTGCTTCCAACGTCACGCAGACTGATGGTGTGGAGCAGTGGAAGCAGGATCAAGATGTGAAGTAGGATTTCTCTCATGTAGATGACTGATTGGAATCAATTTTAAAATGTATTATTCCACTCATAGATTTGAATATATAATACAATGTACCACAGAAAAATGAACCTGCTGTTTTTAACCACAGCAACTTAGTTGGGCAAGCAGTCTTTGTTTGCTCACTCTCTGTCACCGTGCATGTGCAGACCTCATCCCCTCCACGCTTGCCTATCATTACACCTCTACGTGTGGAAGCACTGTCCTCTGTGCCGCAGGCTATAGCAGCGTGAAATCACCTGGGGTGCCTCTTCCAGGCTCGTGACCGTATGAGTTGAATCTTAAATGACTGGAACATTGTGGCCCACTCAGAGGAGTCCCAATTTCAGTTGGTAAGAGCTGATCATACGGTTCAAGTGTGGCGCAGATCCCACAAAGCCGTGGAGCCAGGTTGTCGACAAGGCACTGCACGTGATGGTGGTGGATCCGTAATGGTATGGGCTCTGTTTACATGGAATGAACTGGATCCTCTTGCCCACTGAACCAATCATTGACTGGAAATGGTTATGTTCGGCTACTTGCAGCCATTCAGGGACTTCATGTTCCCAAACAACAACGAGTTTCTCCTGGATGACAGTGTGCTATGTCATCAGGCGACAGTTCTTCATGAGTGGTTTGGAGAACATTCTCGACAATCTGAGCCAATTATTTGGCCAGCCAAATCACCTGACGTGAATCCCATTGAACAGCTCTGGTACATAATTGATGGGTCAGTTCGTGTGCAAAATCCTGCACCAGCAACACTTTCACAATTATGGGCAGCTGTAGAGGCAGCATGGGTCAGTATTTCTCCAGGGGTCTTCCAATGACTTGTTGAGTCCGTGCCACATTGAGTTGCTACCCTATACCAGGTAAAAGGAGTTCTGACATGAATTTTGTCACCTTAGTGTACATCATTGGCCTTACTAATTAAGGAAACAAATTAAAATAGAATAACCAACATTTTATGTATATGTTTAAATGATATTAGGTGCAACTTCCTTGTGATCACAGCTTGCTGTCATCACCAACCAACAATGTGATCACTGTATATAGACAAATAATATAGCCTATAACATATTGCAGACAGTTCCCACTGAACCACAATGCAGTACTTACACAAACCTCTATCCACAACACCACAAAGAATTGACACCTCATCCCTATCTATACATGAACTGAATGATGTCCATCTACCAAACTCATGGATCATAATAGGGTAAACAGAGCTCAACTCTTTACATAGTCCTAGTTATTTCTTTGGTGGTTTATAAAGAACATAATTGTCATACCAGGACCTTTTCTGATCCATTTACAATTAATGCATCAGAAATGCCATTGCATGGATTGTAACTGAAGGTAGTTTTTGACTCTATAAAATTCTAATGACACAAGTGTCTTACAAACAATTCTGCATCTAATTTAGTGCTGTGTCCATGTGCTTAATAGAATACAGGCATATCTTAAATAAAATTCAGAACTGTCGTAAAGTTCAGGAACAAAGTTAAATGTAAAAGAATGAAGTATTTAACCATTCATGGTTTAAAATCTAGCAATAAAAACCTAATTGTATAAGTGTCCTGTGTTAGATACGTATAATTTAATGCTAGGTCCATAATCTTATTGGAATGTAAGAGTGTCTAGAATATTTTCAGATCTTTTATTTAATGCAGGAACAAAATGCATGTAAACATAACAAAAATTTTATATTATGCTTGGAAATCACGATTTAGAATGTAGTAAAATAAGTTTTAGAATGTTGTAAAATAAGTTCGTAACACCATAAGTGTTTTATAGAACAGTGCACCTACAAATTCATGATGCATCCATATGCTTAATGGAACTTAGTCATATTTTGCATCAAATTCAAAGCTGTCAATACATCCAAGAACCAAGTCACATGTAAGTGGACAACTATTAACCATACATACTGGCATCCACGATTTACAATCCAGCAATAAAACAATTTACCAAGCTAGCCAGTGTTGTAAATAATATGGTGGTTCTGAAATACATTGTTGTATTTGAAAATTCTATTTAATTTAAAACTCAAACTCAATTTGTAAGTGGCACTGTTGATGTAGTTTACCTCTGCTCTTACAGAGATCTCATGTTTATGTACGAGGGTCATTTGCAAAGTAAGAACTGATAGCCCAATGTGTCCACGCATACTGCATGTGATGTCTGTTCGCAGTTGGCCACTCTTGGCCAGTCTCTCACTACACTGCCATTATGTTTCACATATCTGCTGGTGTTGGTTGTATGGTTACACTGCCTCATTTGTTGCCATGTTTATCAGTAATCCCACCGATTGTGAAGTGTGCTCAGTTATTCGTTTCTTAAATGCAAAACAAGTTCATCCTGCTGGAATTCACCAGCAGCTTGTTAAGGTTTATGATTCGGGTTTAAAGACTGATGGAAATGTGTTCAAATGGGTTAGGCTCTTTAATGATGGAAGGACAAATATTCATGATGAAGAATGATCTGGATGGCCTACTATCATGTATAAGGACTTGACACAATAAGTTGATGAGGCATTTCACCAAAACAGGCACTTCACTATTGACAAGCTGCATCAGAAATTTCCACAAGTTTCAAGATCAGTAGTTTTTCACATTGTTACTGACAAACTTCACTACAACAAATGTGAGTGATATGGGTGCTGAAAATACTGCAGAAGAATGCAAAATAAAGAGAATGGCACATTCTTTGTCCTTTGGAGCACTGTCAGTAGGATGCTGATGAGTTCTTGAGTCACATTGTGGCCAGTGATGAAATGTGGATTGTGCACTACATTCTAAACATCAGCCCAGTGTGGCATCATTCAAACTCCCCGATGAAATCATGAAAATTCATACAAAAATCTTCAATACAAATCGTGGCCACAGTTTTTTGGGCCAGAAAAGCATTTGTCTGTTAGATTGTTTGACAAGAGGAATGACAAGAAATGCTGAGAGGTACTGTGAAATATTATTAAATCCTTTTTAGGTGCGCTATTCAAAAGCACCGGTGAGGACTGCTCTCTAGCAGTGTCATTCTGCTTCATGACAATGCTCGGTCTCATGTTGTGACAAAAACAAGGATGCAACTGGTCAAGTTTCACTGGGAATTACTGAATAATCCACCATACAGCCCTGACTTACACCATCAGACTTTCATCTGTTTCTAGAACTGAAGGAATTTCTTGGAGGAAAGCACCTGGAAAATGGTGACATGTTAAAAGAAACTGTTGCTAACTTCTTTAAACAAAGTTCTTGCAAAAGAAGCCTGCTGACACAGTTGAAAGAACTCTGTTAATGCTATGTTTCGTGGCTGATCTCCCACAGAAAGGGTGCTCCAGGTTCTGAAGTAAAATCTTTGACCATATTCCAAATGGGACTGAGATCAATAGCAGTAGGGTGTATAAAGAATTGGAAATCCTAGGATCTGCCAGACTACTTCATTGCTACTAATGTACCTCCCTAGCTGATACTGCATCACTTCTACCATTTTTTCTCTCATTGCTTAAGCTTAAAACAACTGTATCAGTACCTTTGTTAACATATTTGCATATGTATTTAATCAATTTCACACTGCTATAGTGGCCCCGTTGATGAGCACATGAAACATCTTTTCAACAGTGGCAAAAGTGGCACAGCCTGCATACTGCCAATTTCTGTTTCAGTGTTGCTGCATACATTTATTTTCACAGTGAACCCTCCCTCTTCTGAAACTCACGGTCTATATGGAGGACAACTGTTAATTCTGGTTTGTGTCTTTAACCCTTTATTTGGCAAACATAAAAGCTGTAGAAAAAACTTTTACTTGTTTAGCCTTGTGTTATGTAGACTTAGAATAATGATGATAAATGTTTAATATTTCTTCATTATATACAGAAATACAGAATGTTGTTTGAGAACAAAGTTGCCAAACAGTGACAGTGACAGTGACATATTAGAGTGTGAAGGTAATATACTTTCGGCTTCACTTCAGCTTATTTGTGATAAATGTGTCAGGAACCAACTTATTGTCTTCATACATGAGATTAACAGTCTCCTGAGAAACATAACATCTGAAAACAAAGACTACCAATGGTGGATAATTTCACATGTGAATTACACTTTGTGTGAAAAGAAATTGAAACAATTTCTCCCAGTCACAAAACACAGAACTACACTATGTGATCAAAAGTATCCAGACACCCCCCAAAAACATATGTTTTTCATATTTCGTGCATTGTGCTGCCATCTACTGCCAGGTACTCCATATCAGCGACCTCAATAGTCATTAGACATTGTGAGAGAGCAGAAGGAGGCACTTCGCGCAACTCACGGACTAGGTCAAGTGATTGGGGGTCACTTGTGTCATACGTCTGTACGTAAGATTTCCACTCTCCTGAACGTCCCTAGGTCCACTGTTTCTGATGTGACAGTGAAGTGGAAACGTGAAGGGACACACACAGCACAAAAGCGTTCAGGCCAATCTCGTCTGTTGACTGACAGAGACCACCGACAGTTGAAGAGGGTCGTAATGTGTAATAGGCAGACATCTATCCAGACCATCACACAGGAATTACAAACTGCATCAGGATCCACTGAAAGCACTATGACAGTTAGGCAGGAGGTGAGAAGACATGGATTTCATGGTCGAGCAGCTGCTTATAAGCCACACATCATGCTGGTAAATGCCAAACGATGCCTCGCGTGTTGTAAGGAGTGTAAACTTTAGATGATTGAACAGTGGAAATACGTTGTGTGGAGTGATGAATCACGGTACACAATGTGGCAATCCGATGACAGGGTGTGGGTATGGCGAATGCCCAGTGAACATCTGCCAGCGTGTGCAGTGCCAACAGTAAAATTCGGTGGCGGTGGTGTTATGGTGTGGACGTGTTTTCCATGGAGGGGGCTTGCACCCCTTGTTGTTTTGCATGGCACAATCACATCACAGGCCTACATTGATGTTTTAGGTACCTTCTTGCTTCCCATTGTTGATGAGCAATTCAGGAATGGCAATTGCATCTTTCAACACAGTCAAGCACCTGTTCATAATGCACGGCCTGTGGTGGAGTGGTTACACGACAATAACATCCCTGTAATGTACTGGCCTGTACAGAGTCCTCACATGAATCCTATAGCACACCTTCGGGATGTTCTGGAATGCTGACTTCGTGCCAGTCCCCACCGACCAACATCGATATCTCTCCTCAGTTCAGCACTCCGTGAAGAATGGGTTACCATTCCCCAAGAAACCTTCCAGCACCTGATCGAACGTATGCCTGCGAGAGTGGAAGCTGTCACCAAGGCTAAGGGTGGGCCAACACCATACTGAATTGCAGCATAATCGATGGAGGATTCCACAAACTTGTAAATCATTTTCAGCTAAGTGTCTGGATACTTTTTATCACATAGCGTATACTGCACATAGATCCTCTCATGTTGGGCAATAACGACATCAATCCTTTGATCCATGAATAGGCCAGTGGTCAAGACCATCGAACCTCATAACTTGAGCAGCCACTGAAACCTTTGCTTTCTTCTTGGGAGGTGGCGATTCCTTACTAGGTCTGCTTTTGTTTTGGTTTCACCCGTCAAAGCATTAGCACTGTCTGCTCAAAATCATTTCAATGAAATTTTCTTATCACAAATTTCACAGTGAAAAAGTAACTATGCACTGATGACACAGACACACAGGTCCAATAACCAGCCAAAGATTCCCAGATACCAGTGCTTTGACTTGAGAGATACTGTGTATAGCTCGAAGAGCATTCCTCCCAGGTCTACACCACCCATATGGTTATTGGTAGAAACTGACAATGTTCATACATGGCACATCTGTCTTTTGTTTTTGAACAGTATTCCAGCATTTCACAGTCTTCACTGGGTCTATTCCACAAAATGAACTTCCTAAGCCCACTACCATCTTATCTGTCCACCTAGCTACAATGATTCCTGAATTTTGATCCAGCATAGATAATCATAACCTCCTTGACATTGCTTCAGCAGTAAATTCTCTGGTGAAATCATATGATTTCTACATACTGTTTCCAGAGAATCTATGTTCATTGTATGCTTCAGGAAAATGAACAGTTCCAGTGCTGAAAAGAAATTGTCAAAGTAAACGCCTGAGTTGAGTGGCTGAGCTATTGTCTTACACAGCAGAATTACAACTTGGCCATTAGTTCCAAATTTCTGTCCATCTTCTAAGACTGCAAGCATATCCTTACTGGTGTATGGAATATAATTGTATACAATTCCAGACATTCCTGCTTGTACCAGAATCTTGAAGCCGATTTGTGAGGTTTATCCTGAATATACTGATGTCTATTGCCATTCCAGTACCTTTATAAGGAACCATAATTTCATCAATTGAATATTCATTTTCTGTATCAAGGTTTTGACACTTGATTACCACAGCATCCAGAACAGGACCTGTCCCTAGAACTTACACAAGTCGCATTATTCAAGAAGTGAAGGTATCTGCAGAGTTTGAGAAATCTTTTCAAACTCGCAACACTGGGGATTTTTTTCTGTAGTATTAGATTGAGCCCAGTAATTGGTATATGAAGGCAAATTTATTATACTCGTGTAATTTAGATTGCCAGTGAATTGCTCCATTTCATTTATATTTGTATTAAAGGATGATGTCTACTGCACAGAATATATGTTTGTCTGACAATCAGTTTTATTATCTCTGAAACATCGTAAAGGAGTTTACTACATGATTTACGTAATTCATTAGATAGATCTGAATCCACACACTTAAGGTATTGTTTCACCAATTTGAACCAACTTGCTGGGGGAGTTCTATTATTGGTGGAGGGACCTGGTATGTCACTTAAGTCACATTGTTGATGGGGTACTACTTTGACTGTTTTTACTTCATCTTCAGAATCAGTTTCTGCTACGATCATCAACTGATTACTTTGTGATATCTGAGCCCAGATCCTCATCAGTATTGTCCACTAGAATATCTAGTTCTGAACTCGAACTGTCGTAGTCAGAAAGCAAAGGGTCCAGAGGAGTAGAGACAGTAGCTTTACACTTCCATTTATGGCAGTTTCTGCATATCATCAACATGGACAAATGCAATGAATATGGATGATACAATACTCTATGGTATTCTGCGGTTTGAATTCACTCTGTTTTTTTTAGCAGTTGCATTGATTTGATTTTATAAATGATACTGACAATATTATACACATGTATAACGCATTATTCATAGTACAACTTCTCCTGGATAATTATTTTGTTCAAATTGCACAAGAATTCCACCTGACATAGTGTAATAATGTTGACTGTAAGCTGTGTTCATATCACTAAAATTACAGATCGTACATCAGAGCTTTTATAATTTTTGTCTTCGATGGATCTAATTATTCTTAGCAAATTGATCATGAAAACGAACCACAGAATATCACCCACACTCAACACTGACATATGCTACCAAAAATATTTTTCTCCGTGACTCGTCCATAGTTCAATTTTGGCCTCATACATCAGCAATGAAATCTTGTTCAACAGTGAATACCATCAGCACTGTTCTTAGAAAATGCAGTCTGATTTGATTAATTTTTTCTTTTATAAATAGAGTTCAGTACCACCGGTGCACATTTATTTCTTACACATCGGAATATTGTTTGCCGTTTCAAGTAATTTAAATTTGCAGCTGAGATAAAAGTTAAGATGGCGGCCAACAAAAGATAGAGGATTTCTTTTTTAATTAAGATTTTTCTTTGATCAATAAATAATTAATCATTTAAATTGATGCCACCAATAAAAAAATTATTAAATTGTTTTGCAAATTAGTTTGACACAAACCCATGCTATTTTCAACTAGAAGTTCAGACGAAAATGCTATATAATCGCAACTAATAATGGCTGCACTTCTTGCAGCTATGATAAAACAATTAATACAAAATTATAATTAAAAGAGGAAGTGAATTTTCAATAATTAATCATAAATAGTTTTAACGCATTTGGCTCTATCTGTTTTTACCAGCAAATGAACATAAAAGTACAATAATTTTACATTAAATGTTTTTCATTCAACAGACCTCAAATCGATTCGCGTCTTGCATCGACGACGTACATCAGAAGAAGACGACAAAAGGGTACAAAATAAAATAAAAGAATGACACAGATTAACAAAGAATGTGAAACAAATATTGTCTCTGTTTTACATAATTATCATCTTTTTTAAGAAATAATTACATAATTGAATGAATATTATTGAGTTACGTAATTTTCCACACGTTCATATTCCACTTGTAATAAAAATATATATATATATCGTTGATGTTATACATTTTCCATAAAAGCTCACTGAATTCATCATTGTTTCACCTGGAAAAAAAAAACCAAAAAAAAAAAAATAAAAAAAACAAAAAAAAAACAAAAAAAAAAAAACACGTATCTGTTAGCTGTGATGCGGTTTTTCATCTACTTTTACTGGCAATGTTGCTGTATAGCAATGTGTATGTTTTGTCTTTTATCTGTCCCTCAGATTTGCTTATAAACCACAAATAACACCTCATATTACAATGGTACACATTTTTCTACAAATAAATTGCGGATTCACTTACATTTTCAAAGTTCTATCATATCAACCATATAAAAATTTAGAACACTGCTTGTCAAAGCTAACCATTATATGCACTCAGACACATGATTTCTGCATGTCTCTCTGCCAACAATTAGAACACCAATGTGCTGAATCATGTTCAGAGAGTATTAACAGACAGTTACACTGAGAAGAAGTGGCCCATATTCATGAAGGCCATCCACTAGACAATAAGAAAGAACACGTTGCTTGAAAGCAACGTTATCAAATAAGAGCTTCATCATTGTTCTTGGATATTTCTTGGTACACTTACTGTCTTTCATATGTGGTAAATTGGTATTGAGATTGCTTTTTTTTTCTCCCAGGTCTTGTGTTGCATCAGTCAATTCAGCAGCAGACATGACATCCGCTTGTGTGGGCTAAATTTGGTCTGCTTACCAGTATCTTGGCCCTTCAAAGACATGGCCCTTTGTTATCGCATCAGTAAGTTTCAACTGCTTCTGTTTGAATACTCTGGAATCAACTCGTGCTCACTGGGTAATTGAACTATTGGCAGGCATGGAGAGAAATTTGTTAAGAGGAAATATAAATTTAAGTGTTAGGAAGTCTTTTGTGAACCCATGTGTCTGAAGAACAGCCTTGTACAAAAGTGAAACATGGATGATAAGCAGTTCAGGCAAAAAGAGACTAGAAACTTTTAAAATGTGGTGCTTCAGAAGAATGCTAAAGATTAGATGGGAAGGTACTGAATAGAATTGGGGTGAAAAGAAATTTGTGTCATAACTTGACTAAGAGAAGGGATCATTTGATAGGACACATTCTGAGACATCAAGGATTCAGCAGTGTAATATTGAAGGGAAATGTGGGGAGTAAAAATTGCAGAGGGAGACCAAAGGATGAGTACAGTAAGGAGTTTCAAATGGATGTGAGTTGCAGTAATTATTCGGAGATGAAGAGGCTTTCCCGGGATAGAGTAGTGTGGAGAGTTGCATCAAACCAGTCTTTGGAGTGAAGATCACAACAACAATGAGAATCTCCTTGATCTCTGTCTAAATTGGACTGCAAGTACAGTACAAGTAATAAATAATTCTGATCTCCCATATTTCCTAACATATGTCATAACATCTTGTGCGTATCCATGCATGTGCCTGGAACTGTCTGTAGAGGTAGCTGGTGGTATGAGTAAAACACCAAGGTTTTCGTTGTCTCCATCATTGGATACAACATATCGCAGGTGGATACAGTCTTAAACTCAAATTACATTAATTCAGATGAATATAAAGAATATTCTCACTGAAACTTCCTGGAAGATTAAAACTGTGTGCCCGACCGAGACTCAAACTCAGGACCTTTGCCTTTCGTGGGCAAGTGCTCTACCAACTGAGCTACCGAAGCACGACTCACACCCGGTACTCACAGCTTTACTTCTGCCAGTATCTCGTCTCCTACCTTCCAAACTTTACAGAAGCTCTCCTGCGAGAGGGCAGACGCTGTACATAGAGGTGTCAGAGAGCTGGCATAGAACCTTGCTTACATACTGCCATTGGTCAGGTACCTCAGTGGTATATCCCTTGTCCAATTTTGGAGGATACTGATGGAGACATCAGTCTTTAGGGAAAAAAGAGCCTGGAGTTCATCAGAGGACAGGTTAGGATCATGTTGTAGGGATCTGAGAAATGGTTATTAAGCAATACTGGATATTAGGAATTCTCAGAAGATTTGTAAGGAGTGGTTTTGTGGAAGTGGTGGTGTATCAAGTTGAGATTGTGGTCAGAAGTGTTCAATGTCAGGTTGGTGGTTGTAAAGGTTTTGGGATTGGTTTGTGAAGTGGTACTTCCAGTTGGCATTATATATGAAGGAAAGTAGGTCCTTCATCAAACAAGCATGATTAAATGTAGGTTTTGGGATGAAACTCGTACCTTTGGATAATACAGATAATTCAGGGGGTGAGAGTAGCTTAGATGAGAGTCGGAGAAAATTGTACTGACATGGCTGGTTCTTGTGATCGTGAGTTACTGTTGCACTGGAGAGGCAGTGGTGAAGGCTGGGGATGTTAATAAGGTAGGTCAAGCTCAGTTTATGGGAGAGGACTGGTGATTGATGTTGTTGCTGTTTAGGGAGCTGGAGATGGAAGGGAAGGGCAACACCAATCTTGAGGTAGTTTAGGAGCAGAGAGAATACCTTTCTGAGGTAAAGTCTGGCCTGTTATTGCAATTTGAAGTCGGCTTGGTAGATGATACCATCCAAGGCAGTAGGATTTTGCAGGAGGAGAGAAGTCTAGTGGAGTGGAAATTGACAGATGAGGCATATACGTCACAGGTTAGCCAAGTAAGTGCAAGAGATTGCTGTATTTAAAACTGTAAAAGGGGCTGGTGTAGAGTAGGATTACATCCAGAAACAAGGACTTTCAATGTTAGTCCTTTGGGAGTAAGTCCCAGGGAGAGAGAAGTTTCAAGAAACAGAATGTGAGACATTATTTGTGACAGAGCAAAAGCATATTTTCAAGAGGTCCAAATATAATATGTGATTGCCATCTGTATTCTTCCCCTCAGACACCAATTTCTCAGAACTCCATAGGTGGAAACTGGCATTACAACATGTCCTTTGTTCTCACCACACACCTGGCATTAATTTACATAAATTTCTTTGGTCTCAGCATTTCTCCATCCAGGATGACAATGAGACAGCAGCGGCCTCTATGTGAAGAGGACATAAGCGCTGCGACCGACTGGTGATGCCCTCAATTTGCAGTAGGATTTTGGAGCGTATACTGTACTCAAAAATTATGAATCACCTTGAACAAAATGACTTATTGATACATAACCAACACGGATTCAGAAAATATCATTCTTGTGCAACACAGCTAGCTCTTTATTCCCATGAACTAATGAGTGCTGTTGACAAGGGATCTCAGATCGATTCCTTATTCGCAGATTTTCAGAGGGCTTTTGATACCATTCCTCACAAGTGACTATCAATCAAATTGCGTACATATGGAGTATCATTTCAGTTGTGTGACTAGATTTGTGATTTCATATCAGAGAGGTCACAGTTCGTAGTGATAGACAGTAAATCATTAAGTAGAACAGAAGTGATATCTGGTGTTCTGGAAGGTAGTGTCATAGGCCCTCTGCTGTTCCTGATTTGCATAAATGATCTAGGTGATAATCTGAGCAGCCGCCTTAGATTGTTTGCACATGACGCTGTAATTTACCAACTAGTAAAATCATCAGATGAACAATTCCAATTACAAAATGATCTAGAGAGAATTTCTGTATGGTGTGAAAAGTGGCAATTAGCACTAAACAAAGAAAAGTGTGAGGTCGTCCACATGGGTACTAAAAGAAATCTGATAAATTTTGGGTACACGGTAAATCGTACAAATCTAAGGGCTGTCAAGTTGACTAAATACCTAGGAATTACAATTAAATTGGAAAAACCACATAGATAATATTGCGAGGAAGGTGAAACAAAGACTGCACTTTGTTGGCAGAACACTTCGAAGATGCGACAAACCCACTAAAGAGACAGCCTACATTACACTTTTCCGTCATCTGCTGGAATATTGCTGCATGGTATGGGATTCTTACCAGGTAGGATTGATGGAGGACATCGAGAAAGTGCAAAGGAGGGCAGCTCGTTTCGTGTTATCGCGCAATAGGGGTGAGAGTGTTACTGATATGATATGCGAGGTGGGGTGGCAGTCACTGAAACAAAGGCGGTCTTCTTTGTGGCGAGATCTATTTACGAAATTTCAATCACCAACTTTCTCTTCCAAATGCGTAAATATTTTGTTGACACCCACCTATGTTGGGAGAAATGATCACCATAATAAAATAAGAGAAATCAGAGCTTGAACGGAAAGGTTTATGTGTTCCTTTTCCCCACGTGTCATTTGAGAGTGGAATGGTAGAGAAGTAGTATGAAAATGGTTCGATGAGCCCTCTGCCAGGCACTGAAGTGTGAATTGCGGAGTAACCATGTTGATGTAGATGTAGATGTGAGTAGCAGTTTCAGGATTAGGCACTTGTATAGCAGTGACTTAGGTTTGTTTATACTGAAAAAGGTTTAATATTTTGTATGTCGCCCTTTGCCTGCGACACATCTGTGTAATAGCAAAGTTAAGTATTGTAGCTTTTCATATTGTAATAAAACTCATTAACATGATTTGTTTGAATTGTTTGTCTAGCTATCTGAGTACGTCCTGGATGTAATAACACTATGTTCGATTCAGTGGGAATGATTGCGCTCATGACAATGATGTAATCCTGGACAGAAAAGAAGTCGTAATGTCATCTCTCTTTTTACTGCATTGCAGCTATAGATTTCAACTGACAGTTCAGCCATCATCAGTGCGTTATAAGTTGTCATGTAGAGAGAACATAATTATAATGACCTACATCCCCATATATCTCAGGTATGTACAAGCATTATTTGAAATAATAATTGAATAATGCATGTACATGTCTGAGATGGATAGAAATGTGTGTCATTATAATTATGTTCAGTTTACATGACCACTTATAATGCACTGATGATAGCTGAACTATCAGTTGAAATCTACATCGGCAATGAAATAAAAAGATAGATGACATTATGACTGATACTGACCTATCATGGATTGAATCACATTGCCCAGAAACTTCCTAACACACAGCCTTGTGCCCCTGCAAAGTTCTGACAGATTGAAGTTCCATAGTAAAATAATTGGTGATCCCACTTTAAGCAAAAGGCGATGTGGTAGTAAACCCACAGGTAAGTTCAGGAACTCTGTTAGAAAATTAACGTCTCACTGGAATCTACCATGGTATCGATAGACCTGTATTCAGTGACAGTGCCTGATAACATGACAAGTATTTGATTTTTAGAAGCAAGAAGAGCCGTGTCTCAATACCATTTCAGACTGTGATAGGTCTGGAAAATAGTACGTTACACTGCACCTATTAGTCCTGCAATTGGCAACACCACATTGCAAAATTGGGTGGCAGTCTCATACTTGCAGTGAATTGACTGCTACTTTACTCTCTCCAGTCTGTAGTAGTTTATTGGAGAACATTTGTACACTCCCATACTTCAGATGTGCTTTCATGTTTTCCTTTATAGTTATTTTTTGCACACATCTCCACAAAAATAAGTGTTTGAAACATGCATAGAATTCATCAGCTGGTTGTTGACTTTGTGACGACGGGTAGAGTTTCCATAGAGGAGTACCAAAGCTCCTCCCATCAGTTTTGGTTTCCTCTAAAATCTTTCATAGTGATGTCAAGTGCCTCAATAGCTTTCTTATGAGTCATGGTGAAATAGTACCATAGGATTAATCTGCATGCTTTGAGCATGTGTGTTTGACCACTTTACATGCTTATGTTGCAGGAAGGATTTTTGTGTCCCACAATTTCAAGTGGTAAATTAAGTGCAAAATGAAACCTGATTTCAGCCAGAATTAATTTGTCAAATATTTTCCCTATCCCTGCAGGAGCACTGAGAAAAATGCCACCACCTTGTTGTTTTGGTGCCTGATCTTTGATGATTAGATACTTTTTTTCTGGTCTTTATTTCTTGTCTATTTTGTATGTGCACAACTGTTTGACATTGTAATCCATTTCTCATATATAATTTGTATGAAGTTATTCTTATCAGTCTTGTACTGGTGCAGGCAGGCCGTATTGTAGTAAAGGTTTGTTGATCATGAACACACATTTGTACTCAAGGCTAATCAAAGCCTTGTTTAAAATGTTCCGATGAACTGTAATTTCCGATGTCGAATTTTCCCTCTGGCCTTTGGTAAGTATGTCTTCACTTACAGCCTCTTTATATTTTACCCTCAGTGAGTTCAGACACAGTTGACTAAATGTAGCTAGTAGTATAGAAAACAAGTTCCTAGTTTGCTGTAATAGGCAGACAAAAGCATCTGGCATACTTCGCTATTTGCTGTTTCTAGCCTTAAGAATGATCGTGGCCCTCAATCTGAGAGTACGATTATCATAAGGAAATAAAGTTTGCTGTTAGTGGTGTGAACTGTGTATACTCGACCCAAGGCATCATTTGCAATTGTATCACATCTGATCAATGCATTTAATATTTAATGTTTAGGTATCTCATGATATAACAAAGTTCTTGCAAAAGAAGCCTGCTGACACAGTTGAAAGAACTCTGTTAATGCTATGTTTCGTGGCTGATCTCCCACAGAAAGGGTGCTCCAGGTTCTGAAGTAAAATCTTTGACCATATTCCAAATGGGACTGAGGTCCATAGCAGTAGGGTGTATAAAGAATTGGAAATCCTAGGATCTGCCAGACTACTTCATTGCTACTAATGTACCTCCCTAGCTGATACTGCATCACTTCATCATTTTTTCTCTCATTGCTTAAGCCTAAAACAACTGTATCAGTACCTTTGTTAAGATATTTGCATATGTATTTAATCAATTTCACACTGTTATAGTGGCCCCGTTGATGAGCACATGAAACATCTTTTCAATAGTGGCGAAAGTGGCACAGCCTGCATACTGCCAATTTCTGTTTCAGTGTTGCTGCATACATTTATTTTCACAGTGAACCCTCCCTCTTCTGAAACTCACGGTCTATATGGAGGACAACTGTTAATTCTGGTTTGTGTCTTTAACCCTTTATTTGGCAAACATAAAAGCTGTAGAAAAAACTTTTACTTGTTTAGCCTTGTGTTATGTAGACTTAGAATAATGATGATAAATGTTTAATATTTCTTCATTACATACAGAAATACAGAATGTTGTTTGAGAACAAAGTTGCCAAACAGTGACAGTGACAGTGACATATTAGAGTGTGAAGGTAATATACTTTCGGCTTCACTTCAGCTTATTTGTGATAAATGTGTCAGGAACCAACTTATTGTCTTCATACATGAGATTAACAGTCTCCTGAGAAACATAACATCTGAAAACAAAGACTACCAATGGTGGATAATTTCACATGTGAATTACACTTTGTGTGAAAAGAAATTGAAACAATTTCTCCCAGTCACAAAACACAGAACTACACTATGTGATCAAAAGTATCCAGACACCCCCCAAAAACATATGTTTTTCATATTTTGTGCATTGTGCTGCCATCTACTGCCAGGTACTCCATATCAGCGACCTCAGTAGTCATTAGACATTGTGAGAGAGCAGAAGGAGGCACTCCGCGCAACTCACGGACTAGGTCAAGTGATTGGGGGTCACTTGTGTCATACGTCTGTACATAAGATTTCCACTCTCCTGAACGTCCCTAGGTCCACTGTTTCTGATGTGACAGTGAAGTGGAAACGTGAAGGGACACACACAGCACAAAAGCGTTCAGGCCAATCTCGTCTGTTGACTGACAAGAGACCACCGACAGTTGAAGAGGGTCGTAATGTGTAATAGGCAGACATCTATCCAGACCATCACACAGGAATTACAAACTGCATCAGGATCCACTGAAAGCACTATGACAGTTAGGCAGGAGGTGAGAAGACATGGATTTCATGGTCGAGCAGCTGCTTATAAGCCACACATCATGCTGGTAAATGCCAAACGATGCCTCGCTTGTCGTAAGGAGTGTAAACTTTAGATGATTGAACAGTGGAAATACGTTGTGTGGAGTGATGAATCACGGTACACAATGTGGCAATCCGATGACAGGGTGTGGGTATGGCGAATGCCCAGTGAACATCTGCCAGCGTGTGCAGTGCCAACAGTAAAATTCGGTGGCGGTGGTGTTATGGTGTGGACGTGTTTTCCATGGAGGGGGCTTGCACCCCTTGTTGTTTTGCATGGCACAATCACATCACAGGCCTACATTGATGTTTTAGGTACCTTCTTGCTTCCCATTGTTGATGAGCAATTCAGGAATGGCAATTGCATCTTTCAACACAGTCAAGCACCTGTTCATAATGCACGGCCTGTGGTGGAGTGGTTACACGACAATAACATCCCTGTAATGTACTGGCCTGTACAGAGTCCTCACATGAATCCTATAGCACACCTTCGGGATGTTCTGGAATGCTGACTTCGTGCCAGTCCCCACCGACCAACATCGATATCTCTCCTCAGTTCAGCACTCCGTGAAGAATGGGTTACCATTCCCCAAGAAACCTTCCAGCACCTGATCGAACGTATGCCTGCGAGAGTGGAAGCTGTCACCAAGGCTAAGGGTGGGCCAACACCATACTGAATTGCAGCATAATCGATGGAGGATTCCACAAACTTGTAAATCATTTTCAGCTAAGTGTCTGGATACTTTTTATCACATAGCGTATACTGCACATAGATCCTCTCATGTTGGGCAATAACGACATCAATCCTTTGATCCATGAATAGGCCAGTGGTCAAGACCATCGAACCTCATAACTTGAGCAGCCACTGAAACCTTTGCTTTCTTCTTGGGAGGTGGCGATTCCTTACTAGGTCTGCTTTTGTTTTGGTTTCACCCATCAAAGCATTAGCACTGTCTGCTCAAAATCATTTCAATGAAATTTTCTTATCACAAATTTCACAGTGAAAAAGTAACTATGCACTGATGACACAGACACACAGGTCCAATAACCAGCCAAAGATTCCCAGATACCAGTGCTTTGACTTGAGAGATACTGTGTATAGCTCGAAGAGCATTCCTCCCAGGTCTACACCACCCATATGGTTATTGGTAGAAACTGACAATGTTCATACATGGCACATCTGTCTTTTGTTTTTGAACAGTATTCCAGCATTTCACAGTCTTCACTGGGTCTATTCCACAAAATGAACTTCCTAAGCCCACTACCATCTTATCTGTCCACCTAGCTACAATGATTCCTGAATTTTGATCCAGCATAGATAATCATAACCTCCTTGACATTGCTTCAGCAGTAAATTCTCTGGTGAAATCATATGATTTCTACATACTGTTTCCAGAGAATCTATGTTCATTGTATGCTTCAGGAAAATGAACAGTTCCAGTGCTGAAAAGAAATTGTCAAAGTAAACGCCTGAGTTGAGTGGCTGAGCTATTGTCTTACACAGCAGAATTACAACTTGGCCATTAGTTCCAAATTTCTGTCCATCTTCTAAGACTGCAAGCATATCCTTACTGGTGTATGGAATATAATTGTATACAATTCCAGACATTCCTGCTTGTACCAGAATCTTGAAGCCGATTTGTGAGGTTTATCCTGAATATACTGATGTCTATTGCCATTCCAGTACCTTTATAAGGAACCATAATTTCATCAATTGAATATTCATTTTCTGTATCAAGGTTTTGACACTTGATTACCACAGCATCCAGAACAGGACCTGTCCCTAGAACTTACACAAGTCGCATTATTCAAGAAGTGAAGGTATCTGCAGAGTTTGAGAAATCTTTTCAAACTCGCAACACTGGGGATTTTTTTCTGTAGTATTAGATTGAGCCCAGTAATTGGTATATGAAGGCAAATTTATTATACTCGTGTAATTTAGATTGCCAGTGAATTGCTCCATTTCATTTATATTTGTATTAAAGGATGATGTCTACTGCACAGAATATATGTTTGTCTGACAATCAGTTTTATTATCTCTGAAACATCGTAAAGGAGTTTACTACATGATTTACGTAATTCATTAGATAGATCTGAATCCACACACTTAAGGTATTGTTTCACCAATTTGAACCAACTTGCTGGGGGAGTTCTATTATTGGTGGAGGGACCTGGTATGTCACTTAAGTCACATTGTTGATGGGGTACTACTTTGACTGTTTTTACCTCATCTTCAGAATCAGTTTCTGCTACGATCATCAACTGATTACTTTGTGATATCTGAGCCCAGATCCTCATCAGTATTGTCCACTAGAATATCTAGTTCTGAACTCGAACTGTCGTAGTCAGAAAGCAAAGGGTCCAGAGGAGTAGAGACAGTAGCTTTACACTTCCATTTATGGCAGTTTCTGCATATCATCAACATGGACAAATGCAATGAATATGGATGATACAATACTCTATGGTATTCTGCGGTTTGAATTCACTCTGTTTTTTTAGCAGTTGCATTGATTTGGTTTTATAAATGATACTGACAATATTATACACATGTATAACGCATTATTCATAGTACAACTTCTCCTGGATAATTATTTTGTTCAAATTGCACAAGAATTCCACCTGACATAGTGTAATAATGTTGACTGTAAGCTGTGTTCATATCACTAAAATTACAGATCGTACATCAGAGCTTTTATAATTTTTGTCTTCGATGGATCTAATTATTCTTAGCAAATTGATCATGAAAACGAACCACAGAATATCACCCACACTCAACACTGACATATGCTACCAAAAATATTTTTCTCCGTGACTCGTCCATAGTTCAATTTTGGCCTCATACATCAGCAATGAAATCTTGTTCAACAGTGAATACCATCAGCACTGTTCTTAGAAAATGCAGTCTGATTTGATTAATTTTTTCTTTTATAAATAGAGTTCAGTACCACCGGTGCACATTTATTTCTTACACATCGGAATATTGTTTGCCGTTTCAAGTAATTTAAATTTGCAGCTGAGATAAAAGTTAAGATGGCGGCCAACAAAAGATAGAGGATTTCTTTTTTAATTAAGATTTTTCTTTGATCAATAAATAATTAATCATTTAAATTGATGCCACCAATAAAAAAATTATTAAATTGTTTTGCAAATTAGTTTGACACAAACCCATGCTATTTTCAACTAGAAGTTCAGACGAAAATGCTATATAATCGCAACTAATAATGGCTGCACTTCTTGCAGCTATGATAAAACAATTAATACAAAATTATAATTAAAAGAGGAAGTGAATTTTCAATAATTAATCATAAATAGTTTTAACGCATTTGGCTCTGTTTTTACCAGCAAATGAACATAAAAGTACAATAATTTTACATTAAATGTTTTTCATTCAACAGACCTCAAATCGATTCGCGTCTTGCATCGACGACGTACATCAGAAGAAGACGACAAAAGGGTACAAAACAAAAGAAAAGAATGACATAGATTAACAAAGAATGTGAAACAAATATTGTCTCTGTTTTACATAATTATCATCTTTTTTAAGAAATAATTACATAATTGAATGAATATTATTGAGTTATGTATTTTTCCACACGTTCATATTCCACTCGTAATAAAAAAATATATATATATATCATTATACATTTTCAATAAAAGCTCACTGAATTCATCATTGTTTTACCTGGGGGAAAAAAAAAAACCGTATCTGTTAGCTGTGATGCTGTTTTTCATCTACTTTTACTGGCAATGTTGCTGTATAGCAATGTGTATGTTTTGTCTTTTATCTGTCCCTCAGATTTGATTATAAACCACAAATAACATCTCATATTACAATGGCAGACATTTTTCTACAAATAAATTGTGGATACACTTACATTTTCAAAGTTCTATCATATCAACCATATAAAAATTTAGAACACAGCTTGTCAAAGCTAACCATTATATGCACTCAGACACATGATTTCTGCATGTCTCTCTGCCAACAATTAGAACACCAATGTGCTGAATCATGATCAGAGAGTATTAACAGACAGTTACACTGAGAAGAAGTGGCCCATATTCGTGAAGGCCATCCACTAGACAATAAGAAAGAACCTGTTGCTTGAAAGCAACATTGTCAAATAAGAGCTTAATCATTGTTCTTGGATATTTCTTGGTACACTTACTGTCTTTCATATGTGGTAAATTGGTATTGAGATTGCTTTTTGTTTTCCCCCAGGTCTTGTGTTGCATCAGTCAATTCAGCAGCAGACATGACATCCGCTTGTGTGGGCTAAATTTGGTCTGCTTACCAGTATCTTGGCCCTTCAAAGACATGGCCCTTTGTTATCGCATCAGTAAGTTTCAACTGCTTCTGTTTGAATACTCTGGAATCAACTCGTGCTCACTGGGTAATTGAACTATTGGCAGGCATGGAGAGAAATTTGTGAAGAGGAAATATAAATTTAAGTGTTAGGAAGTCTTTTGTGTCTGAAGAACAGCCTTGTACAAAAGTGAAACATGGATGATAAGCAGTTCAGGCAAAAAGAGACTAGAAACTTTTAAAATGTGGTGCTTCAGAAGAATGCTAAAGATTAGATGGGAAGGTACTGAATAGAATTGGGGTGAAAAGAAATTTGTGTCATAACTTGACTAAGAGAAGGGATCATTTGATAGGACACATTCTGAGACATCAAGGATTCAACAGTGTAATATTGAAGGGAAATGTGGGGAGTAAAAATTGCAGAGGGAGACCAAAGGATGAGTACAGTAAGGAGTTTCAAATGGATGTGAGTTGCAGTAATTATTCGGAGATGAAGAGGCTTTCCCGGGATAGAGTAGTGTGGAGAGTTGCATCAAACCAGTCTTTGGAGTGAAGATCACAACAACAATGAGAATCTCCTTGATCTCTGTCTAAATTGGACTGCAAGTACAGTACAAGTAATAAATAATTCTGATCTCCCATATTTCCTAACATATGTCATAACATCTTGTGCGTATCCATGCATGTGCCTGGAACTGTCTGTAGAGGTAGCTGGTGGTATGAGTAAAATACCAAGGTTTTTGTTGTCTCCATCATTGGATACAACATATCTCAGGTGGTTACAGTCTTAAACTCAAATTACATTAATTCAGATGAATATAAAGAATATGCTCACTCTTGAATTTTGCATCCATATCAGCAATGAAATGGTGCAGCAGTTATCTGCAGTTTGCTATGTGGTTCTGTTCACTGTCTTGAATCATTAATTAACACACATAGAAATCCATCACAGAATCTTGTTTGTTAATTGCTTTACCAGTTGAGGGCTTGGCCTATCTGAGATTAAAGTGCTGTCCATCTTTACCTACATCTAGATTTATACTCCGCAAGCCACCCAAAGGTGTGTGGCGGAGGACACTTTACGTGCCACTGCATTCCCTCCCTTTCCTGTTCCAGTCGCGTACGGTTCGTGGGAAGAACGACTGCTGAAAGCCTCCGTGCGCACTCGAATCTCTCTGATTTTACATTCGTGATCTCCTCAGGAGCTATAAGTATGGGGAAGCAATATATTCGATACCTCATCCAGAAATGCACCCTCTCGAAACCTGGACATCAAGCTACATCGCGATGCAGAGCGCCTCTCTTGGAGAGTCTGCCACTCAAGTTTGCTAAACATCTCCGTAACGCTATCACACTTACCAAATAACCCTGTGATGAAACGCGCCGCTCTTCTTTGGATCTTCTCTATCTTCTCTGTCCACACGACCTGGTACAGATCGCACACTAATGAGGAATACTCAAGTATAGGTCGAACGAGTGTTTTGTAAGCCATCTCCTTTGTTGATGGACTACATTTCTAAGGACTCTCCCAATGAATCTCAACCTGGCACCCACCTTACCAACAATTAATTTTATATGATCATTCCATTTCAGATCATTCCGTACCCATACTTTCAGATATTTTACAGAAGTAACGGCTACCAGTGTTTGTTCCTCTATCATATAATCATACAATAAAGGATCCTTCTTTCTATGTATTCACAATACATTACATTTGTCTATGTTAAGGGTCAGTTGCCACTCCCTGCACCAAGTGCCTATCCGCTGCAGATCTTCCTGCATTTCACTGCAATTTTATAATGCTGCAACTTCTCTGCATACTACAGCATCATCCGTGAAAAGCCACATGGAACTTCCGACACTATCTACTGGGTTATTTATATATATTGTGAAAAGCAATGGTCCCATAACACTCCCCTGTGGCACGCCAGAGGTTACTTTAACGTCTGTAGACGTCTCTCCATTGATAACAACATGCTGTGTTCTGTTTGCTAAAAACTCTTCAATCCAACCACACAGCTGGTCTGATATTCCGTAGGCTCTTACTTTGTTTATCAGGCGACAGTGCGGAACTGTATCGAACACCTTCCGGAAGTCAAGAAAAATAGCATCTACCTGGGAGCCTGTATCTAATATTTTCTGGGTCTCATGAACAAATAAAGCGAGTTGGGTCTCACACGATCGCTGTTTCCGGAATCCATGTTGATTCCTACATAGTAGATTCTGGGTTTCCAAAAACGACATGATACTCGAGCAAAAAACATGTTCTAAAATTCTACAACAGATCGACGTCAGAGATATAGGTCTATAGTTTTGCGCATCTGCTCGACGACCCTTCTTGAAGACTGGGACTACCTGTGCTCTTTTCCAATCATTTGGAACCCTCCATTCCTCTAGAGACTTGCGGTACACGGCTGTTAGAAGGGGGGCAAGTTCTTTCGCGTACTCTGTGTAGAATCGAATTGATATCCCGTCAGGTCCAGTGGACTTTCCTCTGTTGAGTGATTCCAGTTGATTTTCTATTCCTTGGACACTTATTTCGATGTCAGCCATTTTTTCGTTTGTGCGAGGATTTAGAGAAGGAACTGCAGTGCGGTCTTCCTCTGTGAAACAGCTTTCGAAAAAGGTGTTTAGTATTTCAGCTGTATGTGTGTCATCCTCTGTTTCAATGCCATTATCATCCCACAGTGTCTGGATATGCTGTTTCAATCCACTTAGTGATTTAACATAAAACCAGAACTTCCTAGGATTTTCTGTCAAGCTGGTACATAGAATTTTACTTTCAAATTGACTGAACGCTTCACACATAGCCCTCCTTATGCTAACTTTGACATCGTTTAGCTTCTTTTTGTCTGAGAGGTTTTGGCTGCGTATAAATTTCCAGTGAAGCTCTTTTTGCTTCCGCAGTAGTTTCCTAACTTTGTTGTTGAACCACGGTGGGTTTTTCCCATCCCTCACAGTTTTACTTGGCATGTACCTGTCTAAAACGCATTTTACAATTGCCTTGAACTTTTTCCATAAACACTCAACATTGTCAGTGTTGAAAAGGAAATTTTTGTTTTGATCTGTTAGGTAGTCTGAAATCTGCCTCCTATTACTCTTGCTAAACAGATAAACCTTCCTCCCTTCTTTTATGTTCCTATTTACTTCCTATTTACCTGAAGGGAGTAGCGCTGGATATTGTAGACCATCATGAAATTGATGCACCTTTGAAATGTACTGGAATGATTTGTTTCACTGTTGGATTATGATATCTTGTTGATCAAAACTGTCACTTGATCTAGCCACAGCAACTTAATCTACACAAGGAACATTCAATCACCACTCTTCGCCTGCTGGTCTCTGATCCAGTCTTGTGACTACTCTGTATTCATGTGTTAGCATATGTTCCATGCATTTTGAACGTTTTGATAAGATTGTTGTGCTGATGAAACAGCCTTTGTTCATTTAACTCAGCCTGACATTTTGTTACTGAAACATAGTTACAGTTCTGGTCCTTTTCAGTTTGTTCATTTCCAGTGAAACATAGGTGGTGAAATTTTGGTGGTTGGTCTAGCAAGCGAAGCTAAGATTCCATCTTTTGATAAAACTGCCCTTGTACCATAAATATTGTCAGATATGTGTGATGTTCAATAAGTGATTGTTACTGAACAATGTCATTTGGAAACAGTTGTATTTTCTGGTTTGAAGGAAGTGCTTTCCCCTGGATGTATCTTGTAGTAGTGGTTAAAGCTGAGAGATTTTTACTTTCCCATTTTTGCAGTAAATGGCAGGAGGCTCTGATGTAAACAGTTGGGTTCAACTATACCAACAAACTGCCTCCATTTCTCTGATGGTCACAGCAGCATATTGCAAGTAGTCTTCATTTGGATAGTAATGAAATCCTTCAACTGATTCAGAAAATTGTGCAGTTCACAATCCTCTAACTCTGTGTCTCATTTCCTGTAATCTAGCATCATGTTGTTGTTCTACCTCTGAAGTTCTAGATGGAAGAGCTCTCATGTGCTGCAGTTGGGGCTCCTGCTGTTGCTTTGTCCCTTAAGCTCTGGATGAAGTATCTCTCTCATACAGTGTTGCAAGTCGTGTGTTCTCTTCCTCAAGAGTTTCTTGTCTGCTATGTTCAATTGCAGGGTGTGGCAGAACCGACTAAACAGTTTTAAGGAGTAATAAAAAGTAAATCTGGATGTGTAGAGAAAAAATGGTTTTATTTTCTAAGTTAGTACAAATACCATTTTACATTCATTTAGTTTTGAAAGTAATGCCCTCAAGATGGCGGCCATGAGTGTCAATACATTGTTGTGGACAATCCCTGAAGTTTCGAGCAGCGCTTGCACACATATCACAGGATATGGCATTCACTTCATCAATAATCCACTCTTTTGACTCTGGTAGGGTGTGAGGGTAGCTTTTGAAAGCCTCTTCCTTCAGATATCCCCCAAAAAAATAGTCACAAATGCTCAAATCTGGTGGCCGTGCAGGCCACTCGATATCACCCCTCAAGGAGACGAGGGGTCCCAGAAACTTTCTCTCAAAACAACAAGTGAAATTCGAGCTGTGTGAGCAGTAGCTCCATCCTGTTGGAACCACAAGTCCCCCAGTCCATGTTCTTCAACAATCTCGTCCATTCTGGGTTACAGAAAATTTTGTCAATATTGAAACATAACGTGTGAAATTCACTGTCACGGTCATTCCTTCCTCCTCAAAAAAGTAAGGGCCTACCATGCCAAATTGTGATATGGCACATCACACTGTCATTTTAGGAGAATATTGTGGTCTTTCATGAATAATTCAGGGGCTATTTTCAGCCCAGTAGTGAAAGTTTTGACCATTCACACACCCACTAAGATGAAAATATGCCTTGTCACTACTGAAGAAAGCTGCATTCAGAGAAATCTGAGCAAGCGTTTGCTCACACAGATTTTGATAGTTGGCATAGTCTGCTGGGCGTAATTCTTGAGCAATCATTATTTTGAAAGGATGGAACTTCAAACTGCATTGCAGAATCCTTCTCAAACAGCGGTCTGAAATCCCCAATGCAAAAACATGTCGCTGAGCACAACGTTGCGACGATTGTTGAACTGCTGTTCTCACCCACTGCACATTTTCTGGCATTCTGATGGGTCTGCATCGGCCATGTGTATCTATTTTTAGTTTTCTACCAGTTTCCTTCAACTGCTGAGCCCAGGACTGAATTGTGTTTGCACGAGGAACGGCGTTATCACATGGAATGTCGAACTGTCGCCGAAAAGCTCATCGTGTAGCAATCACAGATCTGTTGTTTTCATAATAAGTGTGAATGGCAAAACCATGATGTGCATGGGTCCAGACCATGTTGGCTACTGAAATGGGTTCAACGACTGAACAAAGGCAGACCACGTGCAACTGCCTACCCCACCACAGCCCCAGTGCTAATCGACAGAAACTGGTTAGTCAGTTCTGCCGCACCCTGTATTTTAGCCTTTACGTACTCTCACAGTACTTCTTTCCAAACAATAAGAGTATGTAGCAATTTCAGTTGAAATCGATCCAGTGATATAGGACAGGTCGAGCATACATACATATTTATAATTTATAGAGATATAAATTAGACACTGGTTCCAAGTATGGTTTTTGAATTTCTTAATGGTTTTAATGATCTCTCAGAATTTGGGAAAATTGCTAATGCTATACAGAAATTGAAACCCATTCTTGCCAGAGGTTAATATACGTATAATTGCATCTCGTCACACCATTGCGTTCTCATCTCCAGGGTAGAATGGTGATCTATGAAACACTTGTAGTCGTATCTAAGCAGGTATTACCCCTTGCTATCACCACAATTGCTGTCATGTGCTAAAGACATACTTTATCACTCAATATGGCTCAGCTCTTGCACAAAAAAAAATAAAACCCATGCAGAATATCTTCCCATTTACATTAGTTGTGTTATTTTATATCATTATTTTTGTACTACATAAATTACTTTTAAAGTACAACTTGTTGGTAGGAAATGCTGTGTGCCACTACATCTACATCTACATGAATAACATTTATATGGATTCTCTGCAAATCACACTTAAGCGCCTGGCAGAGGGTTCATTGAACCACATTCACACTAATATCCCTGTTATTCCACTCTCGAACAGCTCAGGAGAAAAACGAATACCTATATCTTTCTGTGCAAGCTCTGATTTCCCTTATTTTATTATGATGATTGTTTCTTCCTATGTAGGTTGGCGTCAACAAAATATTTTTACATTTAGAGGAGAAAATTGGTGATTGAAATTTCATGAGAAGATCCCGCCACAATGAGAAACACCTTTGTTTTAATGATGTCCACTCCAAATCCTGTATCATATCTGTGACACTCTCTCCCCTGTTTCTTGATAATACATAACATGCCGCTCTTCTTTGAACTTTCTCAATGTACTCCATGAATCATATCTGGAAAAGATCTCACACCGTGCAGCAGTACCCCAAAAGAGGATGGACAAGCATGGTGTAGGCAGTCTCTTTAGTACATCTGTTGTATCTTTTAAGTTTTCTGCTAATAAAATGCAGTCTTTGGTTCACCTTACCCATAGCATTTTCTACAAATTCTGAACCTGAATCTTGAACTTAAGGTAATTCATCATGCCTTTGCTCTTCATATACATGTTAGTTCTGTCCACGTGTATTCCATGCAGCAGCACACAGAAAAAGTAATATTGAATGGACTGTTCACTTCTTAGGTTTTGCTGGTTGCCTGTATGCTGCACCACTGCAGTCAAATAAATTCATACTACCCATATTTTCATTGTGCCTTTCAGCGATTTGTGATTCGTTGATGCTGATACACTTCTATCTTTCTTTGACCACTGCTTGCATTGTCTCACAGGCCATTTACACCTCTGCAGATGAAGCAAGGCTTACTGGTTTGTTGTCACACCATATGACAACAGAAATATGCCCACCTCCCCATATGGACTTGTCAATTGCACCACACCCTGTTCTCATTTCATTGTCAGACCAACTCTCAGTTGGTATTCTGCTTAGTCGTGTCATTCCAGCTGCCTGATACCTCACTCAGAATGGAAGTAGTTCAATAGCTCTGTGGGTGTAAAGTGTCTATCCATGTAAACAATACAAACTGCAAATAATGTATTTGCCAATGTCACCACAACTTTGCCCCCAATATTTACAAAGTCATAACATTCCAGTAGTGTCATCTTTTCCCTCATAAAATTAAAATACAGCCCATCTCGTGAGGTGCAAAGGAAGTTTTTCAATCCAGATGGATTTGGTTTGTGACAAATATACTGTCACATTATAGTCTGTTCTGGGAAGAAAACAACCTATGGATACTTTCAGACCTTGGAGGCAACTAGCTCTTACAGTTTTCAGTACAAAGAGTATCTTCCAAAACCTGTCAACTAAACATAAACTATTTGTCACATCACTGTCAATAACTATTTTCAAGGTGATGCTTATGGGAAAAAAACCAAGGCTGTGACATTTTTGTACATATACAATGGTTGCTGGTGCCCGGAGCCCAGTATATGTACTCTCTGGGATAGTCAAGATATGACATCACAAGAGATATGCCAAAAAACAATTTTATTTTCCACTACATCTGTGTCACATTTGATTAGTACATGTGAAGATCAGTTCAAAGGCCTGTTCTGTGATGTATTTGATGATGGCCTGGTATGGTTTATAGCCTTTTCCTTCCCAAACTGCTACTTCAAAAGCTGAAACGGGTGTCACGAGCTCTGGATCCATCATGATTGAGTCATCATCAATGACAAAACTACAGAAACTGTATCTGCAGGTGGGACAAAGATCTTGTCACCTCCCTCATCACATGACATATCATCAAGTTGTGATAGATTTTCATCAAAGTCAGATTGCATCTCCAGTTCATCCAGTGTTTTTATCTAAAGACAAAACTTTACTTTCAATCACATCATTATTCTTTTATCATCATCATTTATTATTATTATTATTATCATTACTACTACTGCTACTACTACTACTACTGTAACTACTTATCACCACTCAGTAATAAAGAAATACAGCAAACCTAATAGCAAATTACAACTGAATATTCTATGAGGTTCCAGGATTGCAGCCAGATCATGTTGACTTCTTGCCACAATATTTCTGCTGGCAACTGTTCAGCCTGCAAAGTCTGGGTGTTACATGTTCCTAGCATTCCATTAACAATCTGTTGATGGTAAAATAACATTGGTTAAAGACAGGTAGGACATGAATAATGAAAGAACATACACTTTCGTGATCTTCGATCAGGAACATTAGTGAATCAATGGCTGACTTCAATAACTAATTACACAGAATGATGAAAAATGTGCTGTGGCCAGTGGCACCTTGTGGCAGGTGAGCGAACCATTGGCACATGTGGCTTTAGCATTATATGGCTTTTGTATGCAGACAACAATTACCAGTTCCTCATGTTGCACACACGACACAAAGAGGATACTGCTCAAATATATATAATAGCATAGTATGATTGTACTAAACAAATATTTTATCATTGTGTAGAGTGTACCAGCGACTGATTTGCACTTGTAAAATAAAACAGTGGACACTCCAGGTTGGAATATCAACAGTGTAAGGAAAAGATAGATTGACACTCACCATAAAGATGACACATTAAGTTGCAGACAGGCACAATTAAAAGACACTTGCACATCAGCTTTCAGCCACATCCTTTTTCAGAAAAAGGAAGAGAAACACCCGCCATTCACTTGTGCAAGTGAGCACACCTCACACACACGACCGTCAACTCCGGCAGGTCGGATCAGAATGCCCATGGCAAACATTGTGGTCCAAGCTACCAGAGATGGGAGTCACGTGTGCACTGTGGTATGGTTGCTTGTGTGAATGAGTGGCGGGTGTTTCTCTTTCTTTTTTCTGACAAAGGCTGTGGCCGAAAGCTGACATGTAAGTGTCTTTTAATTGTAACTGTCTGCTAGTTAACATGACACATTTACAGTAAGTGGCAGTCTATCTTTTCCTTACGATATTAACACTTTTAGCCCATTGTCTTATTAATATTTTTCCTGGCAGTTGATCCTATATTTACTATTAAAATGTATGAAAATCAACATATTTTGTCTTACACACTTATCAAAATTATATATGAGTTCTTCATAAATCTATCCTTACTATTTATTGAAGTGAGGAGGGGTGAAGATGATACTGCTTTAGGAGTTTTTGTTGGTGTGGTATACCCAAAAAAAAAAAAAATAATAATAATAATAATAATAATAATAATAAAGGCATGTGCAATGCGACAAGACATTTCTCACACTCAAATCATGTATCACTTTTCTTCTTCCTTGCTTTGCACTCTACACAATTTTGGAAAGGTGTTTTGTTGTTGAGATTGAAGGGGATAAACCTAACGAAACCAGAAAACGATTGCTTATAACTTGCAAAATATCAAAAGAAACTGAGTGTGTTATGCACCACTGAATAAATTGATTCTTCAGCTTTCCACTGATACATAACTGTCATCCCATCTATTAACAGAGAAGAAGTAACGCTAAGAAGAGACTATAGCTGCTCAATCCATCTCACAGCTGGCAATTTAATAACAGACATGAAACCTGCGACCAGCTGTGAGCTGGCTATATAAGCCAATATGTTAAAACAGCATTTTTTAAACTTCCTGGCAGATTAAAACTGTGTGCCCGACCGAGACTCGAACTCGGGACCTTTGCCTTTCGCAGGCAAGTGCTCTACCGACTGAGCTACCGAAGCACAACTCACGCCCGGTACTCACAGCTTTACTTCTGCCAGTATCTCGTCTCCCACCTTCCAAACTTTACAGAAGCTCTCCTGCCAACCTTGCAGAACTAGCACTCCTGAAAGGAAGGATATTGCGGAGACATGGCTTAGCCACACCCTGGGGGATGTTTCCAGAATGAGATTTTCACTCTGCAGCGGAGTGTGCGCTGATATGAAACTTGCTGACAGATTAAAACTGTGTGCCAGACCGAGACTCGAACTCGGGACCTTTGCCATGGCTAAGCCATGTTTCCGCAATATCCTTTCTTTCAGGAGTGCTGGTTCTGCAAGGTCCGCAGGAAAGCTTCTGTAAAGTTTGGAAGGTGGGAGATGAGATACTGGCAGAAGTAAGGCTGTGAGTACCGGGCGTGAGTCGTACTTCGGTAGCTCAGATGATAGAGCACTTGCCCGCGAAAGGCAAAGGTCCCGAGTTCGAGTCTCGGTCGGGCACACAGTTTTAATCTGCCAGGAAGTTTCATATCAGTGCACACTCCGCTGCAGAGTGAAAATCTCATTCTGGAAGCATTTTTTAAGTAAATGCTAGGGGTAAATTGATAAGTAGCATTCTAGATTCTATACATATTGTTACACTTGGAAGGCACTATTGCTGGAGGTTGACTGATTCTGGCTGCAATGATACATGTGGGAGAACCTGTGGAACAGATTCTTCAGTACCACAGCAAGCGTGGAGTCGAGAATGCTTTCTTAACAAGAACATTCTGTATTATCAGTTGCTCATGATCAGTATTTGTTACTAGCAGGACAGGAACTG
Source organism: Schistocerca nitens (assembly GCF_023898315.1). Classification (NCBI taxonomy): domain Eukaryota; kingdom Metazoa; phylum Arthropoda; class Insecta; order Orthoptera; family Acrididae; genus Schistocerca; species Schistocerca nitens. The sequence continues at coordinate 80,105,805 of NC_064624.1, forward strand.
TTCAGGCTAATAGCAGTAGGTGAAATCGCAGGCAGAATACTGAGGCAGCTGGTAACGATGTCTCCATTTCTGATGCGAGCTGGTTGCCAGGGCCGTGTCGCAGTGAGCCAGCTTTTGACCGAGGACCATCGAGGACTGGCCAGAGTGTCAGGCAATGGCACCCTTGCATCAGCTGATCCAGTTCGGACCCCGAACTGTCAGGACTAGCCAACAGCTCGTATACCACTGGATTCACCTAGTCAGTGATGCTGCCGGATGAGGCCATAGTAGCTCAGCCATACATTCTACTGATGACCAGCACGCTGACTGCACCAGTTTAATGTATGATGTTGAAGAAATACTCTTACCATGTGAGATGGGAGCAATTATCTGGTTTTTAATGGTGTTGAGCACAGGCATGTAATACTTTTTAAGAGTAAACTGCTATTTTGGCGGTGTATTATTATCTTATTATCTTAGAAGAAAGATTGAGAAAAGGCAAACCTATGTTTCTAGCATTTGTAGATTTAGAGAAAGCTTTTGACAATGTTAACTGGAATACTCTCTTTCAAATTCTGAAGGTGGCAGGGGTAAAATACAGGGAGCGAAAGGCTATTTACAATTTGTACAGAAACCAGATGGCAGTTATAAGAGTCGAGGGGCATGAAAGGGAAGCAGTGGTTGGGAAAGGAGTGAGACAGGGTTGTAGCCTCTCCCCGATGTTATTCAATCTGTATATTGAGCAAGCAGTAAAGGAAACAAAAGAAAAATTTGGAGTCGGTATTGAAATTCATGGAGAAGAAGTAAAAATTTTGAGGTTTGCCGATGACATTGTAATTCTGTCAGAGACAGCGAAGGACTTGGAAGAGCAGTTGAACGGAATGGACAGTGTCTTGAAAGGAGGATATAAGATGAACATCAACAAAAGCAAAACGAGGCTAATGGAATGTAGTCAAATTAAATCGGGTGATGCTGAGGGAATTAGATTAGGAAATGAGACACTTAAAGTAGTAAAGGAGTTTTGCTATTTAGGGAGTAAAATAACTGATGATGGTCGAAGTAGAGAGGATATAAAATGTAGACTGGCAATGGCAAGGAAATCGTTTCTGGAGAAGAGAAATTTGTTAACATCGAGTATAGATTTAAGTGTCAGGAAGTCGTTTCTGAAAGTATTTGTATGGAGTGTAGCCACGTATGGAAGTGAAACATGGACGATAACTAGTTTGGACAAGAAGAGAATAGAAGGTTTCGAAATGTGGTGCTACAGAAGAATGCTGAAGATAAGGTGGGTAGATCACGTAACTAATGAGGAGGCATTGAATAGGATTGGGGAGAAGAGAAGTTTGTGGCACAACTTGACTAGAAGAAGGGATCGGTTGGTAGGACATGTTTTGAGGCATCAAGGGATCACAAATTTAGCATTGGAGGGCAGCGTGGAGGGTAAAAATCGTAGAGGGAGACCAAGAGATGAATACACTAAGCAGATTCAGAAGGATGTAGGTTGCAGTAGGTACTGGGAGATGAAGAAGCTTGCAAATGATAGAGTAGCATGGAGAGCTGCATCAAACCAGTCTCAGGACTGAAGACCACAACAACAACATTATTATGCTTATCTTTCATACTATCCAGATTTGGGCTTTTATTACATTATCAGGAACAATGCCGAAAGTTGTTAGTCCATTATTTAGTCATATCTGATAAGCCCGTCCAAAGCAGCACACAGCCACGATAACTGTTCACTGGCAGGAATGGTACGGCTGGAACAGCGTACATCACAAATGTATGACACACCATCATTCATCACCAGTTTCAGCCAAAGTCAGCTCCCATACAAAAGTCCTTGGCAAATAGGATCACCATAATTAAGGAAGGGAGGTGTTGGTTACCCTGTAAGTTTCTTTTCAATCTCACAAGCCAATACTTTTTTTTTTTTATGTTTCTTACAGACTGCAGATGTATGTTCAGACCAACCAAGCTGGTGATCCAGAATTATTCCTAAATTCTTTGCAGAGGAAGAAAAGGCGATGTTTAAGATTAAGGGTGGTAGAGATTCTCTGAACTGAGGAGTAATACATCTTCTGTGAATGATTAAAACTGCTTGCATTTTAAATCGGTTAAGTTTCAAACCAATGTTTTTGCACTGACTCTGATAAAGCAAGTAACTCAGTACTTATATTCTGAATGGCTGTACACAGGTTTGTTGGGCTTGCACTTGGATATAACCGAAGGTCATCAGTGCATTAATGATATTTGGAATAAGAGAGAATAGTCAGCACATTATTAACCCATTAGCGCCGGAATTAATTTTTTCACGATTTTTTAATAAAATTTGTGTTGTTATGTCTGTAAAAGGCATAAATTACACAACAGAATTGTTTCGACGAAAGTCATTACCGCCATTAGCAAGATATTTGATGTTGCCATATGGCAATGCTAGGTGCTTTCACTACTTAAATTTATGTGGATTACAGCTTCAACTAAAATAAGTAGGTTATTGAAATTTCTTGTTACATGTACAAGTTTTGTGCAAATTTATTATTCAGTCTTCATCATACAATTGATACTTTATAACACAGTACAGTTGTTGTTGTTGTTGTGGTCTTCAGTCCTGAGACTGGTTTGATGCAGCTCTCCATGCTACTCTATCCTGTGCAAGCTTCTTTATCTCCCAGTACCTACTGCAACCTACATCCTTCTGAATCTGCTTAGTGTATGCATCTCTTGGTCTCCCCCTACGATTTTTACCCTCCACGCTGCCCTCCAATACTAAATTGGTGATCCCTTGATGCCTCAGAACATGTCCTACCAACCGATCCCTTCTTCTGGTCAAGTTGTGCCACAAACTCCTCTTCTCCCCAATCCGATTCAGTACCTCCTCATTAGTTATGTGGTCTACCCATCTAATCTTCAGCATTCTTCTGTAGCACCACATTTCGAAAGCTTCTATTCTCTTCTTGTCCAAACTATTTATCGTCCATGTTTCACTTCCATACATGGCTACACTCCATACAAATACTTTCAGAAAAGACTTCCTGACACTTAAATCTATACTCGATGTTAACAAATTTCTCTTCTTCAGAAACGCTTTCCTTGCCATTGCCAGTCTACATTTTATATCCTCTCTACTTCGACCATCATCGGTTATTTTGCTCCCCAAATAGCAAAACTCCTTTACTACTTTAAGTGTCTCATTTCCTAATCTAATACCCTCAACATCACCCAACTTACTTCGACTACATTCCATTATCCTCGTTTTGCTTTTGCTGATGTTCATCTTATATTCCGTTCAACTGCTCTTCCAAGTCCTTTGCTGTCTCTGACAGAATTACAATGTCATCGGCGAACCTCAAAGTTTTTATTTCTTCTCCATGGATTTTAATACCTACTCCGAATTTTTCTTTTGTTTCCTTCACTGCTTGCTCAATATACAGATTGAATAACATCGGGGAGAGGCTACAACCCTGTCTCACTCCCTTCCCAACCACTGCTTCCCTTTCATGCCCCTCAACTCTTATAACTGCCATCTGGTTTCTGTACAAATTGTAAATAGCCTTTCGCTCCCTGTATTTTACCCCTGCCACCTTTAGAATTTGAAAGAGAGTATTCCAGTCAACATTGTCAAAAGCTTTCTCTAAGTCTACAAATGCTAGAAACGTAGGTTTGCCTTTCCTTAATCTTTCTTCTAAGATAAGTCGTAAGGTCAGTATTGCTTCACGTGTTCCAGTATTTCTACGGAATCCAAACTGATCTTCCCCGAGGTCGGCTTCTACCAGTTTTTCCATTCGTCTGTAAAGAATTCGTGTTAGTATTTTGCAGCTGTGGCTTATTAAACTGATTGTTCGGTAATTCTCACATCTGTCAACACCTGCTTTCTTTGGGATTGGAATTATTATATTCTTCTTGAAGTCTGAGGGTATTTCGCCTGTTTCATACATCTTGCTCACCAGATGGTAGAGTTTTGTCAGGACTGGCTCTCCCAAGGCCGTCAGTAGTTCCAATGGAATGTTGTCTACTCCGGGGGCCTTGTTTCGACTCAGGTCTTTCAGTGCTCTGTCAAACTCTTCACGCAGTATAGTATCTCCCATTTGATCTTCATCTACATCCTCTTCCATTTCCATAATATTGTCCTCAAGTACATCGCCCTTGTATAGACCCTCTATATACTCCTTCCACCTTTCTGCTTTCCCTTCTTTGCTTAGAACTGGGTTTCCATCTGAGCTCTTGATGTTCATAGAAGTGGTTCTCTTATTTCCAAAGGTCTCTTTAATTTTCCTGTAGGCAGTATCTATCTTACCCCTAGTGAGACAAGCCTCTACATCCTTACATTTGTCCTCTAGCCATCCCTGCTTAGCCATTTTGCACTTCCTGTCAATCTCATTTTTGAGACGTTTGTATTCCTTTTTGCCTGCTTCATTTACTGCATTTTTATATTTTCTCCTTTCATCAATTAAACTCAATATTTCTTCTGTTACCCAAGGATTTCTACTAGCCCTCGTCTTTTTACCTACTTTATCCTCTGCTGCCTTCACTACTTCATCCCTCAAAGCTACCCATTCTTCTTCTACTGTATTTCTTTCCCCCATTCCTGTCAATTGTTCCCTTATGCAGTTAATAATCAAAAATCAAACCTTGAACTCAGCATTATTTTACATGAAATGGAATAAAACAGTCAATACACAATTCCACATTACACTTTGGACACATTGTTCTCACAATAGATTTACAGTCTTTGTGTGCACACCTTTTCTTCTTCTTTCCTTCTGTGTGCTGGACGAGGTGGTCAGTTTTATCAAACCTAATTGAATCCGATATGCGGCTGTCGGAACATGCCGTTGATGCAGATGGTCTCCTGGCTCCTTTTGGTAAAGCTTGGTGTCTTTGCAAGTACCCTGTTGCTACTTTTCTCTTGAAATCAAGCTGAGAAATAGTTTGGTTTCTTGCTTTATTATACAAAATACAACTGTTTTCTATGCCAACATCTAACATTCAGGTACAATTGAATCTTGTGCAGTACGCATTGATGGTGCCTGAGGGGTACAGTGCTCATATTCAACACCTTCCTTTCTTTATTAGGCGCACTTATTGCAGCATTAGCTCATAGTTGATGAGAGGACAGGTTGTCTAATAATCTGTAAAAATAAGAAATGAAATAGCAAATCATAATAAAGTCGGCATCAGTATACAAACAATTACAAACCAATGATAGGCATACTTACCCACCATTTCCCGAATCTTCATCTGTGTCTACATTCGGATCTGGGGGCTCAACAAACACATTGCCTTCAATATCGTCATTATAAAGAATCTCCAGTGCCTCAGCAAGCGAGAAACCTCTTCTAAAACAAAAAAGAGAAAATTCGTCCTGTTACTGAGTACAAGCTACTAGCGTTGCCATATGGCAACACCGACGTTCAAACGGCCTAAATGAACGTAATTTATTTCACAGCAAGCAGTAACCTCGAAAGAAACGAGCAAATGACGACTTCCAACACTACTTATGCCGCAGAATTTAAATGTATTGTTAAAACTGTTGCATTGTAGTGATCTTTACAGTCTTTTGGAACGGAATCCAGTGCTGCCAACACTCTCGCTTCGTTGATGTCATGGAATCAATGATTTTAAAAAATTGTTACAAACGTTGCCATATGGCAATGCACAGCGCTAATGGGTTAACATATAAAAAGAAAAATAAGGACCTGATATTGATCCTTGTGGGACTGCTGATACTACATCTATCCATTATGGCCTCTTTGTTCTGATCATTACACACCATTGGCAGTATGTAGGGTATGAATGGAATGATTGTGAGCACTAGAAAAAAAATTAATTAATTCAGAAAGTAGAATATCAAAGTCGACAGTGTCAAAAGCTTTGCAGAAATCCAAAAAGCACATGATAGTTGCCTCATGTTTATGTGTAGCCTGTTTCAGTTCATCAGTCACTTTTATAAGTCAGTCATTGTGCTGTGATTTTTGCAGAAACCAGATTGGTATTCATCCAGAAGGTTATTTGCTGTTAAATAATTGGTAAGCTGAATGTGAACTATGTATTCTAAAGCCTTAGATAATGCTGGTAGAATGCAAATGCCACTCATAAACACTTGTCTTACTCACAGTAGATTCACCAGAAGCCACAGTCAACATTTTGAATGCAGTGTTGCATTTTATTCAATTTTTTGAACAAAATCTAATGCAAATTTTTTGATCCATCGTTCCCACCAGTAAAAATTCATTGAGCCCTCGAAAACAATTATAATCTTTTCAACTGGCAACAATAAACTATATATTCAAAACAGATGAAAATGCACATACTTCAGGAGCTTGTGTATCAACAAATAAAAAAAGTTGGGAAAATTTATAAAGCCCATGAAATTAAAGAATTTCCATTACTTTTTCAATGTGCCTTATATACTCTAAAACAAAAGAAGATGCATCACTAAGGAATGATCCAAATGAAGTGGAAACTGGCAAGGGCGTACCCAAGATCTGAACTAGGTAGTGGTGGTGGTGGAGGGGGGGGGGGAGGGGGGGGAGGGGGGGGGGGTAAAAAACTGCTTCTGATAAACATTTTAAATACAAGAATGCACTTGTACAATCCGAGAAAACATGCAGCATTTCTTATTAAATAAAACAGTAAACTAGTGAAAAACTGCAAATATCTTCTAAGGTGTGCGGGGGGGGGGGGGGGGGGGGGTGATACAGTTAGACAATCAGGAGTGATGGTCTAGGGTGCCATTTCATTTCTTAGGAGGATGCAGCTGCCCCCCCCCCCCCCCCCCCCCCCCCCACCCCTGCCCTCGCTGGGTACGTCCATGGAAACTGGTAGATGCAATGTAAATGTACAGACAAGCAAACAGTTACAATTTCAGAAAAATTTGTTGGTTTATTCAAATTGAGCAAGTCAGTAACACATTGTCCCACCTCTGGCACTTTTGCAAGCAGTTACTTGACTTGGCATTGAGTGATAAGAGTTGTTGGATGACCTCCTGAGAGATGTTTTGCCAGATACCGTGTAACTGGCACGTTATATTGTCAAAATCCTTAGTCGGTTTGAGGTCCCTGCCCACAAATGTTCTCAGTTGGGAGAGATCCAGCAACCTTACTGGCTAAGGTAGGATTTGGCAACCTGAAGACAAGCAGTATAAACACTCTCCATGTGAGAGCGGACATTATCTTGCTGAAATGTAATCCCAGAATGGCTAACCGTGAAGGGCAACAAAATGGGGCACAGAATATGGTCAGCACACTGCTGTTCTGTAAGGATGCCATGGATAACAACCAAAGGGATCCTGATATGAAAAGAAGGGTCACCCCAGACTATCACTCGTGATTGGGTCATAAGGTGGACGAGTGTCGTGTTGGTAGGAAATCTCCAGACATGCCACCACTCTGTAATCTCATTGACTGGAGTGGAATTGTCTTCAGTGATGAGTTCTGCTTCAAACTGAAACCCAATGATCAGCGAAGACCTGTCTGGATATGCCCTGGACACCAGTGGGATACTAACCTGATTGTCATGCGTGATACAGTTAGACAATCAGGAATGATGGTCTACGGTGCCATTTCATTTCTTAGAAGGATGCCTTTGGTTCTCATCTGCAGCATGCTTACAGCACATTGGTATCAAGACACTATTCTACACCCTTCATGGCAAACCAACGTGGGCTTACATTTCAGCAAGATAATGCCTGCCCACACAGGGTGAGAGTTTCTACTGCTTATCTTCATGCTTGTCAAACCATACCTTGGCCAGCAAGGTTACCGGATCTCTCTGTATTTGAGAATTTCTGGAGCTTATCAGCAGGGACCACCAACAAGCTCGTGATTTTGACAATCTAAAGGCGGGTCCACACTGAAAGCGCTGTGCCATGCCGTGCTGCACAAAACGGCTCTGCGCGCTCAGTGTGGATGGCGAACCGCGCTGCGCCATGTCATGCCGCACTGCGCTGCACAGTTTTCCGGCTGTGTCGGTACATCACAGGAAGTGGCATGTTTGCGCGTGCTCAGTTTAGACGGGGCTTCGGCTCGCTCCATCTGCAGACCATGCGTGCGCTCCAACTGGAACACAGTGCGCGCCTTGGAGCGGCGCGGCGGGTCATGGACGGTGCACTCCTCTCTGTTACAGCTGTGTGCGGGGTGCAGCAGCGTGGCGGAGCACGGCGCAGCGTGGTGCGCTCAGTGTGGATCTGCCTTAAGGTGCCAATTGGACGGTGTTTGGCAAGATACCACTCAGGAGGACAAACAGTGCCTCTTATCAGTAAATGCCAAGCTGAATAAATGCCTCCATAAGGGCTAGAGGTGGACCAGTGTGTTACTAATATGCTAAATTTTTGAAGCTCTTTGTCCTTATTAAATCATCCAGTTTTTGTGAAATTGTAATCATTTTTTTGTGTGTATACATACATCACATCTACCAATTGCCATCCCATTCAGATAATTCCTACTTGGCATGTCAGGTCTTTTTTGTTTTGTTTTTTTAGACTTTCTTTTCTTAGACTTGGCAATTTCATTGACGTTCGTTTCAAGGTGAAACTATACTAGTGTTCCATTTCCATGCTTATTCATATACATGTACTTTGTGGTTGGCATCTCCCCCCCCCCCCCCCCCCCCCCTCTCCCTCTCTGAAAATCCTAACTATCACACAACTAAAGATTATAGATTATTATGTCAATTGTTATTAGTAATGAATGTTAATAACCAACTGGTGAGGTGGCGTTAACTTTGTCCCTCTGTTGTTTAACCAGAGAGAGGGGCAACAGAATTCCACATAGAATTTAAGCAAAAGGTTCCACCTCTATTTACAAGGTGACATGCTACTTTTTTTTCTTCAGATATGTAGATGATACTTTTGTAGTTTGGCCTCATGGAAGTGAGTCCACATGAATAAATTTGGAAATTTGTGGTAAGCTTCTATGGGGCCAAACAACTGAGGTCATCGGTCCCTAGACTACACACTACTTAATATAACTTAAACTAAATTACTCTAAGGACCACTCACACAACCACACCTGAGGCAAGACTCGAACCTCCGCCGAGAGGAGCCGCGCAAACCGTGACAAGGTGCCCGAGACCGTGCACCAACCCCGCGTGGCCCACACAAATATTTGCTTCATGATGCAGGTGGAAAAGGATGTCTGCCTTCCCTTCCTTGAGTTGTTGGTCAGGGGGAGGATTGAGGGTATGCTGAAACATGGCAGCTGCATTCCTGTAGGTTAACTGAGCTATTTATATGCCTGGAGAAACTCAAGGTTCAGAATAAATTATTATTCTATACAACAAGGTCATTCAGTGTATTTTTTCAGAGTCTAACAATCTATTTTTGTTCAGTCTTTGTTTTGTGATTGTGTCTCCTTTAACATTTTTCTCTCCCTTATCCTCACTACAGATGGGGTCCCTCTCATGTAGGAATTGGGTCATTCTATTTTCCAACCTTCACCTATATATCCACCTCTCCTCCCCAAGGAAGGAACTTTCAGCTCTGAGTATTAGGACACTTGTCACCACTTTCAATTTTCATGTGTTTCTAATGGCAGTACTATGCATTCCACGTCCTAGAATTATATGATTGCCAGCAATTCTGTCTGATAATTTATTAGTTTTCTTGAGTGAATTATCCTTTTGATGTACACACATCAAAAAAAGTTTAGCATTACCTCAGTTATCAGAGTTCCAGAACCTGTAAAGAAAATTGGAATATAGATCAACATATACACCATTTCTGCTCTTTTCATTGCTCATGAAAACCACACATTGCATGTTTTATTACCATACAGCAAGACCTTCAGAGGTGGTTGTCGAGACTGCTGTACACACCGGTACCTCTAATACCTAGTAGCATGTCCTCTTGCATTGACACATGCCTGTATTCATCGTGGCATACTATCCACAAGTTTATCAAGGCACTGTTGGTCCAGATTGTCCCACTCCTCAATGGCGATTCGGCATAGATCCCTCAGAGTGGTTGGTGGGTCACTTCATCCATAAACAGCCCTTTTCAGTCTATCCCAGGCATGTTCGATAGGGTTCATGTCTGGAGAACGTGCTGGCCACTCTAGTCAAGCGATGTCATTATCCTGAAGAAAATCATTCACAAGATGTGCACGATGGGGGCACAAATTGTCATCTGTGAAGATGAATGCCTCACCAATATGCTGCTGATACGGTTGCACTATCGGTGAGAGGATGGCATTCACATATCATACAGCCATTACGGCGCCTTCTGTGATCCCCAGCGGCATACGTTGGCCCCACATTATGCCTCCCCAAAATAGTCGGGAACCTCCACCTCGCTGCACAGGCTGGACAGTGTGTCTAAGGCGTTCAGCCTGACCAGGTTGCCTCCAAACACGTCTCCGACGATTGTCTGGTTGGAGGCATATGCGACATCAGTGACGAGAACATGATGCCAATCCTGAGTGGTCCATTCAGCATGTTGTTGGGCCCACCTGTACTAAACTGCATGGTGTCATGGTTGCAAAGATGGACCTCTCCATGGATGTCGGGAGTGAATGCAGCCTATTGGACACAGTTTGAGTCGTGACACAACGTCCTGTGGCTACACAAAAAGCATTATTCGACACGATGGTGTTGCTGTCAGGGTTCCTTCTAGTCATAATCCGTAGGTAGCGGTCAACCACTGCAGTAGTTTCCCTTGGACAGCTTGAGCGAGGCATGTCATCGACAGTTCCTGTCTCTCTGTATCTCTTCCATGTCTGAACAACATTGCTTTGGTTCACTCCGAGATGCCTGGACACTTCCCTTGTTGAGAGCCCTTCCTGGCACAGAGTAACAATGCAGACATGATCAAACTGCAGTATTGACCGTCTAGGCATGGTTGAACTACAGACAACATGAGCCGTGTACCTCCTTCCTGGTGGAATGACTGGCATTCGACACAGAACTGACTGGAACTGATCATCTGTCGGACCCCCTCTGTCTAATAGACGCTGCTCATGCATGGTTGTTTACATCTTTGGGTGGGTTTAGTGACATCTCTAAACAGTCAAAGGGACTGTGTCTGTGATGCAATATCCACATTCAATGTCTGTCTTCACTAGTTCTGGGAACCAGGGTGATAGAAAACTTTCTTTGATGTGCATATTAGGAATTATCTTATGCACTTTCATGTGTGTGCATATACACTATATGATCTAAAGTGTTCAGACATCTATTAGTGGAAATTAATATGGGATGTCATCACCCTTCACCTTTATGAGTGCTCCAACTCTACTGAGAACACTTTCAGTGAGGTACCTGAATGTCTGGAGGAATGGCAGCCGATTCTTCCTCAAGGGCCCAAACCAGAGATGGATGTGATGTCTAACACTGAGGTCTGCAGCAAAGTCTAAGTTGTCCCAAAGGTGTGCCATTGGCTTCAGGTTGAGACTCTGGGCAGGCCAGTCCATTTCTGGAATGTTATTGTTCACAAACCGTTTCCTCACAGGAGTTACTTTATGACAGGGCGCACTGTCATGCTGACAGAAGTAATCATCACCTACAAACTGTTCTTCTATTGTATGGTGTATACAGTGCTGTAAAATGTGTTTGTACCCGTGTGCATTTAGTGCTCCCTTAACTGAAATAAGGGGACCACACCCTTACTGTGAAAAACAAACCTGTGTCATAACCCCACTCCTCTGTACTTCATTACTGACACTACACATCATGGCGGGTGAAGTTCTACAGGCATTCGCCAGATCCAAACCCTTCCATCAGATTCCTACGGGGTATAGCATGATTTTTCACTCCAAATCGCTCATATCCAGTTGCCCACTTTAAACCACCTCAGGTGTCGCATAGCACACTCCCTACACACAGTCATTGTGCTAGCTGGACTGCTGGTAACACTTTGGAAGTCACAAGTCACTCCTCCTACTGATCTCATGTGATTTTTTGCAACCACCATCCACAATGTCCGATGGCCACTCTCTGTGAGCACGTGACATCTGCCAGGTCTCTACCCAGCTGCGGTTGTTACTTACTGAAGACATCATCCAGCTGGTGGATTCACTCACTACCCAGGACCGCTGAGTGACAGTAAAAGCCACAGCCACTGTGGTCAGATTGAGTGTTGGAAACGTTCACAGCATCATGAAGTAATGACTGGACGAGTGCAAATTGTGTGCCCAATGCATGTCCCACAGCCTTTAACCACACCGGACAGCATGTCGAATGGCCCACTGTCTCGCTCAACTGCAGCGCTATGCTCGGGAAAGAAGTGCGTTCCTTGCACGATTGGTGGCTGGAGATGAGTCACGGTCTCATCACTTCGAACCAGAATCAAAATGACAGAGTCTCCAGTGGAAGCATCCAGGGTCACCAACACCAAAAAAAAGCCAAGACCATCCACACGAGTGCAGGAAAGCTTATGCTGACATTGTTCTTTGAGCAAGATGGCCCCCTTCTGATTCACTTCCTGCAGGACAGGACAACAGTGAATGCCCAGCGTTACTCACAAACCTTGACGACCCTTTGCCAAGTGATCAAATCAAAATGACCAGGCAATCTCACCCATGTCATCATTCTGCTCCACGACAATGGAAAGGCTCATATGGCAAACACAGTCATGGCACTCCTGCAGAAATTCAAATTGGAGGTTCTTGGGCACCCTCCATACACTCCAGACCTCTCTCCCTGTGATTATGCCATTTTTGGCCTCCTTAGAAAGGCTCTGAGGGGCAAACAATTCACCTCAGATGACGACATCCAGCTGTATGTGCAGAACTGCCCCGGGAATTTTATGAAGCAACCATTCACCGCCCTATGTCATTGTGAGACAAGCATCTCAACAGCCAGGGTCAATACTTCTAACATACCGATACTGGTTTCTGTAGTTAGGCCTCCGGCTCATTTCTTTTTGAATGCCCCTTATATAAGGGCAATCAAGAAGTTTCCATTTGAGGGCATTGCCACAATGTATACAAGACATAGGGTGACTTCCATGTAGGGATGACTGACACAATTTGACACAAGACACCGCACAATCTGGAAGGCTAGCCTCATGTATTATGGACAGCAACTGAAATTGGAGACACTCGAGCACCCGCCCTATAGTCCTGACCTCTCCCCATGTGATTAGCACACCTATGCTCCCTTAAAAAAGGCTTTGAAGGGTCGATGACTCCTGTCAGATGAGGACGTCCGGCAGGCAGCTATGAACTTCTTCACACAGCAGAACATGATGTTTTACCAAATGGGTATTATCAATCTGGTGCATTGGTGGGATGCTTGCCTCAGTGCTCAAGGCAATTTTGCTTGATTGGCATATCGAATCTGGACTGTTCAGTTTTTGAACAGAAACTTTATGATTGCTCCTTTTAATATTCGTGTAGCTCATCTCACATCACATCACTCAACAGTACATTCTAATTCAAGTCCATCACATTCCCAATATCCTCCCTCTTATTTTTATTATTATGTAATAGTTATTTTTGTTGTCTGCTTTTAAGAGTACTGTTACAGAGTGTCCACCTGACCACCCAGCAGCGACTGACACCTGACACCCACATCCAATGCTTAAACTGAGCAGGTAAACACTACATGATCTGCACTGCCTCCTCGTGCATCTGAGGGACCACTGAAACTCACAATGTATAAGAATCAATAGTTAACGTATTGTGGTACTGGAGATGGGTGTGTCTCACCTTGCTTTTCATCCCTCTTAAATAGGAAATATGCTTACTATTTCTGCACTTACAGAGTGAAGGTAACAACTCTCCAGGTAGTGGAGTCATTGTGTCATAGACAGCCAAATGTTGTTAGCTTTTATATAAATCAGCTCAGAGGGAGATAGCAGTTGTGCAAGATAGAAATGTGACAGATGAGCACCAAAGATAGAAAGTTAAGTAGTTAATTTAAACAATTAGTCAACTTTTGGAGATACACACGTATATTTTGTCCATTGCTATCGATGATAATCATTATTGAACTTTATATTTTGAATGATGCTGCAGTTAAGGTGAAACTGTACTAGCACTCAATGACTATGCAGGTGAGTACTTTTTATGTGCACAGCAGTTTGTTGTGCCTGTTGATGAGGCTGTCAGACCTTTGAAATTGTTCATAATAAATAAACGTCATCAAATACAGCTGTTAGAAATTAATTTCAAAATAAAGAGAATAAATAGTTTTTCTAGTCAGCAACAGTATATTACGTGACAACTCCATTTATTCACCAAAATGGAATATGAAAGACCAAATGGCCTTTGTCTCCCCTCATTCTCAATCCTCATCTCATCTTATCCTCCATTCCTAATAACACTGTTTGTTGAGTGGCTGTTAAACCCTAGTCTTCCTTTCTTCCTCTCAGCCTGACTTCTGGCTGACTGCTCTTCCTTTTTGAACTTAATGACAGTTTCAGCCATGGTGTGAAATCATCTGATACAGAAATGTTTGTACATGTGCCAGCCTCACTGTACACAGAAATAATGTCAGAAAATGGATGCACAGCACGAGACTAGATGTGGCTAAATAAGATATGTGTTTCCCATCTTTTTGTTGATCTTAGACACTGTCTAAGTTAGAAGACATAATTCTTTTTATTGTTATGTTGTAACTAATAAATTATTGCACAGCATTATTTTGATGTGGAATATAGAATGTTGTAATAAATTTTTGGGCTCAGGAGTGTACAAATTCAAATGCAGGCATTGCCATAAAAAATAGTTTGGCCAGACAGACAGAAACTTAGTTGCACAAAATAAACTGTGCTGGGCACACTGTTAACATCATCCAGTCAAATTTAGAAGTTCTTCATCAAGAACAAAAACGTGCTGTACTCAGCTTATTGGAAGAAACTGATATATGTTTCAACCAAAAAATTAACCACATGAAATGCCTAAATGAACAATCCAAGTTCCACCACAGTACATATTTCAGCATCTTAAGAGATTTGCTGCCTAGGTGTGCAATAGTTCATTGTAATTACCTCCACGTGTGCTTCATGCCAATAGCAAACTCTCGACCTACTCGTCTCAACAAAACTTGACAGAGTGCCAATATCGTCATCAGGTCTACCGCTACTGTTGCCTGAACTCATCTGATGTTGCCTGGACTGCTTCTTCTACTCCTACATTCAGAGCTGTTGTATTTTTGTTATATCTTTATATTGCTATTTGCTTTCTTAAAAAAATGTTCAAATCACACTTTTATTTATGTCTTGTGCCTTTAAGCTGTTTTACATTATCTTTACTTTCAGTATGATGCCTAACACTGGTTGGTATCATGTATAGAGTTGTGACAGCTGCAATGCAGTGTTTCATTTACATTATAATGCCTTTGTGATCCAGATATATGAGGGTGATTTGAAAAGTACTCGGAACGGAATAGAAGAAAAGTATTTACGTCACTGAAACATTTTTTATTTTTCAATATGGTCTTTTTGTAGATTAATGCACTTGGTCCATTGATGTTCTTGTGCCTTGATTCCATCTCAAAAATGAGTTTCCTCCAGGCCTGCAAAATACTTGTTAACTCCAGCTATCACTTCTCTGTTTGAAGTGAATCTTCATCCACCACAAAAAATTTTGTTTTGGGAAGAGATGGAGGTCTTACGGAGCCATATCAGTTTAATAAGGTGGGTGTGGCAACAATTGATACCTTAGTTCATTTTGCCATGGGGATGGCACAGGTGTGCGGGCATGTCAAGAATCATGGCACGCATCTTGCAGATAATTTTTTCATTTCTGCTTCAGTTAAAATTTGGTGACATCTGACAAGTGTGAGTAATTTAATGCACTTTCAATTGGCTATTCTCCATGACCATTTTGTGTACTTTTGCAGTGATTTCTAGAGTAGTGACACATCATGGCCGACCACTGCACAGATCATCATCTAAGTTCTCCCGACCAAATTTGGACTCATTTGTCCACTTGTCAACAGTTGAATATAAGGAGCAGAGTCCCCCAGTGTATTCTGGAAATCAGCAAGAATGTCCTCTGCTTCCATACCTTTCTTTACAAAGTACTTAATCACTGCTTGAATCTCCATTTTTTCCATCTTCACAAATCACTACGCAGGAACAACAAGAGAGCCACATCACTGCCACAGCTCTTTTCTAAGAGCACTGAAGTGGTACTTGTTTACAGATAAACAGTCCACTTACAGAATACACTGCATTATTTTTTCACTGTTGAGCTGGCCTATGGCTCTTACATACAGGGTTCTCAGAAACAATCTGTAAAGCTTGTAATGGGTTGCAGGGTAGGTTGTGCCGAGAAATAATTGTTAAGAAAAAAATTCTATACATTGCACCATTTGCAATGCAATTAGCACTGAAATTAGCCAGTCAAGTCATTGCACATGAAAGTTCAAGCAGCCCACCAGGAACAGTGTTGCCAAATGTGTCAGAAGTGTTCGTTTAGCCACAAATTTACATGGAAAGAGGTGTGACAGAAAATTACAGAGGCAGACTTCACACACACTTATCACTGCAATGAGCATTGTGGTGTTTGTGTCACTCTTTTGTTTGGCTTGAGGAAACCAAATGAAGGGCACATTTGGCGAAAATGTCTGTGGCAGGCTGCTTGAATTTGCATCTACAATGA
This sequence comes from Schistocerca nitens, assembly GCF_023898315.1. Lineage (NCBI taxonomy): Eukaryota > Metazoa > Arthropoda > Insecta > Orthoptera > Acrididae > Schistocerca > Schistocerca nitens. Next base: position 80,122,328 of record NC_064624.1, read on the forward strand.
TCTGATTTGCTAATGTCAGTGCTAATTGAATCAGAAGTGGCACAACATATCAAATTTTTTTCTTAACAATTATTTCTCAACACAACTGACCATGCAATGTCCTTACAAGCTTTTCAGACTGTTTCTGAGCACTCAGTATATTAAATTTAGTAGCATCTGTTTTTAAATATGCAGACTATGTCACATTTTAGAAATGTATGAATAATATTCCATTCCCCCTCTTATAATACACTATATTTTGTGTGTTTTTATATACATATAATGTCTGTAGGTAGTATACTACTAGTGCTGATCATTGTATACTTAATAGATTAGATAAAGGTGCACTTCCTACCCCTTGTCTTTTATGTATGGGGTACTGTTACATACCTACACATCACTGCTAAATTTTTAGGTAACTTGTTCATTTTGTTCATACATTTAATATCCTTCTCTTTTGGTTGGTAAATCTATTGATATGTTTACAAACAATGAAAAATTTAGGATGGAGTGTAACAATATTATGATTGATTGATTTTTATTGCCCAAAAACAAAACATTTACAGGGATGTAAAGCTTGTTTAAGCAACGTCAATAAATGTGCAAACAACAATGACAATAAATACACAAATAATTAATCTATGTTAAAAATTATGCTCACAGAAATTTTCCATTGTATAAAAACAGTTTTGAATTAATAAAGTTCTTATAAATATCTTAAATTTTTTCAGCTCCAGACTCTTAACTGACTCTGGTAGTTTATTAAATAGCTTTACAGATGTGTGTTTGAAGCTGTTTAGAGTTTTGGTATATGAGCAGTAGTCTTTTCTTACATCATTACAGTGTCGTGTGTTATAACTATGTACATCAGAATTCAGATCAAAACTAGACAAGTTCTTTTTAATGTACAAGAGACATTGAAATATGTATATACATGGCAAGGTCATAATACTAAGTTTAATAAATAATTCTCTACAGTGAGTTCTAGATGGTACTTTATATATCAGTCTGACAGCTTCTTTCTGGGCTGTAAATAAGCATTTTGAGTAGCAATTATTTCCCCACAAGATTGTCCCATACGTCAAATGAGAGTGAACATAACTCTAATAGACAGAAAGCAAAATTTTCTCATCTACTGTTGCTTGTAATTTTCTGAGCACAAATATTCCTTTAGAAATTTTTGGTGTTAAATAATTCACATGTGCCTGCCAGCCTAAATTATTTTGCAAAACAATGCCAAGAAACTTTACAGGAAATGTCTCTAAGGTGATTCTATTGTTATAAGAAATGTTTAATTCCCATGTTTTATTTATGTTCCTAGACAGGCTATTGGCATTGCACCAGTCAGAAAGTATATCTACCTTGAGTGAGGTAGAGTTACTTATGTAATTGTTCGTAGGTACTGTAACACTTAAACTGATATCATCTGCATACAAGTAACAGTTTGTAGTATCATCTATTACATTGCTAGGTAGGTCGTTCATATATAATATGAACAAGAGAGGGCCCAAGATTGACCCTTGACGAACACCATGGTTAACGGGTAAGAAACTAGAATATTGGTTATTGAAGTAAACAGTTTGAGATCTATTAGATAAGTATGACTGAATAATTTTAACAGCAGAGACTGAGAAACCTACAGTTTTTAATTTCAGCAGCAGAGTGTTGTGGCACATAGTGTCAAACACTTTTGATAAATCAAAAAACTTTGTACTTACAATAAATTTTTCTTCTTTTGCTTCAAGGCAGTTACATATGTAGCTCATAACAGCATCACATGTTGATAGATTTTTCCTAAACCCAAACTGGCTATTTGAAAGTAATTGATGAGAATCTAGAAAATTGATTATTTGAATACTCGTTAGTTTCTCAATGACCTTGGATAAAAGTGGTACAAGAGAAACTGGCCAATAATTGCTAGGCAAATTATTGTCACCTTTTATGTGGACTGGGATTACTTTAGCTACTTTTAATTTTTCAGGGAAACAACTTTCATCAGTGCAGTAGTTTATGATGTGACAGGGAACCTCTGCAGTATTATGACTACTAAGTTTCAATATTTTAGAGCTGATATTGTAAATATCCAGTGAATCATTTTTGCTAAGAGAAAGAATGACAGAGTGTACATCTTCTACACAAATGTGTTCAAAATAAAACTCATTTTCCATAGCATTTTGGTTTTTATAGGCAACATCCAAATAGTAGCTAGGTTCATGTTTACTATCAGGTATCATAGTAACTACACTATCTACATTGTTTACAAAATAATTATTAAAACTATCAGCGCTAATTTTGGATCTAGATACAAATTCTTTGCTACCCAATGCTAGATTCTCATTAATGATTTTCCACATTTCTTTTGGTTTATTAATAGCTTGTGCAGCCAATTTGCAATTATATTGTAATTTAGCTTTCTTAATACCCATTCTGTACTGATATGTCTTTATATCTTACTTTGGCATGCAGACAAGATGAATTCTTCGCAAGGTAGTAGAAATTGTTGCATTGATCTTTAAGTTTTCGTAGTTCCTGTGTGTACCACTTAATTTTATGGATAGTCGATACCCTGCTCATTTTAACACATTTGATTCTTTAGTGGCAGGCCAATGTTAACTGCCCACATGAATAATTCAAGAAAGTTGTTGAACTGGGTTTCTGCTCCAGTGTTACCATACACACACAACCAATTAATTTCTCTGAGTCATTTTACAAAAACAGATATATTACAGTCACTAATTGTACGTTGTGTCTTATAAATCACAGAAGGCTTGGTGACATTAAAAATCATTGCATCCATGTTTACATGAATAATAATTCTATGATGATCAGAAAGAAGAGTGTCAATCACATTTGTATCGTATTTTGAAGAATGAGAAGTTGTAACAATATTGTCTATACAAGTACCCATGTTTACACTACCAGGTCTGGTGACTACATTCTTCAGCATGAAGGAAAGTTGCTACTCACCATATAGCAAAGATGCTGAGTCGCAGATAGGCACAACAAAAAGACTTTCACACTTAAAGCTTTGACCAATGGCCTTCATCAACAATAGACACACATATGCACACACAGACGTTCACACAAATGGAACTGTGTGTGAGTTGCGTTTGCGTGAAAGTCTTTTTGTTGTGCTTATGTGCGACTCAGCATCTCCACTATATGGTGAGTAGCAACTTTCCTTCTCATAATATTATTATTGATATGTTTTTGTTTATATTTTCTCATTTTTAGCTGTGATGATGACTGCAAAGCTGAAACCAGAAATCAGTTTTAATAAAATACTGTGTCACCAATACAATGTCTTTTATAATCTAAATTTTATGTAGCAAATATGTTACTACATCTGTGTTCTGAAAAACATCTAGCTATGCTCAACGATAAAACGATGCTTTTCATATTGTATGATGGATGGTTGTGTCCCTCCCATGAACCATGGACCTTGCCGTTGGTGGGGAGGCTTGCGTGCCTCAGCGATACATATGGCCGTGCCGTGGGTGCAACCACAACGGAGGGGTATCTGTTGAGAGGCCAGACAAACGTGTGGTTCCTGAAGAGGGGCAGTAGCCTTTTCAGTAGTTGCAGGGGCAACAGTCTGGATGATTGACTGATCTGGCCTTGTAACATTAACCAAAACGGCCTTGCTGTGCTGATACTGCGAACGGCTGAAAGCAAGGGGAAACTACAGCCGTAATTTTTCCCGAGGACATGCAGCTTTACTGTATGATTAAATGATGATGGCGTCCTCTTGGGTAAAATATTCCGGAGGTAAAATAGTCCCCCATTCGGATCTCCGGGCGGGGACTACTCAAAAGGACGTCGTTATCAGGAGAAAGAAAACTGGCATACTACGGATCGGAGCGTGGAATGTCAGATCCCTTAATCGGGCAGGTAGGTTAGAAAATTTAAAAAGGGAAATGGATAGGTTAAAGTTAGATATAGTGGGAATTAGTGAAGTTCGGTGGCAGGAGGAACAAGACTTTTGGTCAGGTGATTACAGGGTTATAAATACAAAATCAAATAGGGGTAATGCAGGAGTAGGTTTAATAATAAATAAAAAAATAGGAGTGCGGGTTAGCTACTACAAACAGCATAGTGAACGCATTATTGTGGCCAAGATAGACACAAAGCCCATGCCTACTACAGTAGTACAAGTTTATATGCCAACTAGCTCTGCAAATGATGAAGAAATTGATGAAATGTATGACGAGATAAAAGAAATTATTCAGGTAGTGAAGGGAGACGAAAATTTAATAGTCATGGGTGACTGGAATTCGTCAGTAGGAAAAGGGAGAGAAGGAAACATAGTAGGTGAATATGGATTGGGGGGAAGAAATGAAAGAGGAAGCCGCCTTGTAGAATTTTGCACAGAGCATAACTTAATCATAGCTAACACTTGGTTCAAGAATCATAAAAGAAGGTTGTATACCTGGAAGAATCCTGGAGATACTAAAAGGTATCATATAGATTATATAATGGTAAGACAGAGATTTAGGAACCAGGTTTTAAATTGTAAGACATTTCCAGGGGCAGATGTGGATTCTGACCACAATCTATTGGTTATGAACTGCAGATTGAAACTGAAGAAACTGCAAAAAGGTGGGAATTTAAGGAGATGGGACCTGGATAAACTGAAAGAACCAGAGGTTGTAGAGAGTTTCAGAGAGAGCATAAGGGAACTATTGACAGGAATGGGGGAAAGAAATACAGTAGAAGAAGAATGGGTAGCTCTGAGGGATGAAGTAGTGAAGGCAGCAGACGATCAAGTAGGTAAAAAGACGAGGGCTAGTAGAAATCCTTGGGTAACATAAGAAATATTGAATTTCATGGATGAAAGGAGAAAATATAAAAATGCAGTAAATGAAGCAGGCAAAAAGGAATACAAACGTCTCAAAAATGAGATCGACAGGAAGTGCAAAATGGCTAAGCAGGGATGGCTAGAGGACAAATGTAAGGATGTAGAGGCTTGTCTCACTAGGGGTAAGATAGATACTGCCTACAGGAAAATTAAAGAGACCTTTGGAGATAAGAGAACGACTTGTATGAATATCAAGAGCTCAGATGGCAACCCAGTTCTAAGCAAAGAAGGGAAGGCACAAAGGTGGAAGGAGTATATAGAGGGTTTATACAAGGGCGATGTACTTGAGGACAATATTATGGAAATGGAAGAGGATGTAGATGAAGATGAAATGGGAGATAAGATACTGCGTGAAGAGTTTGACAGAGCACTGAGAGACCTGAGTCGAAACAAGGCCCCGGGAGTAGACAACATTCCATTAGAACTACTGGTGGCCTTGGGAGAGCCAGTCATGACAAAACTCTACCATCTGGTGAGCAAGATGTATGAGACGGGCGAAATACCCTCAGACTTCAAGAAGAATATAATAATTCCAATCCCAAAGAAAGCAGGTGTTGACAGATGTGAAAATTACTGAACTATCAGTTTAATAAGTCACAGCTGCAAAATACTAACGCAAATTCTTTACAGACGAATGGAAAAACTGGTAGAAGCGGACCTCAGGGAAGATCAGTTTGGATTCCGTAGAAATGTTGGAACACATGAGGCAATACTAACCTTACGATTTATCTTAGAAGAAAGATTAAGAAAAGGTAAACCTACGTTTCTAGCATTTGTAGACTTAGAGAAAGCTTTTGACAACATTAACTGGAATACTCTCTTTCAAATTCTGAAGGTGGCAGGGGTAAAATACAGGGAACGAAAGGCTATTTACAATTTGTACAGAAACCAGATGGCAGTTATGAGAGTCGAGGGGCATGAAAGGGAAGCAGTGGTTGGGAAGGGAGTGAGATAGGGTTGTAGCCTCTCCCCGATGTTATTCAATCTGTATATTGAGCAAGCAGTAAAGGAAACAAAAGAAAAATTCGGAGTAGGTATTAAAATTCATGGAGAAGAAGTAAAAACTTTGAGGTTTGCCGATGACATTGTAATTCTGTCAGAGACAGCAAAGGACTTGGAGAGAAGTTGAACGGAATGGACAGTGTCTTGAAAGGAGGATATAAGACGAACATCAACAAAAGCAAAACGAGGATAATGGAATGTAGTCAAATTAAATCGGGTGATGCTGAGGGGATTAGATTAGGAAATGAGACACTTAAAGTAGTAAAGGAGTTTTGCTATTTGGGGAGTAAAATAACTGATGATGGTCGAAGTAGAGAGGATACAAAATGTAGACTGGCAATGGCAAGGAAATCGTTTCTGAAGAAGAGAAATTTGTTAACATCGAGTATAGATTTAAGTGTCAGGAAGTTGTTTCTGAAAGTATTTGTATGGAGTGTAGCCATGTATGGAAGTGAAACATGGAGGATAACCAGTTTGGACAAGAAGAGAATAGAAGCTTTCGAAATGTGGTGTTACAGAAGAATGCTGAAGATAAGGTGGGTAGATCACGTAACTAATGAGGAGGTATTGAATAGGATTGGGGAGAAGAGAAGTTTGTGGTAGAAGGGATCGGTTGGTAGGACATGTTTTGAGGCATCAAGGGATCACAAATTTAGCATTGGAGGGCAGCGTGGAGGGTAAAAATCGTAGACGGAGAGCAAGAGATCAATACACTAAACAGATTCAGAAGGATGTAGGTTGCAGTAGGTACTGGGAGATGAAGAAGCTTGCACAGGATAGAGTAGCATGGAGAGCTGCATCAAACCAGTCTCAGGACTGAAGACCACAACAACAACAAACAACATGGTTGTGTCACTACTTTTCTGTGTTTTCATTATTACTTGATTGTATACAGGGTGGAGAAAAATTGTGTTTGAAATTTTCACCCTGGATAGCTGATGCCAGTAGGAACCAAAATTGCTAATATTGTGCAGGTCGACAATGCACAATGTTTAAACTACAGAAACTTGGTGCCACGCACACTGATTGGCTGGGGATTGCCCTGTTGACGGATGGTCTGAACAACGCAAGACCGTGAATGCTTTGCCTGCCGGAGATCGTGACGTATCCTAGGTGGCCCGCACACTCGGTGGTAGCGCACCAGCCTTCCACTCTAGGACCTGAGGGTGAACCAAGAATCTGACACATCCATTGTAGTTTCATGATAAGACATACTGGGAATAAACCCGTCAACAGCTGTTAGTTCGCATACAGAAAGCCTTTTTCAAATGGTGTCGGCTCTGAAAAGAACCTTTTTTGTAGCTGGGACACTGTTTACTTATAGCAGGTGCTCGAACTGGCAATCCTCTGATGCAACACAAGCTTGGTAATGTCGAACGGTGTTTTGTCAAACTCTTTAAAAGATTTCTGTCATTGCCCTGATGTGAGTGGTGGCTTGTTGAATGTGATCCATTAATTCCTCTTCATTTCTAGGTGGTTTGCGTGCGGGTGGGTGAACTAGAGCTTTGAAGAATCCCCATAGGAAAATGTCTGGTGGCATGAGGTCTGGTGATTGTGAGGGCCATGTCCTACCAGCACCTCTGCCAATTACCCAGCCATCGAAGAGTTCATTTAAATATCCGCACACAACACGACTGTTATGTGCAGGCACCCCATCATGCTGCAACCAAACGTATAGCTGTATTTCCAGGGGAACGTCTTCCAGCAGGCCAGGTAGAGTTTCTTGCAAAAAGTGAAGGTAATTTGCCCCAATAAGTTGAGGAGGTAGATGGATTGGCCCAATCAGATGGTCACCAACAATGCCTGCCTAAATGTTGAGCGAAAATCGTTGCTGGTGTCCATGGACATACGTGACATGAGGATTTCCCCTTGCTCAATAATGAACATATCGAGTGTTGTAAAGACCATCCAGATGGAAGGTGCACTTGTCAGTAAACAGCTCAGTGGTTGTGAAGTCGGGTAGTTGTGCAACACGTCGCAGAAACCATCGGCAAAACCCTAGCCTGTGTTCGTAGTCCGCCACAGGATATAGGTCTTGGACAGGGTGGAAACTAAATGGATGCTGGCCATCATGCCTCAAAACCTCCCAGAGTAACTAATGAGTGACCCCCATGTCATGTCCAAACTCTCGAGTACTTGTCATATGTGCTTCCTTGAAGTGCTTGAGAACAGTCTCTTCAAATGCAGTATCCCGTCATGTTCGAGGTGTTCCAGCATCACCATGATATCACACTAACAAGCCTGTCTCACCAGGTTACTGGTGAATTGCTGTAAACATTTGCGAGTGTGGATGGCATCTTGCTGGGTGCCTGAGGCAGTGACAGGGCGAGGGACATGTGTATGTGTGAACCGGCAACCGTAGCACTGCTCGTCAACCGACAAAAGGCAACAGGGCAATCCCAAGGCCAATTGGAGCATGTAGCGCCAAGTTTCCGTAGTTTAAAAATGGTGCGTTGTTGACCTACACAACATTAGTAATTTTGGTTTCTACTGGCATCAGCTATCCAGGGTTAAAATTTTGTGACACAAGTTTTTCTCCACCCTGTATATGATACTACACTTTTGTACAGTATATTGTAAGTACATTGAAGTGCCAAATATGGATATATGTAAACAGGCAGAATATGGTGCTGCAGTCTGCAATGCCTATATAAGACAACAAATGTCTTGCACAATTGTGAGACTGGTTACTGGTGCTACAGTTGCAGGTTATCGAGATTAAACTGCGTTTGAAGGTGATGTTATAGTCAGTGCATGAGCTATTGGTTTTTCAAACATCAAACATACTTTATTTAAATTTTTGTAACAAATTGGATCTATACAGTTAATAATTACAATTTTTTAAAAATACTGTATATTTATAGCTTATTTCTACAATTAAAGATACAAATTATATTTTTCTTGCATAAGATACTTTTAGATTGAATAGTTGCAGTTTTTCAAAAGATGGGCTGTCACAGACTTTTTAAAGCTCTGTAGTGCAGGAAGATTTTTTATTTGTCTTTGTAATCTGTTGTATAGTTTTGTTCCTGCATGATACACACCTTTTTGGCATACTGTGGTGTTACAATGATTAACATGTATGTCACTGTCTGACCTGGTACTGTAATCATGGGCACTTTTGTTTTGAGGAAACAGATTTTCTTTTCTGAGTATACTTTTTATGACATGCATGACTACTTCCACTATATAAATGTAGGGAAGGGGTAGGATCTTTAGATCTTTAAAGAAATGTTCGCACGGTGTTCTGCTGCTCACTTCTTTGATTATTCTTATAATTGCCTTTTGTTTCCTGAAAACTGTTATGGCCTGGTGTACATTTCTCCAGAAAATGATACCATACTTCAGTATGTACATGAGCAAAGTATACAACTCTGTTTCGCACTAGTATTGTTGCAAAGAATTCTTACTACATAGCTCATTTCTGCTAGTTTTGAATTTAGTGATATGATATGAGCACTCCATTTAAGATTTTCCTGGATATGAATCCCAAGAAATTTAGTTTCATTGACAGCACTAATGTTTAGGATTGTGCCGCATTAACTATTAGCCTGTTTCTGGTAAACCATTCAGACACCCCTTTTGTAATATCTTTGGCAAATGCAGTAAGATTTTCTTCTTTATTCCCTTCAGTCAATAGACTGGTATCATCTGCAAACAGTACTGGCTCAGAATCCCTTTCGTGTGATGGGAAATCATTAACGTACACCAAAAAAAGAAAGGGTCCTAAAATGGAGCCCTATGGAACACCATGGCTTAATTCACATGGTTCTGAAAGATGTACCTGTACTTCCATGTACTTAATTTCAGTTACCTGGTCCAACTCCTCTAACACTTTCCCAAGTTCTTGCATCACCATGGCACTGTGTATTGCATTTACCTGGCTGATTTTAGTCATTTACCTCTGTTCCATTGCTGTTGAGGTGTGATTTGAATGTAAGCAAAAGCTACAGGAACCTAGTGAGCACATAGCTATGGGGCCAGTCTAACCTTTAATCATATACAATTTGGCCCTGTGTCATCAGTAATTGCCTATATAGATGCTCAATATCAAGTATCTTTTGCCTCCTCTTAAAGACAATGACAAGTATTGGTAGAGTACTGGGGAAGTGCAATCTGTCTACAAAGGAGGTTGCTTATAAATCACTTGTGCGACTGGTTATAGAATATTGCTGAAGTGTATGGGAGTCATACAAAATAAGACTAATAAGGGGTATTGAACATACACAGAGAAGGGCAACACAAATGGTCACATGTTTGTTTCATCTGTGGGATAGTGTTACAAAGATGCTGAAGAAACTAAATTGGCAGACTCTCAAAGACAGATGTAAATTATCCTGAGAAAGTCTGCTAACAAAGTTTCAAGAAGCAGCTTTAAATGGCGACTCTAGGAATATAATACAACCCCCTGTGTAACACTCACATAGGTATCATGAGGACAATATTAGAATAATTACAGCACATACAAACAATCACACTTCCTGCTCTCTATGCATGAATAGAACAGGAAGAAACCCATAATAAGTGGTACGATAGGATGTTCCCTCTGCCATGCACTTTGCAATGGTTTTCAGAATATGTATGTACATGTATAGTCTGAAGTTCCTTTGTGTTTGTAGGCAAGTTGTTGACACTGAGCTAAATATGATAAACTTCACCCATGACAGGAAAATTCATGGTACGGCCTAACCAGGTGTCTTACTTCTATGGTTAACACATGAATATCTACCAAGTTAGCTAGTCTTGCATTTTCACATATTTTGTTAACAGGCCACAGGTCCATCCATAAACCTCTTCCATTTTTCATGACATGTCCATCACTGTATCCTTTTTAATGTAAATGGATAGATAAAAAATTTACCCACAAAGTGGTGACAGGAGGACACACACACAAAAGGGTTTAACTTTTACAAGCCTTCAGAGCCAGTGGCTCCTTCTTCTGGTAGAAGATTTGAAGAGGAAGGAAGAAGGGTAAAGGAAAATAACTGGAGAGCTTAGAGAAAGGGGTACAGTTCAGAGAAGTCACCCAGTACCTCAGTCAGGGGAGACTTACTGAATGGGATGAGAAGGAAAGACTGATGACTGGGGACCGCTCCAGGTGAGATTTGAAAACCTGAGAGCTTAAAGGTGGAAGGCAGGGTAGTTTGCAGGACAGAGATTACTACTAAAACGTCATGCCTGAGTTAATAAGAGTGAAAAGCTAAGTGCATTGTATGTAACAGATGGGAGGGTGGATAGCAAAAAATAGACAGGTCATAAAAAAAAAGTATGCAGAAAACTAAAGTTGAGTGAAGAAAGGAGTAGTTACTGTGAATAAACGCTGAGACAGAAAGAATTTATGTAAATTAACACCACATGGGTGGTGAGAACCAAGGATATGTTGTAGTGCTAGTTCCTACCTGCGGAGTTCTGAAAACTGGTGTCTGGGGGAAGAATCCAGATGGCACATGTGGTGAACCAAGCACTGAGGTCATGACTGTCATGTTGTAGAGCATTCTCTGCAACAGGATAATGTCTGTCGCCTGTATACACACTCTGCCTATGCCCATTCATCCTGACTAATAACTGGGTGGTAATCATGCTGATGTAAAAGCCAAGCAGTGTTCACATAACAGCTGATATATGATGTGTCATTTCACAGGTGGCTCTAACTTTCATAGTATATGTTTTTCCAGTTACAGTGCTGGAATAGGTGGTGGTAGGAGGGTGCATGGGGCAAGTCTTGCTGAGGGGACAGTGACATGGGCAGGAGATATAAGGCAGGGAGATGGGTGCCGAAGGAGCAGAGGGTCTGACAAGGATATTGTGGAGATTGGGGAGGTGACGGGGAGGGGGGATGAAAAGCTATTCACGGTGTGGTGGACAAAATCTCAGACAGAACAGATCTGATTTCAGGGCATGATTTTAGGAAATCATGGACTTGTTGAACTACCTGATTAATACGTTCAAGATCATGATAATACTGAGTGAAAAGTGGTTTGCTCCAAAGTTGTTTTTTAAAGGGATCAGCAGTGCAGGATTGGGAGTGATGACCTAGAAAATCTGCTTTTCAACAGAGCTGGTGGAGTAATTATGTTCCATGAAGTCTGAGGTGGGAACAGTGGTGTATTGCTGTAAATAGTCTGCATCCAAACAAATATGTTTGGCTCGAATCCCAAGGCTGTTTGGGAGAGAACATTTGACATGTAAAGGATGGAAGCTGTCAAAATGTAAGTCCTACTGTTTGTTAGTAGGTTTATGTGGACAGAAGTGTGTAGCTGGCCTTTGGTGAGGATCAGATCAACATCAACGAATATGGAATGGGATTGGGAATAGGACCTTGTGAAATTTAATTGGGAGAAGATATTTAAAGTTTCCAGTAATTTTAACAGGTCAGCCTCACCATGTGTCCTTAAGGCAAAGATGTCATTAAGGTATCTAAACCAAACTCGGGACTGAAAGCTCGTGGATCCCAGGAAAGCTCTCTCCAAGTAACCCATGAAAAGGTTGGCATAGGAAGGATCCATCCTGGCTCCCACGGCTGTACCCCTGATTAGATTGTATGCCTGCCCCTCAAAAGTGAAGTAATTGTTGGTAAGTATAAAGTTGATTAAGGTGAGCAAGAAGGATGTCATAGGTTTAGAATCAGGGGGATGTTGACTGAGGAAATATTCAGCAGCAGACAGACCAGGTATATGAGGGATGTTGGTATAGAGGGAGGTGGCATCAATGGTGACAAGCAAGGTATGTGGTGGGAGTGGGATGGGCACAGATTTCAGACAATCTAGGAAATGGTTGGTATCTTTAATATAGGAGGGAAGTCCGATCTACTATGTTTGGTGGGAGCTTTGAAACCAGCAACTATAAGACAGCCAGGATGATAGGGTTTTAGGATCTTAGGAAGAAGATAAAAGGTTGGGGAGCACGGTTTGGGTGGTGTAAGAAGTTCTATGGATTGAGGTGTAAGTGCTTGTGAGGGGCCGGAGGTTTTTAGGTCAGTCTGAATGACAGTGATGATATCTTGATGGCTGATCTTGATGGCTGATGCTATATGTAGAGGTGTCAGACAGCTGGTGTAGATCTTCACTAACACACTCCTGTCAGTCAAGTACCACAGAGGTACATCCTTTGTCTACTGGGAGGATAATTATGGAGTTATCAGCTTTTAGGGAATGCAGAGCCTGGAGGTCTGCAGAAGACAAATTAGGGTCATGTTGTTGGGACCTGAGGAAGGATTGTGAAGCAATGCTGGACGTGAAGAATTCTTGGAAGGGATGATTTTGAGGCAGTGGTGGTGGAGCAAGTTGGGATAATGGTTGGAATTGTTCAAAGGGTTCAGTGTTAGGTTTGTTGTCGGAAATGTCTTGGGATTGGGCTGAAAAGTGATCTGTATCTGTTTGTAATTCCTATTGTCATCTGTAGGTCTATGATCTGTGTATTTTCATAATCTTCCACAGTTAGCTATTGCATGCCATCACACTCTGTGGCTATAATGTGTTGCCTGCTGTCACATCTTGCAGTCATTCCACTTTTTCTAGGTGGCCACACTCTCCACAGTGGGACCATGTCAGTTTGTTTCCCTTTTGCAATGTGCCAACAGTCGTGGCAATTATAGCATTTGGTGACTGCAATGTAACCCTTTACCACGGTTGATTGAAATCCAATATACCGAGTGATCAAAAAGTCAGTATAAATTTGAAAACTAAATAAATCATGGAATAATGTAGATAGAGAGGTACAAACTGTCACCCATGCTTGGAATGACATGGGGTTTTATTAGAACCAAAAAAATACTAATGTTCAAAAAATGTCCGATGGATGGCACTTCATCTGATCAGAATAGGAATAATTAGCATAATAAAGTAAGACAAAGCAAAGATGATGTTCTTTACAGGAAATGCTCAAAATGTCCACCATCATTTGTCAACAACAGCTGTAGTCGAGGAATAATGGTGTGAACAGCACTGTAAAGCATGTCCGGAGTTACAGTGAGGCATTGGTGCCAGATGTTGTCTTTCAGCATCGCTAGAGATGTCGGTCGATCACAATACACTTGTGACTTCAGGTAACCCCAAAGCCAATACTCGCACGGACTGAAGTCTGGGGACCTGGGAGGCCAAGCATGACGAAAGTGGTGGCTGAGCACACGATCGTCACCAAACGATGCGCGCAAGAGATCTTTCATGCGTCTAGCAATATGGGGTGGAGCGCCACCCTGCATATACGTCGTATGTTCCAGCAGGTGTTTATCAGCCAGGCTGGGGATGATGCGATTCTGTAACATATCAGCGTACCTCTCACCCATAATGGTAGCAGTTACAAAACCAGAATCACGCTTTTCCTCGAAGAAAAAAGGCCCGATAACGGTAGATGTGGTAAATCCAACCCATACCGTGACTTTCTCGTCGTGCAGTGGAGTTTCGACAGTTCTAGGATATTCAGTAGCCCAAATTTTGCAATTGTCAGCATTGACAGACCCACAGAGCATGAAACGAGCTTCGTCGATCCACAACACGTTACTCAACCAATCGTCATCTTCCGCCATCTTTTGGAACGCCCACACCGCAAATGCCCTCCACTTCACTAAATCGCCAGGTAACAGTTCATGATGCCGATGGATTTTTTACAGATAGCATAGGAGGATATGCCTAAGTGCCAACCAAACAGTAGTGTATGGAATGCTGGTGCGACGTGTGACTGTACGAGTGCCGGCTTCCCCGTGCATAGGCGAACCCGCTACAGTCTCCATTTCTTCCTGAACTGTCTCAGCAGCATTATGCCTGGTGCTTGGTCGGCCACTACAGGGTCCATCATCTAAACAACCCGGGGCTTCGAACTTCGAAATCATTTTCGCCACAGCTGCATTTGTCAACAGACCTTTACCCATTCAAACCCCCTTCCTATGGCGATAGGATCATAACGCTGAACTAGCACATTCCCCATTCTGATAATACAGCTACACTAAAAGTGCCTTTTCAGGTAACGTCAACACGCTGCAACTGCTGGTGCATCTGATTCTCTCTCTCATTACAGCTTCTTTTATACAGGATTGTCATGCACAGTCACTGGCATTATGCTGTCCAGCACCATCT